>NC_139804.1:22554889-22917389 GCF_963457635.1 Microchirus variegatus | reverse complement strand
TTTATATTATACATCCATGAGTTAGACCTACTTGACAATTTTAGCCAGTTGGCAACGCAGAAAACTGTAATGTCGACTAACAACCACTAGATGGAGTAAAAAGCAACCAAATAAATAACTATCAACATACAAATAAATGTATAAACATAAAATTAAATGTGCAGTTGGTAAATCTATAATATATTAGGAAACAAATCAGCTCTTGTGTGTGGCCTCATCACCCTCTATTGTTGGTTAGAAATATACATGTCTGGGTGCATAAGTAGTATCAGATGCATGCAATAATATTCATACCGACAGGCTCAAGGGATCTATTCAAGACATGCACTGCGCACATACACTGTAGATATGGAGAAAATACCATCTACCTCTAAAAGCTCCTCTTCTTCCTGCTTTCATTTAGGGTCAACTTCTTCTGACCTTGCTGCATTATGTCACACCACCTGCAGAGGAGTCTCCTACCAGCAGCCTCCACCTTCCTGGCCATGGATGCTGGTTGGCATTTTAAAATAGTTGAGAGTTCAAAACAAAACTCAGCAGCTGGTTAATGCCAACCTGTGGAGAGAGGAGTAGGGGAGCTCAGGTCAACCACATCAAACAGGATATGTCACAGGAAATCATCCTGAGATCAACATTTCCCTGGTTTCCCCACCCGGAGATGCACACGCAGAGACAACATCAAGGTGTGTGGGCCTGTGTTTCTATGAGTGGCTGCATGGATTCAAAGGGGGTAGGGGGCATCATTTAATCTCATTGTCTAATACCAGATGTTTAAAGTTATGTTAGATCCAAACACAGATTTATATAAGAAAAACACAGACTGATGACAATGTAACTGGAAACATCACAGCACAGCAGGCTCCTCCTCTACTTGGCATGTTAATCATTCAGACTAACCAAGTATACAAAGGTTGTCTGAACACATTTCAGACACTGTATATGTGTCGCTCGATGAGTCATTGAGACCTGCTGACTATACCTGTCACAGTCAATGATGATCACAGTCTGAGTTAGATTAAATTGTTCTATACAAATTAAAATCTTTTGGTGTCTTTAATAAGTAGAAGAACAGCAACACAGTTACCCTCCATGATATAATCATGTACTGTATGTTTACTGTTTACTCTGCATTTTATTTCATGGGTAAAAGAAACATGTTGGGACATTTCTTTGTATTTTGATAAAGATGCATCAGCGACCAGTGATACCAGAATGTTGACCTCTTCATTTTTTTTTTAGAGAGAGGATAAAAATAAAAATATAATATAAATCAGATGCATTTTAGCAAAGCAACAATTCAAGCTCACAAGGCAATTTGTGACCTTTGTCACATTGTCTGACAAAGTTCACTCATTGCCTCTGTCTATCAGCAGAGTTTGTGCTGCTAAGGTATTACACTGATAAAAATGATTTTATCAATCAGTAAAAGGGTTAAAGGGGCTGCAGTAGGTATGCTCCAGTGCCGGCACAAGCCTTTATGGGGCCCTGAGCAGAATTTGATTTGGGAACAGCCTGTGCTTGACTGTTATTGATAACACTTTAAATTGCATTAATTATATTTCATTTATAATCATTAATTACTCCAAACCAGTGTCAAAGTGTTTGTTTTTAACCTTAGAGGGGTGTAAAATCACAAAAGTGTCACATAATTAATTTGTACTTTTGTATTCAAAATGAGCAGATTGCATTTGTTGTGAACAAGTAAAACAGGCAGAGGTGGAAAGTAACACAATACATTTACTCAAGTTACTGTATTGAATAAATGTTTTGTGTATTTTGTATTTTTTATTTAGTACAATTTAAAATCAGGATTTTGTATTTTAGGGGCCCACGGTTGCTGTAGTGGTGAGCACTCTTGCCTTTGCAGCAAGAAGACCCGGGTTGGTTCGAGCCCCGTTTAGAACAACTTTGGATCAAGGGCCTTTCTGCAAGGAGTTTGCATGTTCTCCCTGTGCGTGCGTGGGTTTTCTCCAGGTTCTCTGGCTTCCTCCCACAGTCCAAAAACACGTGATATGGGGATTAGGTGAATTGGTCACTCTAAATTGACCATAGGAGTGAGAGTGTTAGTGAATGGTTGTTTGTCTCTATATGTGGCCCTGCAATGGACTGGCAAACTGCCCAGGGTGTACACTTCCTATATCACCCAATGTCAGCTGAGATGGGCGTATTGTCATATTTCTACTACCCTCACACCCCACGCAAAGTAACAAAGTACATCAAATGAACTACTTTTTACTTCTACTTGAGTACATTTTCAGATGACTACTTTTACTTCTACTTGGGTAATATGTCATCAAAGTATTGGTACTTTTACTTGAGTACAATTTTTTAGTACTTTTTCCACCTCTGAAAACAGGTTAATGGCTTTGGTTTGAAAACTTTAAAAGTACAAAATAGAACGAAATACATTTAGATACATATAGATAAAGTTATCTATATTTCTTTAATATGTAAAAAATAAATCAAAACATAAATAATGTTTTTCTCCACACACTATTTGGGGCCCCACTTAGTTGCCTTATGTCTTGAGCCGGCTCTAGAAGGCTCTTTAACCTTTTACCATATTTCTACTCGACCATTAGCAAGTGTCCAGCTGCCAAATCTCTCAATGGAAACATTGACAAGAGCAAATTTGTGCATCACGCTCCTTAATTGTCTTCTTTTCTGAATAGTTAAACCAAACCTTTACCAAGACACATATTTGGCAGATTATAGATACAGATTATACATAAATAGAAGTTGTAACATATTATGTTTGCTAAATTACAACTCCTATTTATGTTTATCATTTAAAAAATATATCCATTTTAAATATGGCAAATATTGTGTAAATGTATCTGGCCCGTCTGTGATTCCTGACCCAGTCTCGAGGGGAAAAAAAAACACTCGATTGCTGCGTTCAAGTCACATAGGATTTTTTGCTGTTGTGGGAGCCGCCTAATGTGAAAACCCTGATAGTGGTATTTACGTTCAGTGTTCTCGATACACAATAATAATAATGGAGGAAGAGTAATGGAAAGTAACTTTGAAAGTTGTAATTAATTTAGCTAGCTGCGGTTAATTAAGTCGGTGTGAAGGGGGCAGCCTGTGCTCCGCTGTGGCCATGAAGGCGCAGAGCGGCGGTAACGTGAGCTGAGCCCAGGGACGCTCCCTCCCTCTCTCCCCTCCTTCCACACTCACTACAGGAGCACTGCAGATAAAAGCAGCGTCTCTCACTCCACCCACTGTTCACTGGGTTGAATGACTGAGCTGCCGGTGTTCGTGTAATGACACTGGCCTCACACAGACACTTCATCTACAGAGAAGAACTAGAACAACAACCTAACAAACCGTGACGAAAGTGTGTGGAAACCATGAGACGGGACTCGTTTTAGCTGGACACCGTCCGGCTCTTTTTTTTGTCCATAGTGTGTTGTCGGTTTAAAAACTTGGGCAGTGTCAGCGTTCCGCTCACCGGTGAGCCACTCACCTCTCAGCCGTTACTTTTGACACGGTTTGTCCTCGTTTCACTTCCAGGGGGAAAGTCAAAAACAGCAGAGGAGGAAAACGAAGAAGCCGTGGACACCTGAACTTCCGACGGAATCAGAAAAGATCAGCCCCGCAGACAGGTGAGTGTTCAACAGCGTAAATGGTAACGTTGTGGTTTGTTTGACATGTTCTCGGGACATTTCCCCCTTTTATAACGACTGTATTATTTAGGGGTGTGCATCACCTTTCCACTAGAGGTCAATCCGATAACTGTTAAACAAAATTGTTCGATTTGAAAAAAAGAGAGAAAAGAAATACATATTGGAAAACATTGCATAATTTTCACCCCCCATATTTTAATCCATAACACACTTAGTATTGACCTGAACCTTGACTTGACTAAAATATAAGCATATTTATGCAAATCGAAATGCATTCATGGTATCTGTCAGCAACATTTGCAATTTGATATTTCCTCAGCTTCTTTTCCATGTGTAATCTCTTCTCACCATAGTGATTTCGCTGTTTATATTGACATGTGTGAATGTGTCACTGGGTGTGAGTGAGTGGGGTGGGGTGTTTTATATGAAGAACTTTGTGTTACATTAATCTCTTGAAAAGTGCTATGTAAATGAAGACCGATTGCTTGCCTCCCACCAAAAAAAGATGAAAATACTTTAAAAAAAATTCAGAACTACTAACTTGTCATTGTGTCTATGTAGACACAGTAAGACAAACTTGAGCTCCAATGTCTGGAAAAAAACATTTTTTTGCATTGTAAATATTAAGAATTCTCTCTCTGACACACCTGTACCCAGATGTGTGCATGGATTTAGCATTTAACCTTAACACTGATGACAAAATTAATTGTTACCACTAATGGTACAATCATTGCATTCATTGTTTATTTAAAGTGATCCTATTGGTCTGTGTATTGATAGGTCTGCATCTTTTTCGGGGCATGTGATTGTTGATTCATATTGATTTATTGTTATATCAAGATTTAAGATTTAAGTACTGTTTTGTGTGCAGCACAACTCGATTGCTTTGGTGACAACCTCAGGGGTGCATTTAATTATCGTTGCGCTCTGATAAAATTATAGACAAACATGCAGTTCAGAGCTTATTCTTCATTATTTAGGTTTAATGTTTATCTCCTCCTTGAATTTCTTACTGGCAGGGTTTCACATGTGGACCCACAGACATGGGAGGACACACTCACCGTGTGTCATCACATGAAAACCAAGCCCTTTAAGTGAAACCATGGACTGATTCAACCCCCCCATACCCATCTTCAGTAATATCAATATCTAAATAATGTATGCATTATTCTCATTATTCTTTCCACTTACCTGCATAATTCATGACACTATTATTTTTTATTGCAGTGTTGCAGGTGCATTAGCAGCATTGTGAGGAATTTAGTGTGCTGGTTTACCCGTTACCTTCATGTCATATAGCACTTGCATATCAGTTATTTTGAACAGTGGTTGTGTGAGATATTAATGTATCACCACGTGCTGAAGTTTGCAGTATCTTAAGAATGTACACTGCTTTTTTTTTCATTGTCTGAACCTCCCTACACACCTTTTAAGTTGATAAATGCAGAAAAAGCAGTGAACTTATTCATAAGGTAGGATAGACCCAAGGAGGCCTATATTGTTTTTGATGAGCCTTTTGTTTTGTGGCTAAAATCTGTTTTTCCATAATTACTGGCAGCCATTTATCACTAAGAGCAAGTTTCTAGGTCCCAGGCTGGTTCATTGGAATGACGTTTGGTGAAGTCAGTGTTGATAATGTCAATACTTCATACAACCACTCTTGGAAAAAACTGAACAATACCTCTCAACAGAGGGCATGGCGTCTGATAAGCTTGCAGGAATTGCAACACCCCCCCCCCCCCCAAAAAAAACAAACAACCTGCATTTGGTCCTATATGCAAAGTATTGCATCCTCCTTTACTGCTTTAACACTTCCCCATCTGTCACAGCAACACCTCCAGTACAAACATTTACTTCTGAAATCCAGCTGATAGTTGACATTTATTTACATCCCACAGGTATGTAAATAATTATGTTGTAAGAGGTCAGACCTTGTTGAGTCAGAGATTCAATAAACAGATGACTCAGTCAGGACTAGTCAAGACTGCAGGGCTTATTGTTGTCCATTTCTTCCCCCAAAAACATCTTTAAAATGATTGAAGGGCTCTGGAGTGCTGTGTGCTAAATACTGTGTGTGTTTGAGTTTTGTTTTTTTTGGTTTACAATGCAGTACTTAATATGCTGCACGATAGGTAAGGTCTATTAAGAAAATGGTACTGAGGTCATCTGTTAAAATTTGCGACATATCATGTACATTTCTAAACTCCTACAGTTTCTTAAAATTTGCTTCAGTCAGAGTGGGATGTGGATCCTCTCTCTTAGTCTGTATTTTAAGAATGCTGCTGCCAATTATTTTTATTTGGCAAAATAAAATGATACACAGATGGACAGGGATTGCTCAAATGATACAATGATAAATGCCCATATTAAACATGGGCAAAGTTTTCAATATTGGAGTAAAGATTTATAAAAGTAATTGCTGCTTTGATTGGTAGGTCCCAGCCGGTCGGGTGCAGTCCCAGAGCATAACATGTGCCCTTTTAATATCAGGAGACATGTAACCAAACCGTAAAGAATGTGGTGCGCTGCATTCACAGCATTATTCCACTTTCTGGTTAACAAGTCTTGTACTCACACACTGAAATTCCCTGAAATCATTGTCATGTTGATTAAATCAGGTTGAGTTTTGCTTTATGACTAGTGCGGGGCACTATGACCAAACTGATATGATGGTATTTTTTAAACAAATTCAATAGTTTCAAACACCACTGTCAGATATTGCATTTTTTTGATGTTTGATTTGACCTGAAGCTCATGGCCTAGATCTGCAGGATTTAATATACGACGCTGCAGCAGTGTGATTGGCTTAGCGTCTATGTGGGTGGATGAGTACCTCTAAAGTTAATACATTTGAAAATACTCACTGTCCACTGTATAAGGTCCATATGACACCAAATAAAATGGCATGTTGGTTATTTCAGTGACTGTTGTCAACTTCGTCTTCTTCATCTCAAAACATTCTGGCCATTCTCCTCTTGTATGAAAATCCCAGCACATCAGCATTTTCTGAATGGCTTAGACCAGCTCGTCTGGCACCATCAACCATGCCACATTCTAAGTCCCTTAAATCACCTTGAGCAGGTTGTCTTGACCATGTAAACATTGAGTTGCTGCCATGTGATTGGCTGAGTAGATGTATGACCTGGTAAGTGTTGGACAGCTGTACCATATGAAGTGGTCAGTGAGTGTTTGCAGTTGCACTGTAGACATAAGCTTATACTGGTGCCCATTTGAGGTGAGCATTGATTTTGTCTCTGCCATTTTGCTTTGTGCTGGATAATGACTGTGTACTACTACATGTCATGTATCCTTATATAGCTGCTTTTAAAAACTGAGAAATGTTGTACACTTGTGTGGCATTAGTATTTTATTTTATGACGGACCACTGTCAAATAATACCTATTCTTTTCCTACTATAACATGTCAAAATGATTGCTGTGACAAGGGCCTATTACTGGCTACACTGAAGCAGTGAAGTCAACTCCAGCCCTCTCTTTCTCGTACACACTACATTCATCCTCCGGGGCTTTTTCCTTATAAGGATGACACACCCCCACATAGAGCTGGCACACTTTTAGAGAATTTTTTGAGCATTTGTCAGCACCCTCATGAGAAAAAAATGATTTGTCGGTGGTTTCTGTTGCTGAAGAAATGGTAAATTCTTAATAGGAAGTGGTAATCAAATTGGACTTGCAAGGCTGTATATGATGGGGCGAAAGCTGAGGTACATTCTCAGTCTCAGTCCATTGCAGGGCCAACATATAAAGAGGCGACCAAACCATTCATAGTCAATTTAGAGTATCTAATCAACCTCTGCATGTTTTTGGACATGTGGGAGCAACCGGGGGAACCTGGAGAAAATCCATGCACACATGGGGAGAACATGCAAACTCCTCACAGAAAGACTGGGATGTGAACCAGCAACCTTCTTGCTGTGATACAACAGTGCTACCCATTTACACCACTGTTCTGGCCCCTCAACAATATAGGATACCAAAACATGCAAAGGTTTTGACCCAAATCAGGGTTTTACACATTTTCTTGAAACACTTGATCATCTATTATACAGAGAAAAAAGTAATTAATTCATATTTGATTTGTGTTTTCTACTTTTTAATACTGAGGAGACAGTTCTGTGTAACAATTCCTGTAACAGAATGAATGAAATCAAATGAGGAGAAAGATGAGTTTGTCTCTCACAAAGTTCACCATGGTGGCAACGGCCTCCGTCGCGCAGACAGCCGGCACAGTAGAGGACAGTGCCAGGTGTAATGTCAACACGCAGATGGTGGTGAGGAACCCTCGAGCAGACGTACAGATGGCACCTTGATAAAACATAACAATCTGCCCACATTTTATGCCTCCACCAGTGACAGTCATGTCCACAGGAGCTATGTTTTTGGGTTGTTCATTTGTTTATCCACATGGATGTCTGTGCCTTTAAGGGATCTCTCTGGATTTACCCAAGGTTCAACATTTACATGGCCACCACTGTTAAATTGATTGAATTTTGGTGGTCAAAGGTCATTGTGATGTCACAGACTGTTGTGTCACTCCTTTGGTCATTGTTTCACACCATTAATCAGGAACAGAAAGAACGTTTGTAACCATAATTTATATATATATTTACTACAATGTAACTGCTGGAGGTGGATGCTTACAACTGTGATGCAGTCAATATATACTCCCCCTTCTCTTGGTGATGAAAACTAATTGAGGAGTGATGAAGCCTGAATGAACAAAGCCAATGGAATTGGTCCATGGTCCATTTACCCACATTGTAAAACGATGCTTCTCACTGTCTCTGCATGTCACTGATGTCTTTGCTGGCTTTTCCAGGTCCTTGTGTCAGCACTAGAGTATCACCTATGATTAGGAACCAAAACTTTCTCTCAGCCATAACAGGCAGACTTGCGTGTGGAATTCTTTCATTCTATCTTGTACGGATCACACCCCATTCTTCTGCTTCAGGACACACGTGATGTGTGGTCACATCTAAACAAGCATGGTCAATGACACAATGGCAAACGGAAGAACATGAAGAGCCCTCGGCATCGTTTAACTTGCCTTGTTTGTATGGAAACACTTTGGCTTTCCTGTAAAAAGAGTGGTGGACAAAACTGCTTCGATATGTCGAATTGTGACGCATACGGGAACGGTAATGCATCAGTCACAGCCGCTCTTATGAAGCAATCACCCTGGCATGTCAGTGTCGGCAGTGAAGAAGCATGCTCAGCAACAACTTCTCACTGCGGCATTTAATTAGCCATTTCCTGCAGGATTAGACCAAGTTAAAGCTCTTACCAAGTCTATTAGAATATTTACAGCGGCAGACATAAGGCCACACTCTGTTGTGGAAAACAATGGGTTTAAAAAATATTGTTATAGTGCTTGAGCCGCAGTATGAAATTCCTTCATGCACACGCTACAGTGACACCAATGCGGTCGACACTCTCCCCAGTCAATTCAGTCCTCATCGTTTTAAAGTATTTAAGAAGAAAATTTCAGCTTTTTCACTGTTCATGTTTTAAAGAAAGAGAAATAAATAGAAAGAGAAATAAGAACACATGCCTCATATTTCAATTTTTATTCAACATTTTACTTAAACATTGGATGAACAGGGGTTATTTTTGATGATATTATTATAATGTATTTTAAATTTGCTGTACATATTTACAGCAACAAACGTTTAATGTCTCAAATTGAATCGTTTTAGGTTTTATTAGATGGACAGCTTGAGTTGATGTTTGAACATGATGCACAAAAGTTCCCTAATTCCGCAATCCTATCTGAACCATGAATTTTGTGATCTGTTGCACCCCTAACACTTGACACTTTCTGTAAGAAACCTAATAGGTGCTTATAATGCAACCATATTTATTCATGGTATGACAGGAGATGCCTCAATAGAGAAGCACTGCATTTACTGCACCTCAGACACATAGACCAGCAATGACCAATCCACAAGACCCCATAAAGCCCCTAATATGACTTTATTGTTTTCCCTTTCGTGAGGCCCCTGCAGCCACATGCCACCTTTGTAAATATCTGCATCAAACCAAATACACTGCTCTGTCGAACCACCCATTTCCCACCCATGGAGGTAGATTCATACTTTAAGATGAAGCCCCCTGCTCTCCATTTTTAGTGAGTGATATATATTCACAAGCCACTTGAGTAGGTGGATTTCCTTCTCTTCCCATTCATGATTTTGGTGCTCTAATGATGGAAAGGACAGCCACTGTACATCTTCTGTCTAATTGTGTCCAGTTTTCTAATTTAAAGATACCAATAGACTCTTTGTTCCTGATAGTTAACTCTGACCCATATTGTTTCAGATTGATGAACTGTCAGATTGATGGTGGTGATTGGTGTAGGATGTTGTTGTACCACCACTCGTCCTACAAGTCCCCTAAGTCTGTATATTTGTCTCTGTCAGCCTGTTTGCAAAGTATCTCCCCTCATTGTAATTCTTCTGGCCTTGAGCTATAGCAGCAGCTCCGTTTGAATGGCGCAGCCTTGAATTGTGCCTTTTTTTAAATCTGTTATTATGCAGTGTATTTGATATTTTAAGCTGACCATGACAACTGATGACAGCTCAATTGGTGTCAAGAAGACACTAAACATGCCCTATTAGTAAGCTGTGCATGCTCTATCAAGCTGTGTTGTCTGTTCTGTGGATACAGTAAAACAACAATTAAATGGTGCATTTGCTTGGTCCTTGTTAATAATATAGAGATGAAAGTGAAACAGTGCAGTTGGTATCAATATGTACAGTACATTTCAGAAATGGTTACATGTGAAATCCTGGCAGGGCCAATAGTGTGAGACGGAAGGACATTAACACCCAAGAGTCCTAGTGTGAGTGTTTTCAAGTACCCCTCTATCATCGGGCCAGAATGTTCTGGCACCAGTGTCTCTCAACAAGTAAGTGTAAATATGCAATTAAATTTTTTTCCCACCTTGCTGTAATAAGTTTTGAGAGATGATACAATTTTACATTTGGTTTGTGTTACTGAATATCCATTATGGCTCAGGTTGTTTTTGCATTATAGATCAAAGTAAATCAATTCTTATGAATGTGTTGGGACTAAGGTTATTAAGATGACCTCAGAGAACATGCACTGGCAAAGGCTGGTAGGTCGCCTTATGCCTCTTCTGAA
Organism: Microchirus variegatus; assembly: GCF_963457635.1. Taxonomy (NCBI): domain Eukaryota; kingdom Metazoa; phylum Chordata; class Actinopteri; order Pleuronectiformes; family Soleidae; genus Microchirus; species Microchirus variegatus. The sequence goes on along the minus strand of NC_139804.1, from coordinate 22,906,597 downwards.
AAGATGCATTGGACCTTGAAGCCTGATGGTACAACATCCAGTTAGGGGACCTTTGCCACATTGCCCATATTTTTTCACTTGGATTCAGTGATGAAGATGGTAAATCAGTTATTTACATCATAAAAAACTGGCCATTAGCCAGGATGCATTCACCTCTGCTTTGTCTAATATGTTTTTTTCCTGCAATGAGAGTAAATACAATTAGCATTTCTTTCCTCAGCTTTAAAGATTCTGTGAAAGTAGCTGCAGATTGTGACACATTACTTATCTGTAGGTGCAAGGTCACCCTTGTTGTCCCAGACAAAGCGTAATCAATGGCTGCAATTGCTTCTGTCATAGATCAATCATTTGTCTGCCAGAGCTAATATATGCCCAGTCTGTTCATGCACCATGACTGTATAGTGTAGATTCATAGTTATGAACATTCCTAGGAAAATGTTAAGGTCCAGTATGTAAGGATAAGTGGTGAGACAGTGGTGAGACTGACAAACTTCTCTGCTCATGCCTTCCTTTCCCAAGTGTGTCGGGGAATTATGATAGCCTTCGCATCCCAAAAAGACAGCGATTCTTCTTTGTTTGCATAATTTTCTTAAGCTTAAAAACTGCGATAGATGCTCAGGCTGGTTTGCCCATTTGGGCTGTTTTTTATTTTAAGGCATTTATTACACTGACACAAACATACTTGTGGGTAGTATATTTAAATTTAGCCAACGAATAAGTCATAATGTTCTTCACCAGATCTTTAAGCATATAATGTTTTGTTTCCTGCTTACTTAAATCATCTATGTGACCAATATGTCTGAAGATCTGGGAAACTGTACTGTATCTCACCTCGGCTTCCTTCCACTTGTGCTGTAGCTTTTACTGAGTGGAACAGATGAAAGGGTGATTTTCAGGTGGTTTGTGGTATCAGACTCATGGTGAACAGGAGCTCTGACTCACGGGAGCAGTAGTGGGATATGATAGAATAAATTGGATAACTAATAATATTAAAAGATGCACTGGAAATATAGTGTATTGAAAATAAATTATGAAAAACATGCAATATTTTTGGACAAAAGAAATGTCTTAATTTTCCCCCATGAACTCACAGCTAAATGTTGTACTTTGCCAGGTTAATGTTTGTTGTCACAATTGGTAGATTTTAGTAGGAGATTTTCAATCAGACACCTCCCTGATGGTATGGCATGATGGATAATTATCTGCTTGCATTTCTCAATCCCCAACTCAATTTGCAGAAATGCAGCCCTTCACCTGTAAGGCACCTCCTTCATGCTTCACTGTTTGCCTGTAGACAGTTATCATAACACTCTACACCTCTAACCCTTTGGTGAACAAATGGGCTTCTTCTACAACCAAATATTTCACATTTTGACACCTGCTGCTAATTTTCTGCACCCAGTTCTTGTGCTGTCATGTGTAGTTAAGTTGCTTGGCCTTGTTTCGAAACTATGGGTTTTTGGCCTTAATTTATTCATGATGACCAAGTCTGGCCACACTTCCCCGGACAGTAGATGGGTGTACCTGGGTCTCACTGGTTTCTGCCAGTTCTGAGCACCTGGCACTGCTGGGCATCTTCCATTTCCTAATGGTAAACATGATGTGTCTTTCTTCTACCACACTAAGATTTCTTGGCCGACCTCTCTGTCTACGGCTCTCAGCGTTGCCTGCTTCTTTGTGCTTCTTCAAAAGAGTTGAACATCACATTTTGAAACACTGCTTTGCAATCTTTGCCTGGGAGAAACCTTGCTGATGAGTATAACTACCTGGTGTGTTGTTGTTATACTCAGTCTAGCCATAGTGTATGTCCTGTGACGTGAAACCGTCTTCCAAAACCTTGCCTTGTTAGCAGATTCTGGCTGTTTAGAATTTGCATTTCTAAAATCCTGCTTATCACTCCCACACCAGCTTATTTTTTTGCACAGTACTGTACACATAATTGCTACCTTTCTCATTTGGTTATTTTATCATGTGTGTATGATTTAGTCTTGTTTTTGCCTTGAATCTAAACTTTTTTCATCTGAAGTTGAAGTGGTTACATTTTGTACTGTCTATATGTTTATATAATGTATATTCACATCAGTAGCAATATGCCTCTAGATTTCTCTGTCTCTTTTGGGTTTCCCAGGAAACTCACTTGGCTTTGTCTCATGACAACTGGAATTAATGAAAGCAGCCTGCATGTGAAATCTCTGTTTAACTGTGCTCTTATTGTTATGCTCTAATGCATATTATTTATAGCTTTACAAAACTGATACATTGGAGATCAAATTCAGTAAAATAAATAAGTATTTTAGGTTATTTGATCAGAGATATGCAGTAACTGCAGGTCCACTGGTCCTTTTAAATAAATTTTACCATATTGCTTCAAATCAGGAGCCAGTTCATAAATGCATGCATGCCATCAACAATGGTTTCTTTAGATTAAACAGAAGAGGTGGGTAGCGTGGGCTACCAAGAGTTGTGGTCAAGTAATAATGGATCTTTCCTGATTTAATGTGAAAGGTTGACAAATCTCTCCATATTAAGACCTCTCGTTTGTCAGTGCTGAGCCAGCTCTAATAACTTTGATGTAATGACACTTTTAGACATGAGATGGATCAGGAAGATTCATTTTTTTCTGTTAAACATATCACCGTCCCAGCATCTTGCAAAATTTGATGCGTTTGATGCCACATTGCTCCATTCCACATACAGATTCCATTCCATATGAGTATGACATTTCCAATTTCCTCTGTGAAATCAATCAAGAAGTAATAATATTTTGAATCAGTACAAGGGAGGCAACTTTGCTGGCTGCAAATAATAGCTTGGTTTGAATGGAAGTCTATGGGCTATTGCTTGATTCAGGTCTTCTTCGCCTATTTTGTAAATTATGTTATGTAATGTATGCATCTTGTTTAGATAAGGCCCAGGCAAAAAACATCATTATAACATGAATACCACATGGATTATATGATAGTTCAGAATATGTAGTCCTAATTGAACTATTAAGGGTCTCTCTGTCCTGAGTTGTCCTCAGTCCCACAGTTTTCAGCTGCTGGGCCTCTCCTATAGTTCCCTGGTTGGGAGAAGACACTGTTTTTTGTCTGGGAAACTGCTGAACCATTTCCTCCCCTGCAGACTTGTTTCCTTCTCTGTGCCTTGTGATTGGGGGAAATGAGGCAGCAGTAAAGGAGATGACAGCAGCTGTTTTGGGGGTTTTCATGCACCCCCTGTAACTCATCTCTTGCTGTCCCAAGTTAGACAATCTGACACAAACATGTTAAAGCTCCCATAGAACGGAAGCACCAATTAACGCTGTTTTTTTTGGTGTGTATGTGCCAATGCCTCGTTTATGAAGCCCTAAAGATTCGAAACAAACAGTTCAGCCACTGCTGAGAACGCTGTGCTGTATTGTAATCTCAGGCTGGGCGAGATTTCTGAAAAAACCCGTTCTGGTTACGTAAACAGCATTTCTCCTGAACAGCGGATCCTCCTGCTCTGGACACTAGTCCAGGGACATCCAGTTGCTTACATTGAACCACAGAAGAAGAAGAACGTCCATTGTGGAGGCGTTCCACGAGCGACAGGGTCTTCTGACTCTGGGTCCGACTCCGGGTTAAAGGCGTAAAAGGGACTGCAGCGGGGAGTCGTGAAGAAGCCCTTTTTAAACATTGTTAAAACATTGTTTTGATAATGAGTAGCAGTGCATCCACCATTCTAGAGGGGGAGCTGCACTTCTGAGCGTTGGTGTGTTAATAACCGTCACTTCCAGGCCAATTTCCCGATAGTTGGGAAAGCTCTCGTTGGCTGGCCAATCATAACACTGTCTGTCTTCTGGGGTGAGATTTCAGTCTGAAACAGCGCGGCTGATGAGAGCTCAAGTGAGGAGAGATTTCTATTGGCTCATTTACAGCAACTCGGAGGTTTTTGACCATAAAAACAAGTTAATGTATGCAAGTAGACCTCTATAACTTGCATATATGTGTTATAGGACCACTCTATGGGAGCTTTAAAAAATCACCTTGTGATTTTACTTTCCATCATATCGGGGCAGGTGAAAGGGTGTAGATCATCATAAAAATGTTGTGTTACTGACTTGGCATGAGGAGGATGGTCTGCTTTGTATTTTGTGCTCTGTGCTTTATTTTATTCCAAGTTTAAGCTTCTGTGGCTCAGTTGTTGTTTCTGTGATGAGAGTCATTGTGTCAAAGCAGCCCACATTCCTTATGGTGGTCACATTTCTACTTGTAGTCTGAGTCGTTATATCCATGTTGGCAAAATATGGTAGCGCTGCAGACTCTTAGATGAGTGTAGCTTCCTCCTGTGCAGAATATCACTGCTCACTGTTGTTAATGTAACATCATGGTTTCCATTTATTTCTATTTAAATATAGTGTCCATGTATGACACAAACGTGCATAGAGGGTTCACTGGCATGGATGGGAGCTATTGGATGTAAACATGTTGCAACGTATACCACACGAACCACTTTGGTAAAACAACATGGAGACATTGCTTTGGATACAGGTCGAAACATTGTAATTAGTCAACAAGTGACAACATGACAGCGCTGAAAGTGGCTGTTACTTCGCCTTGATGATTAACACATCAGTGGGCCCTCACTGTGTCAGCTGCTCCATTGTTTTTCTGTCTTTAAGGCTTAGTCACATGTCTATGGCAACACATCCATATTTGTTTTCTGTTCGTTATGATTTTAGTTGTTGGTCATACTCTCAACAACAATTGGAATTCAAATCTTCCAATATTAATAAAACAATCTTTCAATCTACTTGAAATGTCAGTAGTACACACAATAGGGAAGGATTTCCTTGAACAGAAAATAACTGTCATATAGAGGAAGCTTTGACAGCTTTTAACTTGATAATGTTACCACCATTACAAACTTAATATTAGTGAACTTGATATTATTTGCCAGACACACAAGTCTCAACCTGATCAGGATAGAGTGTGGCTCTCTCTATTTACAATATTACCCGAGGATGAGAACACCTGCTCACATGTTTCAGACGTCCCTGGCACACAGATATTTATGAGCCAGCTAACAGAGAGTTTTACGTTAGATTATTATCACGTTTTCGCACACCATGTGCGCACCACGTCTTCATCAAATCAGGGGATTGCGCGCTGTTCCAGAGGAGAGGAGTCCCTCATGTACTGTAGGCTTGCATCTCCAGGCTTGTTGCTGCTGCGGTTGACCCTTTTATAAGGGCTCACCATAATATGGTTGGAAACCTCATGTGACCTTGATTCTTTTTGTCAAACAAAATCTGGGAATTCGTATGCTTTACTGTGGTTATTTAACAGTATAAATGTTTACCTTATTGTGCGTTTGTGGCTTTCCAGTTCAGTTTTTGCTTTCACATTATTTGAACGCGAAACATGTATGCATTTTTTAAAATGGAGTAGAACCCCACATTAATGTAATTGGTAAAACCTGTGTTAGTTTGACTATTTCATGTCAAAAAATGTGCTGTGCAAAAGATCTATTGTGTTGTTTTAAATGTTTCCTAATATGAGACCAACTTTCAATCACATCATTCTTAACGAAATACAGAATTTGATGCACAACAACAAAGACATTTGCACAGTACAGTATCTCTTGTCATATACAACAAGTGATTGGTAATTACACTCACTGTATGTGATAAATAAAAATAAAACTACACATTTTGTGCAGCAACATTGCTCATCAGAGATCCTTGCGTTCCTTCCGGGGTGGGCCAGGTTCACAGTTCCCTTGGGTCAGGCCCGCCCTCCTCAACAGTTTGACTAATAACAGGAAACGTGTTTGCTGCTGCAGATGCTAATGAGCAGCTGCCAAATGCCAGACATGGTCTGATTACAGCAGGAGTGTAGTTAACATGCACGAAGGCCCTGAAACATAAGATGAGCTATATCTGAATGCTGGCTGTGCTTCACAAACTGAATATATAGCGTATTATCACCCATTAAACTGCAACAGGGGGTTGTCTCTGCACTCGTGTTTGGTTGAAAGTAATCAGCATATACAGTAATGTGCAAAAGTCTAAGGGCACCTTGAGCTTTGCTGTTTTAATGTGTCAACATGAGTACTGTATATGAGCTTTCGCTGAATATTCATACTATCACAGCCTGGTACTTATAACTGTGGTCACTACAACAGTGTGAGTTGGGAGCTAAATGGGTGTTGGAGTATCTGTCATGGTGCGCTGCTGCTTATGCACACTGAAGGACAGTGGAGCTGGAATAGGCCACCAGGGAAAAATGCTTTCCAGAAACGGGCTGAGTCAGCCTGTAATGTTCAGATAAAACATGAAATATAAGCATCAAAAGATTGAAAAGGCAGGAGAGAAGATGGATCACTGCATAACAACATTATTGTTGTTTTGCTTACAGGTTGACTAAGTTCATAGATTTGCTTTTTTATACAAAAAAAGCTGTATAAAGCAACAAGTATCAATTTATTTATATTATGCACTGAAAGTTTAAGAGTTTTATCAAATATAAATTATGTAACACCATTGTTGCACCCGTTGGCCATTTCTTTTCATGATCTTTTTGACTGTGGCATAATAGATGGTAACAACATGCTGATTAGATTCTTGCTGACTGTGTGATATATTCATAGTCACTGTAATTTAATGTGGAGGTCAATAAATGGTGGGATCAAGCTTTTATGAATTTCATTTTTTTTTTTCTTGATCCTTTGAAAGCTCCAAGCAGTCTCCGTTGTCATTGGAAACGGGAGCTGGGAAACAAGGTCTTGATTTCAGGCCGGGCTTTGTATCAAAAGCATGGTGCTTTTAAAGCAGTTCCCTGGATAATCCAATTTGTTGTTTGTTGTCCAAAACAATTTGCAATTCCGCTTATTTCAACATTAATGCTGTTTTTAATCTTCTTACAGGATCCTTGATCGTCAGTGGGATGTTAGAGCTCTGGATGCAGGACCAGGACTGACTGAAGGAGCATGGTGAAACACCAACCCCTCCAGGTCTATGAGCGCCAGCTGTGTTTGTCATGTATCACTGGGATCTATGGTTGCCGTTGGAAACGGTATCAACGTTCCCATGATGACACCACCAAGGTGAGCGTTGGAGGAAATGACTTTTGTGAATAAAGTGTAGCAATCAGAAGTGCCTTAGATCTGATTAAACACACATCAAGATTGTTGTGACAGAACACACCGTATAGTCTGACTAACATGCCGCATACAGGGAACATGATGCATTATATACTTCAGCAGCCAATCTGATGACGCACTGATGAATCACTCTTGACTGACCTTGCAGCGCCAAATCGTCCACGTATTTTTAAATTAACCTAAGTTTTCAGAATAACAGATTTGCAGAATACAGTATGATAGAATATACCAAAGTGGTATGGAACAGGTGTGAGACTCCAATGACTGTCATCTCATGGGATAAATGTAAACACAATTATGTGCACCTATGCTCACAAGTGTGCACAGCATAATAAATCGGATCTCTACATTGTAAATCATCAAATGAAGGTCATTTTCCATGACCTGTCCCAAGAGATTAATGTGGAATGATTTTTTTTAAATGGAGGTTTTAGTTTTTTGTATAGCCCTGAAACCCATGTTTTATTTCAACATGTCATTGTTCTCCTTGAACTATGACTGCTAAAATTAATAGCTCTTATTGTCACATTCAGTACATTCAGTTCATGTATACAGTCGACTAACAACTCTGTGTAAGAAGATGACTGGACTACTAAGGAGAAAAGGCTGGCATGTACATTCTGTGTCTCGCAGACCTCATGGCCTCTCGATGCCCAATCCTGGTGTTTGTCTTTCAACAGTGATTTACAAAGAACGATCATCTTTGGTCAAATATGTCCTTGCTGGCTTATCTTGAGTTTATTCCCCTTGTCTTTTCCACGTAGAAGCTTATTTTAAATTGCAGTACTGTTTAAAGCCTTCCCCAATCTTTTTAATTACATTCATTATACTTTAATTACTCATATCTTCTTTTGTGTGCGTTTGCAATACTGTTGCTTGGTATAGAATACAGTCACATCTATCATAATTTAAAGAGACTGATATAAAAAGGCTAGAAGGGTATGCAGTATATTCTACATTATGCTATTTTTCAAAAAAACAATAGTTTTTTGAATGTTTGCAATTCAATCCTTTCATAGAGACACTTTTAAGACAAATTGTGCAACCAAACTCCTCATAGTACCAACCCCCGCCAGATTATTTCTGCAGTGCATTTTTTCGAGCAGTATGAACGTGTCAGGATAAGTATTACAGCCCCACACAAGATGAGCCTCATGTCCTCACCCTGACCTTTCCGTTTATCTCTGCTATTCTGTATTTAAGAAGAACACATGGGTTATGTTGCTGCAACAAACTCAAGACACAGCATACGACGTGTGTGCTCACGTGCACACAGGCAGACACGATGATTTATTTATGCCCACATGCCATACACTACGTACTGAGAAGAAACCCAGGATGCACAATAGAATCACACAGCGTGCAAATGAAAATGTATAACCCTATAAGTTGGTTAGCATAGACGGGTAAGGGTTGCTTGTTGATTATAGCGCTTGGGTCACACAAAAAGCACAGCAGAACTAAATATGGAGAGATATTGATTTTTTTTTTTCCTTTCCTGGAAACTAGACACCATGTAGCCCTGTTTCCTGTTGCAAGTGGATGTCTTTCAGCCTAACAGACAGGAGAATGCCAAGTCAGCATTATTTGTTCACACTGCTCATCCTTTGTTTTGACCATGTGGTGTTGTATAGCACACAAACATACTATTTACCCAAGAATCTCAAAGTCGAGCACATTTTCTCCCCAATGCCACACATTTTCCATCCAGGTGATTACACTCAATGATTTAACTTTGTTTAAATAACACATCGAGGGAAGAGACAAAGATTTCAACTTTATTTTGGTGTTGCCATTGGAGCTATTTATCCGTCTGTAGTGTTGTGGGGTGGGTGATGTAAGCTTAAAATTATATCAGCATTCCAGGGAACAATATTCACAATGCTATTTTAAGCTGAATGTCAAAATAAAACCATTTGTTTGGATACAGATTGAAATAAAATTAACAATAAGAACATACTTAAGATGCAAATTTAGTGAATAAATATTACATAACCTTTGTCCATGGACACATGTAATTAAAAAACCTTAACATTAAACAATTAAACACAACGATGAAAATGAAATGCATCTAATGTAATAATAATTAAATGCATTTTTTAAATATTGTTTACGCCTATTTAGCCTTGCACATTGTGTAGCCTTGCATTAACTGTGGTTTAAGTGCTACAGGATTGTCCACAGTATATGTGTGTGTGTGCTGTAGATGTAGGAATATTTCCTCTCTGACAGCTCGGATTAAATGAAGCCATGTTTGCATTAAAACACACAGCGTTGTTCATTAATGATGCCGCATGTGCTGCAGTGGCCACAGCAAGCTGAGACAACACAAGGAACAAAAACAAAAAAAAATGCTTGTCCAGTTTCACGTGTAGTGCCAGCTTAGAAGAATCCACAGATGTTTTGTTTTGTATCAGCTTTTAATCCACATGGAACTCATTTAAAACACAATTTTTGGAAAATGGGTCCCAGAGTGGAAAAATAATCTCAAAATTCTGGTGCAACATTGGGAGAGTGAAAGGGAGATGAGAGCAGGTATTGATAAAGGTGGAAGTGGTGGTGTGTTGCTGTCAGAGTGTATATCATCAATTTATATTGGTACCGAATGGTATAGCACAGCTTAAGTATTTCGATGTCGTATAAGACTGCATCTATAATGATTTCAGTAAACAAACTGACCAATCAAGGCCAGGTGTATCAGCTACATGTAACTGGACCTGAGCGAATCACAGAAGCATGAGAACTAGAATCTTGTGTTGGAACAGCGATAGATTCATTCATAATCCAGAAGGAGCTCATGCTATTCCTCTCCTCTATCATCTTTGTTCACTGTAATGAGCTGTTCAGGTCGACTGGCTGTCTCAGTGAAGCTGCCTCTGTGTGTGTTCAAGGTGCTTTGTAGGAAGCCAGCCCACGTCATGCAGTGCAAGCTGATCTGACCTCTCAGTAATAATTGAAGGTATTTCCATTTAGCCACTCAATGGCAGTCAGTCATACAAAAAGCTTTAAAAATGGAAAACAAAGCTGGTCTGGCATCTTTTGTCACCGATGTTGTGGTCTTTATTTTCCTCAGCTGTGAAGTACTGGACAAGACAGACAACATGGTCACTTTTACTTGGCTTTTGGGGGGATGGTGACTCCACAAAGTGTTACTTGTTGTATATCAGTAGTTAAAATGAATCAGACTTCACTGTTGCCACACCATGGGCAAGATTGGTTTGTTTATTATTTTGGAGATAATTCCATGGTCATGTTTCTTTGTCCTATAGCAGTGCTGAAAATAAAGATCAAGATTGTGTCTTCTCTGAGAATAATACTGATCTTCTTCTTTTTTTTCGGCTTTTCCTTTTGGCTTTTCCTTTCGGTTGCTCCCTTCAGGGGTCACCACAGCGAATCAACCTCCTCCATCAAACCATGTTCTCTGTATCCTCCTCTCTTACACCAACTAACTTATCTGAGAATAATACTGATGCATAGTAAAAACTGGTTCGTGATGGTCATAGAATAACTATAATAGTATAAAAATGCATCATTCCAGTACTCTGACATTGATTACAGTGACATGGACAATGGACAATGTTTGGGGTCAGTACTGAAGTTTAAAAAAAAAAGAAATACTGGTATTTTATCTCTGTAATGTTTAATGTTGAGCATTTTACAAATATTATTTGTATTATGTGTATTTGTTAACCTAAGTATCTCAGACATATTGGTTTGGGGTATACTGTAATTTAAATACCTTAAATACCTAGTGTTACCGATTTTGGGAGAAGATGGTTTTCTACATTCTATTCTTCCAAACATCCACCATTGTGTAACTCCAATGAATAAATGTCTGTGCGTCATCAGTAAATGTTTATCAGTTAGATGTTAGATGGTGAGTCCTTCAAAAAATATTCCTGGATTTTTTAATAAATGTTATTATGAAGCAGTAAAACTCCTTAAATGTACCTTATTTTCAGTGATCCCCTTAAACCCAAACCAAGTAAAAAAAAACTAACAATCTTCTTTCTACCTGTGCTTTTCTTTGCTGAGTGAGCTGCTGTGTTCATCATTTGTGTTTCTAATCTAAAAATCTAGATTAGTTAGTTTACCTGAAATGATTTGTTCCAATCCCTAGTCCCCTTTAAAGTGAGTCTTGTCCTGTGATGTGAAACTGAAGAATACAACTGATTTGAAGATGTCTGCTGTGGCTTGTCACTAATTAATATTAGATTAAGAAAATAATACAATTAAAGGTCCAATGTGTAAAATATTTGAAGGGTACTATCACCTGATTATATCATTACCAGGGCTGGACTGGTAATCTGGAATACCAGGCATTATTGGGGTAGGACACACCGTACCTTGGTAGACAACAATAATTTTATTTTATTTTTTTCCCCTTAAGGCACACTTGCCGCTACTAACGGGCCAAACACCGGCCCATTGGTTAATTTACTATACTGATACTGGACGGGCTCATTCATATCCGTTACTGTCAGCCGGAGGTTGACAATACTGACACTGGGCCGGCCCAACCATTTCTCTCACTAGTAATCCTCCTCCCTCCCCCTACATCTTCAGATTTTCTCACGGTTAGGAGCAGATGTAGGGATCGCTTAAAAAAAAAATATATATATATATATAAACCGAAGCTCAAGGGAGGTGCAGAGAGAATGTAAGCTGCAAGAACATGACAGGCAGGAAGCCATTGAAGAGGGACAGGGAGACCATGACAGGGCCAAGGAAGGGACAGAGTGAGAATGAGGAGAGTGGAGGTGATGACGTGGTGTTAAAGAGTAATGTTAGCAAATTGACAGGAACACGGGGGATGGAGGGAAGCCTTGTGTGTGTGTGTCTGTACACCTGGTATTCCTTATGTTGTGGGGACCTAAATCTGTTTACACAGTCACATTATGGGAACTTGTCTTCCTTATGGGGACAAAAAAATCAAGTCCCAAAAATGTGAATTACTTGTATTGTTGAAGGTGTTCAGAGGGCCTTGACAGTGTCTCGTATGCAAATTTAAATTGACCCTCTGCAGGGATGTCTGTTTCATCGGCCACTTAGCCAAAAAAAATCCAGGGCTGATTTTTTTTGTGCCAGTCCGGCCCTGATCAGCACCTAGCTCTACATAGCCTGCCATTGATCCATCACGTTTTTTACAATAGCCCACCAAGGAACTAAACATCTTTTGAGTTCCGATGCTAACTGAAGGCTGCATAGTTAATCCAACGCACTTTAAAGGGAAGGGTTAGTTGGGCATAATTTATATTTTCCACACTGTATCTTTTAGTACATAAGTAACTTAAGTTGTAGCCTTTATAAATCACAGACTAATACATTATATATTCATGATGGATCCTGCCATTTAAGAGATTTTTTTTTGTCTGCTGACTTCCTCCCACAATCAAATGATAACCAGTGACATGTTCCAGACGGAGAAACCAAGGCCACAAAGGAAGAAGGATTTATTTGTATCTTCTTTATGTCTGTATACTGAGAACCAGATTTGCTGTTCAGAATTTCTATTAGCATGCTTGTTTAATGAAAACTGTTTTTGTTAAAGGTAAAACAACAGTAAGTAATAGTAATAAGTACTCTGATATCCTAGATAGTCAGTGGCTGAAGAACATACTGTATGTACTTTATTGTCTCTAATTAGACGAGTTCTAAACTAAGCTACTTCCTGTTTGGCAGTGGAGCCTGTGATGCAGAGAATATGTGACTTGTTCCTAATTGTCTGCTTTGTGTTATTGTCTTCAAGAAGAAATCCCAACCTTTAAATGCTCAATGAAGAGTATTTGTTTGCTGAAAAATAAATCATGTTTTTCATTTCTTCGCACATACATTTATATTTATAAATTCATTTCTTTCGTGGGGAATATGAATGTGTGCAAATGAGTGTAATTTTTCTACTCTAAAGACCCTTCTTCCCTTTAATGCTGACTCATTTTGTGCCTTGCTTCTGTGCTGCATTATAAAGCAGTGCACTGCACACCCAGTGTAAAATGCCAGGGACTTATCAGGATATGCTCAGGAATGTGACAAGGGACCGAGGTGTTAAGTCCAGTGGAGATAGAGGCAAAGAGGGAGGCATGTGAGGCTGTGCCCTCAGTCAAAGATTAAACTCTGCAGAAGCTTTGTCTCTTTCTCCCTCCCCCCTTCCAACATTTACATTAGTTTTAAGGATATGCAGGCAGACTGTACCAAGATATTCTTTTTCTGTGTATAGTTTCTGTATTCACAGGATTTCTTTCTCAAATGCAGTAGATGTTTGTGTCTGTGAATTATACAGTAAAAGAAGACATGAACCAAATCTAACTTATAATTATGATAATAATAATATTGATTATTGTATGGTCAGTCTCCAGATTTTAGAGAAAGGAGTGGTTGCATTTCCATGATGTCTACATTTAGGTATTGTCCTGCATGACTGAAGATGTGCAGCATCTTGAAGTAGAGGGTCATTCCAGTAGTTACTGCTCATCTTGTCATTTGTCATGATGCTCTGTAGTGTAGCCCACACACCCAGAAGCACACAACGCCTTGAGCAAGTAAGTTTTCTTACTGTACTGAGGTCCTGTGACACCTTTCAGCACACAGTAATGTATGTTATATGGTGCAAGGGCAACTCGCAGTCTTCAAGCTGTTACCTGCGAGTTCATACTGTAGCCCTACAGGAGAATGCAGTGGTATATGATAGAAATATGTGCGGTTGTTGTACTTATACCCTAAAGGCTTTCCTGTGTTAATAATAGGCAGTTTTCTTCGTGTGCAGTGCAGTAAAGAGGGGTCACTGTTAAGCACTGAAGTCTTGTGTATTAAAATGGTGTTTGCAGCGTTATTCTTAGGTTTTACATTGCAAAGATAATGTACAGAGCGGTTCACAACCTGATTGAATGATGAGCAGAATTACTATTTTTGTTAGGGTGCAGTTGGCTTTTTTTTTATCTGCACCCTGAGCTTTTCATTCAAATCAGATGCAAATAAGAATAGATAGCACTGTCTTATTGTCTTACAGTTTTGTTGATAGTACCACATAGTATGTGTGTGGAATTTTAGAGTTTTATGTGTATCTAAGTGAGCAAGCATGCCCACGCATGCTGTGCAATAGAGCTGCAGCTGCATGAATAATAGCGCTTCAGTGAAAACGGCATTTTATTGTTTCCTAAATCCTGTTCTTCCAGAGAAAAGACAGAGAGTTCATTTTGACATTATCACTATGAGTTGTGCACAAAGGGAAGAATAGGGCAAAATGGATATCAGAAAACCTCTTAACCACTATGGGATCCACATCATGGAGTGATTCTCATTACTACTGCTGTCTTCAGTTCAGTCTATTATGTGCTTGCGTCGTTTCCCTGATTTTGATTGGTTTGTTACAAATCGCACAGATGGCAATGTGAAATAGTCTACTGCAAAAGATGTAAAGCATTTCAAAATGAACTTTACCATGCAATATATTTCTGTGTCCTAATCTACCACAGAGAAGCGTTCTGTTCAACTTAACCCTTGTGGTCACCGATTGATTTAGCTGGATATTAAATCCTACTAATGATGTCAGTGAACCTGGCTGCTGGTTAGGTGATTTGAAGACCTGCAAGTGTAAGACTGCAAGTCTACTCATGTGTATGTAGGAAGCAGTGAAGCACAAATGATCTCCACTAAAGAAAATAAGCTATCACGGACATATTATTAACTATAATTATTAATTATTAATTATATTATTAACTAAAATAGCTCAATATTCCTCAGACTCCACATGAATAGAAGTGATGGTGTCAAAATGGTCTCCCACTATTATGTTGCTCATTTGAAGTTGGTCTTCAACACCACATTGTGAAAGTGTTACCTGTGGACATGAATAACCAAACCAATACACATGAAGTGAATATAATAGGAACTGCTCCATTTGTAATTTGCTACACTGGAACTGCTGTGAAGCAGTGAGAAAACAAAAAAGCAGAAAGCTACTAAAGGGAAAGTTGTTGGTGATTAAGTCAGCGTTTCTCCTTTTTCTTTCACAATCAACCACACTAAAGTTACAGTGAAATAAACGTTTTCTATATTCAGCATTATTATACTGTATATACTTCTGTATATACCAGTTATATTTGTTCTCTCCTCTCCACACCTGTTTTTCTCTGGTTCTTCTTAAGCACTGACTCAATTTTCTCTGAGGCAGTGGTGAGTCAGCAGTGACACCATATTGACTTATGGTGGTTGGAATGGGCTGTAAATCCTTTAGTCAAGAAGTCAAGTTCCTAAGACTTGTTTTACTTTCGGTGCTCTGTAACTTGCTGTCAGTCTATTTTAGGGGAAGTTTCACTTTTTAGGATTTGATATCAGTGTTTACATGCTACAGTACTGTTTGTGTTGATCCAAGTTTGTTCTATAACGCTTGGTGTTTGGACATTCATCCTTCCTGTTTTAAGTAATATATTCCTTCTTACCTATTGCAACCATTTGAACTACATTTTTCAGAGCAGCTGCATGATTTCAAAAAGTAATGTGAATATTAAAAATAAACCTATAAATATTTGTAACATTTGATTGCAGTTCAACAACTTGATTTGGTCTGAGTTGGAGCCAGTTTGGTCACATTTTGTTCTATTTGTCTTCCATGATTTCACTAAGGGCTAAACCGCATAGACGAAAACATGGAAGACCATCAGCATGCACATTTCCTTAAACCGTCTTACTCTTGAGCTTATTAGATTCAGATTGCTTTCTGTTGTTGCACTATCCGTGCCATGGGGGGGCTGCGCCCAAATAAAACGCAGACCGTGCAGAAAGTTAATGCGATGAGTCCAGGGCAGGCCAAGTCATGTCAGGCTAGAGAGGCTTGCTGCTGAGTAAGCTGGGAAACAGGAGGAGAGGCCCAGTGTTTTAAGTCTCTGCTACCAAAGAAATGTAAGTTATTCTTCATAGCTATCATTTATTTAATACAACAAGTGCAATGCTTACCCTTTTTGACCAATATCAATTGCATTTCTCATCCTAACCATGCCAAAGTCGGCACTGCACACACCGTTAATGACATATCCTCTTCCTAAGACAAAAGAGCTACAACTAAAACTGCACATACTGTGTTGCTGATGTTCTCCATCTAGCTTTAGCCAACACCTAATTGTCATATTCAAGTTCATCTCAGTATTAGATCTTCAATCTGTGAAATGACACTGAGACATAGTTTATTAGATGATCTGATCGATTAGAGAGACCTCAGTGCAGGGGATTTATTAACCGCACCATCCAGGCCCTCTGGGGCACGTCTTTGATCACATTCATCAGAGTCAGAGGGGACGAGGAGGCTGTTCAGGTGAGAGGAAAGATGTGATTTCTCTTGAGCAAGGTCAGATACCCCAGGTATTTCCAGTAGTCCTTAAGGGCCATGGGGAGCAGTGTTGGTGCTTTGTCATCAATGAGCAGAGATACCTTCCATGGAAACCATGGTAACCTTACTGTCTACAAATGATTTGTTGGAGGCGTTGGATGAGAACAGCTGGAAAGAGTTTATTATTATCGGGTAATTTTCTCAGTGTAATACATTGTTGTTTGGATGGTGTATGAATTTGTTTCCCCTCATACTTCTGACACGCCCTTTTTGTTTAACTGTCATTTTTACACCATGGTCCTAAGTTGAGTCTGGTGGTCCAAGCTCAAAAGAAGATTCAGGCAGCTCGTTTTATTTGTATTTCTCAAACCTGATAATTATTAAGTCAACAGAGCAGAGTGAGAAGGAGAGTAGATATATGAACAGGACAGACAGGCTGCCATACATGCGTCTCCTCTGTGTCACTGAACCTAAATCCAGGAGATAATTATCTGATCCTTGGCAGATGCAACAACAATGCAATCAAGGGTGCAGCTAAACTCATGCATACGTATGTAGACATATAGGTTGCTTTGGCAGCAGCTCTTTTTTTTCTTATAAACAATCATAATCACTGTGTTCAGGAGCAAAGAGCAACAGTCCAAATCATACATGTATATACAGTCGGGTCCATAAATATTGGGACATGAACATAATTCTCCACTTTTTGGCTCTATACACCACTACAATGGATTTGAAATGAACAAGATGTGATTTAACTGCACACTTTCAGCTTTACTTTGAGGGTATATACATCCAAATCAAGTGAATGGTGTAGGAATAACAATACTTTCTATATGTGTCTCCCACTTTTTAGGGGACCAAAAGTAAAGGGTCAATTGACTGAAAAGCTATTTCATGGACAGGTGTGGGCTATTCCCTCGTTATGCCATCAATTAAAACTCCCATAGAACGAAAGTACCAATTAAGACTGGTTTTTTTTGGTGTGTATCTGTGTCATTACCTCGTCATGAAGCCCTGAAGTTTCAAAACAAACCGTTCAGCCACTGCTGAGAACGCTGTGCTGTATTGTAATCTCGGGCTCAGTGCGATCTCTGAAAAAACCTGTTCTGGTTACATAAACAGCATTTCTCCTGAACAGCATATCCTCCTGCTCCGGGCACATCCGGTTGCGTACTTTGAACCGCAGAAGAATAATAACATCCGTTGTGGAGGTGTTTCAGGAGTAACAGTGTCTTCTGACTCTGTGTACGACTCAAAGGCAAAGTCATCAAAGGGACTGCGGTGGGGAGTCGTGGCAAAAGCTATTTTTAAAAATTTTTAAAACAATGTTTTGATAATGAATAGCAGTGCATCCACCGTTCCAGAGGGGGGAGCTGTGCTTCTGAGAGTTGGTGTGCTAATTACGTCACTTCCAGGTACTGGCCAATCACAAGACAGTTGGGAAGGCTCTTCGCTGGCTGGCCAATCACAACACAGTCTGTCTTCTGGGGGTGAGATTTCGGTCCGAAACAGCTCGACTGACAAGAGCTTCAGTGAGGAGAGATTTCTATCAGCTCATTTACAGCAACTAGGAGATTTTTGACCATTAAAACAAGTTAATGTATGTAAGAAGACCTCCATAACTCACATTATGTGATCGGACCACTCTATGGGAGCTTTAAGCAGGTAAAAAATCCTGAGTTGATTCCAGGAGTGACATTTGCATTTGGAATGTGTTGCTGTTAACTCTCAATATGAGATCCAAGGAGCTGTCACTGTCAGTGAAGCTCAAATTAAAGCTGAAAGTGTGCAGTTAAAGCGCATCTTGTTCGTTTCATTTCAAATCCATTGTAGTGGTGTATAGAGCCAGAAAGAAGAGAATTGTGTTGATGTCCCAATATTTATGGACCTGGCTGTAGATATAGAACAGACAGCCAGGGAAACTGGAGAAAACCCACCCTACACAGTCAGGCAACCTTACAAGATATGTAAATTATTTGACCAAATCGATTACCTTTCAGGGCCACACAGTGGAGCATTACATAATAAATCACCAGTTTTTGATCAATTAATAAGTAATTGACCAACCTAGGTGATGGTTCTTGGTGTATATCATGATTTTCTCCTTAGTCCCTTGATAAAACCCCAATAAATGTCCAACAATTGGTGCATTTGGTCCCATTTTTTTTCTCCTCTTTTCTTATTAATCTGACTTTTTTTGAGCTTCAACCTCAATATTTTTTTTTTCTCTTGACTTTGAGGTACAATTCTTTTGTTTTCCACCTTTTCTGGACAATCTCTTACAGCACACAGCTTCTTTCTACTTCTCTGTTCAGCAAACCACGCCATCTTCGTGGCTACTGTTCAAGTTTTCTTGGGAGCTCCCCTGGTGGATGTGCCTCTGAGTTTTCTTTTATCATTTTTTGCTCTTACTGTAACACAAACAGACCACCAAGTTCACGACTGAGTCACGACAAATGTTAAAATATTAAAAGTACACTGAGACAGGCCCACCGTCTGCCTTAATCCTCCTGAGTGTGCCCTAGCTGTACACATTTGTCTGGTTCTGCAGATCAAGGCGCTCGGCAATTTAATATTTCTCATGATAGAAAGGTTCATGACACACGGATACAATAATTACCCAGCCTGCATGTGAAGTTATTAAAAGTAATTCCTT
Organism: Microchirus variegatus; assembly: GCF_963457635.1. NCBI lineage: Eukaryota > Metazoa > Chordata > Actinopteri > Pleuronectiformes > Soleidae > Microchirus > Microchirus variegatus. The sequence continues at coordinate 22,887,491 of NC_139804.1, read as the reverse complement.
GATAATGAGCAAAGTGTATTCGGGAATACTCTCAATCATGGTCAGCAGCCAGGTTGACACCATGTTCTCAAAATAGAAAAGAAATAGCAAAGATAATTGTTTAAAAAAAACATTTGTTTGCAATAATTATCTCTCTTCATATTCCATTTTGTTTGTGTGTGTGTGTGTGTACACAGTGGGAGTTGCTGTGGACTGTCATCCTCCTTTTCACCTTCTGCCTGCTGCTGGTGTGGTTCTACTTCTGGTGGGAGGCACATAATGACTACCATGAATACAACTGGTGAGTTCTCGACCAAACTGACAGCTGGTGTGTCTTCATATGAAAACTAGGGCCTCACGCGCGCCACCATATTGTTTTGGTTGTAAATGGATTGTGTCCATAATAGTAGGTTAAATGATTTCCCAAATTTTGTTTAATCCGTCTATCTTAATCTGAGCAGAGGCAGATTATACCTTTTTATAGTATAATCTGCTCCATGGTCTTGAGTGATTGCTCAAATAAGATTTATTTAAGCCCTGTGGTTTATTTTTGTAAAATGTATTTTTTTTTGTCTCCGAAAATATTTAACTGTAAACTATTCTATGGTTTTTAAACCATGCATATGTTTTTTTTTTTTCAGTCATTCCATGTTTGTATATTCTGTTCATGTTTACTGTAAAGGCTATAGAGAAAAATGGCTCCTGTTCCTCCTCACATAATACACTGATGTTTCTTGACAGCTTCTTTCTTCCCCTCCCCCTCCTCCTGTTCACACAAACCTCTCTCATTTTTACGCTATATCATCACTTTTATCATCAAATTCCATTTTCATGTCTTTCCCACTGTAGTTTTTTCTGTGCTCTTCATCCTCCCCCTGCTCATCCAATTTCTGAGCAGCGATTAATGGATTGAGAACTAATTAATAGATAAAATGTGAAATATTTTGTGAAATCGATTAATTTTCAGCTTCTTAAATGTGAATATTTTCTTGTTGCTTTAGTCCATATACAGTAAATGGATAAACAATTAAAACAGAATAATTTTGGTTTGCGGACAAACATCATCTTTTTGAGGTTTAGGAGACCCAGATCAATATTTTCTGAAATATTTGTTCCAATACACATCCAGAGAAATTTGTGAATCCTTTTTAACAGGAAGTGCACACATTTCCTGCTTTTCTTCCTGCTTCTGAGTGTGGGTCCCATAGATGATAACAAAGATGACATCTCTGCCCTTTGTGTGCTCCAGAGATTTAGCAGCAGTCTGTCCTGGACCAGCTGCACTTTAAATATATTCACTAAGGGCTGAGAGCATCAGCTCTAGTGACCCTGCTGCAGCTCTGTGACACTCAAATTACTGATAAGGCTTTGAATGTAATTAGTGCTGGAGGCTGTAGATGCTATATCAATGCACACACACACACACACATGCACTTGTTTTTGCTCTGCAGCTGTAAACCCTGTGATGCAGGCATCCACTTACTCTGGATGGATGTAATTTTAAACAATTTGAAATCATATGGAAAATGTATGTTCAAATTATACTGACTTGAATGGTCATGGTAATTTTTACTCCTGTGATAAATATCCTGAACATGTGTACTCTCCCTCTCACACTCACACACATATATATATATATATACAAACACTGTAATCTGTATTGCATTTAATTGTTGAGGCCGTGTTACATAAACACAAATATATGTAAAGAGACGGTGACAGTAACTGTATTACTGACACAAACACGGAGGAGTCTCGAGTCTGTCGCGATTCACCTGCTGGAACATGTCAATAAATAGTTTGTCAGCCGTTGCTGTTCATGTTTGTTGGGTTAGAAAACTATGTGACATGAGGTGTTCACCAGGCAAATAGAATCTGTTGACACGTACGGCAAACAGCAGCTCAACAAAGTGTAGTGTTATACTAACACTGAAGCATTCAGTTTAGCTTATTGACCGTCTCATTACCAATTTAGACACACCATGACATTTTTCCCATTCCACAGTCTCCACATCAGGCACCAAGCTAAACATTTACTTACCCTGATTTTTCTTTGTATTCTTGTAGATGAGGTAATATTCTCTATCAGGATTTTCTTGGAAAAAGTAAAAAAAAAAAAATACAGCTAAAAAACCTCCCCACTGCCCTCCCAACATACACTGATTTAAAACAAATCCATGTTGCATGGTTCTTCTGCAAGACTGTTTAAAAGTAACTGTAGATATTTAAAATTGATCTAAATGCAGACAAAATTTGAACTGATAAACACAAGGAAATAAGAGTAGACTGGATATATCTAGTTTTTTTCCCTATTAGTCTCACTAATTTTACATCCATTCAATACCATATTCACTCTCTATTGTCTGAATTCTGTCTATATCTGCACTCACTCTAGCTGCTGTGTTTGTTTGTCTGCATTAGTTTTATTACAGAAAAATAAAGCATGAAGCTCTTGGTTTCATGGTGGGCGATGAAACACCAGCAGTCGACCAGTTATTCAAAGATTTTTTTCTAAAGATCTTTTGTACTGTTTGAAGCCTCGTGTTTATCGTTCTTTCACCAGATCATGCAGATCCATTACAGCACACTCATAAATGTGTATAGAGATGGCTTGATACTGCGTATTTGTTTCTAATATGTCACAATGTTGAGGATATACTGATACTAATACCATTCCATTTCCAATAAATCTTTTTATTTCTTTTAAAGTAATAAATTGCTAAGTTTAAGAAGGAAGCCTTAACTGCTCCTACAGGGTAACAGGCTAAGTTAGTTAAAATGTTCCTGCTTTTTGTTTTCATTCATACAGTCTGTGCGAGTGATGCATTTATGTGTACAGTTTGTATCTGATTTTCTGTTTTTCTTTTTCCAATATCCAGTCCACTGACATATGACTTGGTTTATCGCAATTAAAATGACAGTTAATCATTTTAAAAGCTAATTCATAAACCCACCACAGATACACAGTTCTTGGAAGCCTTCACTTCTAAGTGTTCAGGTTGTACTCTAGGTGAGAGCTCACATGAAAACAAACATTATTCTCTTGTCTTGTTCCTGCAGGTTTCTCTACAACCGCTCAGGGGAGTGGAGTGATGGCACGGTTCCTATCTTGGCAACCACCGCTGCTGGCTTCACCTATATTGCATTTTTAATGGTCTGTCCCACAAACGCTCACTAAGGAGGCATTAAACGTGTGCTCACAATAGATTTCTTGTTGAGGCAGCTTTTGAATTATCCGTTATGCTGAGCAAACTGATGTCTGTGAAGCAGCAGGCTTGTTCTAATCTCACATGTGTTTATTTTTTTCTTTTCTTTCACCCTGTCTTTTTTTCAGGTTTTAGCACTTTGCCACATTGCACTTGGGCAACAGTTAAATTTGCACTGGCTCCATAAGGTAAAGTGCCCATTGTGAGAAAGTGTGCTATTGTGGGGGTTGAAAAATTGGGACACAGGAAAAAAAAAAAGAGGCCAGCAAGATTTATAGATGCATCTTTCTCTGTGCACGTGAGCATGTGTTGTGTGCATGTTTATTCACTTGCTGCTTGTGTGCGTTTGTTAGTTCAATGCAAGTCAGCTGAACTTACTGTTTGGATCTTGTTGTCCCAAGATGCTAATAAAAGCCCAGTAAGCGACCTGCTATCAGCAAAACAAATGCAAGCACCGAGCACTATTGGAGGTGTAAAAGTGCCAGGAGCTAATCTGGGTTATTCTTCAGTGTTTGTGCGTCTGTGTGAGCATGTACATGTGTCTATTTAAAGTGTCAGCCTCTTCTGCAATCTCTCCATCTCTGTCCTTGCAGATAGGAGTGACCGCTGCTCTGATCACCACAGTTGCGGGGGTGATATCTGTCAATCTAACATGGGGGCAAGAGTGGGACATCATTCCCATCTCCTTGCAGGTCAGCTGACAGAAACATGGGGAAAGCCCCACGTCACTTTTTAAAGAAATGTACAGAGACAAAGAAACAAATCAAGAGAGGGAGAGAGCTCAAACCATGGATGTTGTCGTAATTGCTGAAATTATTCAGCTATCAAACTCTTTATATTATTTGGGTGGAGTCTTTTACAACATCTAATAACCAGATGTGACTATTTTTTATGTGCACCAGACACAATAATATGAGCTGTGTCCACAGTTATTTGTACGCAAGTCCATGATCCACTGATCAGAAGCTCTCAGTATCCATGTTCTATTCTTTATGGAACAAGGTGTAATTCGACTCTCAATCTACCATTGTCCTGGTAAAAATATCCAAAAGGTTCTGGCACGATTATGATAAGTCTGTGTCCCTATGAGTTTATTACACCAGTGAGAATGTGTGATTGATGTGGATCACAATTTTACTGAAATTGATGCAATTAAAAGCAAGTGCCTCTGCAATTAGAGCACTTATTCCTGAGGTGTCACCATACCAGTGTCTTAACCCCTGATAATATCTGTCATTTTATGCCACTCTGACTTCTCTCATTGTTTCCACTGTCGTCTCTTTCTTTCTTCTTTTTTTTTTTTTAATCTCTCTGCTTCTTTATCCTCTTTTCTCTGGCTCACATCTCTGTTCAGGCTACAGGTCCATTCCTGCACATAGGAGCTCTCGCTGCTATAACAGTGCTGTCATGGATTGTGGCCGGACAGGTCGCCCACTCAGAAAAAACAAGTATGTTTACCTTTTCTCGCACAATATGAGAGTTTCTGTTACATGACGCACACCGGGAAAAGTGTTGAATGATTAACTCCATGTAGACAGAGGCCAGGACCTCCACTCAGGGTGTCGGAGATAATGAACATTCTTACAGCCTCATGTGATAGTTTTCTAGCTGAACACCAAAGATTGTTTGTTTCTAAAGAGCAGTCTGTATGAGGATTTTGCAGTGTTGCGTGTGTATTCTTACTCACTGCTGTAGAGCCAATGTGAGTACAGTAGACAATCAGTGTAATTTATGTGCCAGAGAAATTATTCTCACATATGAATGTGTCCAGTGTATCAGGTCTGGCAACTACTTGCTGACAATGAAATCTTCAGACAACATATATGAAGCCGTTACAGGGATTTTCCCTTTACTGTGAGAACTAATCCAAGGCGGGTTTATGTTTTTTTGGTTCTGATGCGTTCAGAGATTGAGATGAGGTGGAAAGATTGTCTCCAGATTCCTTCCTCCATAGCATCTATGCAGTAATACAGAGCAGAGTCTGAATATCAAGTGTGTGTATGTGCGTGTGCGTGTGCGTGTGCGTGTGCACATGCACATGCTCCCATCTGTAACAAGAGTTGACTACTCAGCCCCGCCCCACAGCTGACCTTGAAACGGTTGCATTCCTCTGTGTGTGTCCTTAATGTTGCCTTCATCGTTTACCGACACCAAGGTGGATGCAGGCAGCGGTGTATCTCTGCGTGTCTGTTTACCTCTCTTAAGTCTCTGATGTCAATGCCTTGACCATTTTGTGTAGGTATAAACAGTACTGAGCATCATGTAGAGTCACAGTGTCTGCACCATACAACCTAAGGTCCTATGTGTCATACATTTTCTCTGCCTCAAACTGACGTTTCTACATGGTTGTGGTTAGAGTAAGGATTTATGTCCATATACTGAGGATGCTTGCTTGTTTGGGAAACAATATTTTTTCCTGCTGATGTAACATTGTTAACATAATCCATGCCATAAAAGAATCAATACCACACTTGTCTTGGTCAGCAACACTGTCCAACTGGTAACTGAATCTGATACATAACACCGTGTAAGCAAACTAGATATGTTAATTAATGAGCTTCAGATGAGTTAGTGAGCAGTGAAGCATCGCAATTTTTTCCCCTGTTTTCAGTCTTTATGCTAGCCTTTTTTTTTTACCATGTGGCATTGATTTTCTAATCTTATTGTCAGTTTTCCAGGTGGTTGTCATGCTGCTGTACCTCAGTGTGTTATTGGGACTGTATGTGATGCCCCTCTACATCACATCACCCTGTATCATGGAACCAACCAACCTCAGACCCCGTCCTGATGTTATTGGTCATCAGGGAGCCCCCATGGTGAGTCAGCTGACCTCATGCGATCAGAATCAATCAAAATTACATGTGTTTTTATGTTATTGCACATTTTTATCTGCATGGTTTTGCCGTCACAGAGAAAAGAACCCCAATGCTCAACTATAGTGATGATATTGAGCCTCTCCGAGAAGGCGGAGGGAAAACAATGGTCTTTTCTATAGCTATTTGTCCACCTTATTTTTCTGTGTGCTTCTCTGCTCTTCCCATGGCTATTCTTGTCTGTTAATGACCCTGTGGTCCCACGTCTGAAAATAGTCCACAAACATTGGCCAGTCACAGCCTGGGGCTTTCACTGCTGTGTCTATGACAGAATTATTGATTGCCTGCTGTATATTGTGTATTCCTGGCTGGTGAATATAAAGACGTACAGTGACAATTGTAAATGTGCAGCTTGATGTATTTAAAAAAAAAAAAAATAATAATAATAAGTGTTGATTTATGTGGTTCACTGCTCAGCCTTCAACATTTACACCACCTCTCAGGGATTAGATTTTAAGCCCCAATATCATATTTAAAAGCATATTTTTGTTAACGTTTGCATGAGAAGGGTGCATTAGTAAGGTTTATGTCAACCAAGCCACATTTCCTTTTTCGTAATATTTGATTTGTGTGCTTAGAGGATTCTTTTTTTTTTTTACTCTTTAACATCACCTACGGGAGGATTTAGGAGCTTGGCAGAATAAACTGCTGAGTGTTATGAAACGCATGGTAGGGAAGGTGGATTCCACATTTTCAAAAGCACACCTTGCTTTTTTTTTTTAAAAAGAGGATGAACAGTGGAAGCTAATCTCTGCTCTGTGAGGATTGAAAGGTAAAAAAACACAAAAAAACACATGACTGAACTGAGTTTCTCAGAAGGCTTGTGCATTGATTACAGCATCATTCCCAGTTATTAGCTTTACTCATATGGTCTCATGGGATGATGTATTTTTAGTAAGTGTCGTTTAACCTATTGACCGGGTGTAGATGGTAACCTTGACTGGAAGAATTAATGATAGCGCTGCCCCTTTTCATTGCCTCCTGTTGTTTACATACATTTGCAATGTAGCACATTATTTTATTATTGATTTACTTGGAGGAAAACAACCACTTGGCAAATAGCACTGAATAACAGTTTAATGTTATCACCTCACCTCACCATGTCACCATTTGTCTGTCAAGTGTTCCTCAATGGGAGGACTTCCAATAAAGCTACCTCTCAGGTTATTATGATAGGAATATTGTAATATCAGTTCATGATTGTGTTTGTTTGTGTGTGTCCAGCTTGCTCCAGAGAACACACTTTGGTCCTTTCAGCGAGCTCTTCAGATGAACGTCACTGGATTAGAGGTTGACGTTGCCATCAGGTACATACTCGCACATACACACACACTCGAACACACAGGTTAGGAGAGTTTGTTGACTTCCATTCATTTTGACAGCCTAAACAAAGCATTATCACAACCCTAACCATGACCAACACTTGCTAAACCCTAACCTTCACTGATCCACAACTCAAATCTTAGCCCTAAACTTAACCAGTTCCTCAGAAAGTGTACACACAGTGTGTTTACTAAAGAATTGTTTGATTTTTCTTCACTGTTTTGTTAAATCAACATCAAAACACTGGTTTTCCCAAAGCATTTGCATATCAGGATAAGGACAAGCGTATCGTCTTTCCATCACAATGAAATAAATGACTAATGTTTAAAAATGACAACATTGGCTATAAAGTGCAGCAGTCACACGGCAGTTGGAATATTTAGGCTAAAGTGTTGCATCAGCAGTGTATTTGTATACATCAGTCTATCAGCAGCCAGTCGACAGAGGCGTGACATCATCAACATAATGGGAGGTGACAGGCTGAGCCCAGTGACACACACTCTCACCCACACACACACACACACACACACACACACACACACACACACACACACACACACACACACACACACACACACACACACACACACACACACACACACACACACAAAGAAAGGAAGAGGGCAGAGTGGATGCTGTAGTGGCCATGCTATGAGGTATACATGTCCACTCATGCATGTAAAGTAATGGAGGATGAGCATCGGGGAGTGTTGCTCAGTTGGAGTTGGATGTGTGTGTGTGTTCGTAGGCCTGTATTTACAAGTGTAGTTTTAGATTATTGTCACATTAGTTTGACTTTACAGCTTGAGACCTGGTTAAAATGGACGTGTGTGTGTGCATGTGTGACTGAATTCCCTGTACAGTCCTGTGGGTGCGTGACTGGTTCAGGGTGCTGACAGGTGAGATCCTGACTGTGTTGAGTAATTAGACTTGCTGACAACCAGGGAGACTACACACAAACACGCGCGCACACACACACACACGTTAAATTTGCATTAATTGCTTTGCATAGATTTCTGATTACTATTTTGGGGACACAAAGAAAATACTTTTTTTTTGTTCAACTAAGTATTTGATTTGAATACAAATGTTTTCTGTCTTGGTTTTTCCAGTATGAATTATTGTTAGAAAATTTTAACTAATTTGGTATGGTCTTCCATCTTCCATACTGGGGCAAGCTACTTCCATGTCTCACTTCTCCCACGTGTCTCCGATCACTAGTTTGGATGGAGTGCCTTTCCTGATGCACGACCGCACCCTGCAGCGGACCACAGACGTGGAGAAGATTTTCCCAGACAGGCAGATGGATGAAGCCTCGCTCTTTAACTGGACAGATCTGCAGCAGCTCAATGCAGGACAGTGGTTCCTCAAGGTATTTTTCAGTAGCTAATGAGGACTAAATGTGGGTATTATTTTGGGCAGCAATGTCAGCAATAATTTGTGATAAAGTTCATTGAGACATATTTGTCAAATCTCATGATGCTTCATGATGTCTTATGGTTTCATAATGATCCTCTCATGTGTGCAGAGTGGATTCATTTAGTTTAAAACTGTCTGTAATTAAACCGACAAAACCTGTCGACGTATAGAGTGTGTTTAAGTCCTGCTTGCCCTGGTAACCTGTTATTCTTACCTGCCTCAGTCTCTATAGCACTTCACCCGGAAATGACCTGCTGCATTGCTGTAATTCCACTTAACTCTTACCCTCATCTGTGTGTTTCTTCTTATTCTGTTGTCATGGAAGAGAGTCTGCATACATTTGCTGTGCTCCACCTTAATCCTGTGTCGGTATAATCAAGCACAATTGTTCTCTGTATTCTCTTCCACTGGCTTAAAAGCAAAGACGCTCGAATGTACATTATATTTTTCACTCTCCCCCTCAGTCTATTTTCAATAGATGAACACACATTGTGGCTTGTATATTGCACTCCAATAATATAGCCATATTATTTGTGTGTATAGTGACTGCAATTGATGTTATGTGCCAGTGTATACCACCTATTATTTCCTGTATAATTAAGTGTCCTTAAAATGACAACCATATCATGGCTGACCCAAATTAGAAGTGCCTGATCATCTTCTCCTCTGTGCTCTGACATGGAGTGAGGAGGCACTGAAGCGAGAAAGAATGTGAAGGGAAAAAAAAGAAAAACATTCCTCTATTTTTATTTCCTGTAGGCGTTGTCCAAACAGGCTGCATAACATTTGTGTAGATGGTTTTGTTCAAAGCAACCGTGATTATGAATGCATGTATTTTGTGAAAAAGACTGTAATCTCTAGCAGTGGGGAGTTTTTTTTTGTTAATTGTATTGTAAACCGTGTTGGCTGCATGTTTCACATCCTGGTGATGCTCTGTCCTGTCCTTCTGTTTCAGGATGACCCCTTCTGGACAGTGAACACACTGACCCTGCATGAGAAGGTGCTGATTGCCAACCAGAGTGTGTGCAGCCTGGAGCATCTCCTAAGGTTGTCCTCCTATCATAACACCACAGTGGTTTTCAAGCTGAGGAGACCTCCCCCAGATCATCCCTGTTACCACAGCTGGATCAATGAAACACTACATGCTGTGCAGCAATCTGGGGTTCCTCACAGCCTGGTAGGTGAACAGGAACTGAACACTGAGCCGCATCACACTCAGCCTTCTCCACAGCATGATGTCTGGCAATGAACTCTCGACATATGTCATGTACTATATAAGATGGTTCATAATGTTAGCTCATTTGTTATTTAGCTTTTTTTTTACCGGGTGTAATAATAATAACATTTATTTGTATAGCACCTTTCATACAAGGATTGTAGCTCAAGTTCAAGCTCATGCTCGTGAAAGGAATTAAATGAAAGGAAAATTAAAATTTAAAAGCAAATGCAACAATACTGGATGGAATGAAAAAGAAAAGTCAAGAGGTTAAACCCCTGTTTTAACTTTAAAATAAACTGCAAAAAAAATGCAAATTAAAACACAACACAGGGTGGAATAAAAAGGAGCAAGTTGAAGGCTAAAGTAAAAAGATAAGTTTTAAGTCTTCTTTTAAAAATATCTAGTGACCTGGCTTCCCTGATATCTAAGGGTAGTGTGTTCCAAAGTAACAAAGGCAGAACCCCCAATTTTCTTTCACACCACAGTGGTTTTGACAGTGTTTTTTTTTTTACAAATATTTCTTTGTGTAATATTATTTTACGACACACTGTAACACATTAGCATAAATTCACGGCACATCACATCTTCCAGTCGAGCTGAAATGGGAGAGAAAAATAAAATAAGTGAATGCGCCGTCCTTGTCTTGGTTGTGTGCTGCTGCAGATATGAAGCGCTGATGGCTTTGGTCACAGATCGAGGCAGAATGTGTCATTCACGTCCGTGAGAAACAATGTCGGAGACATTTCAAGCGAGTAGTTTATTTAATTTAACTGTTTCTTTGATAGATGATATCCTCTAGATTCTCAGATAAAAAAACATTCCGTGTGTCATTTCATTTACAATGGTGACACTGAACAATAAAGCCGACAGCTTTATTCACAAAATCAATGTATTGTGCTCTGTCCAGGTGATGTGGACTCCAGAGGAACACAGAGCTCAGGTGAAGCAGCTGGCACCTGATCTGATTCAGACCTCAGTGGAGAAATTGAGTCCTCAAAGTCTGAATGAGTCAGGCATCAGCAGGCTGCTGCTCAGGTACAACCAGGCCAGCACAAAGGAAATCAGGTGGGGAACACTTGGATTTTATTTTTTGGCTTACGGTTCTTTGGGTGGGGCATTGTGTTATTTGTATGTTTGATTATGTGTGATTGAATTCAGTGAGTTCTCAGAGATCCACATCAACCTCACCCTCTATACTGTCAACGAGCCCTGGCTGTTCTCAGTGCTGTGGTGCAGTGGGGTATCATCGGTCTCATCAGAAGCCCCGCATATCCTCAAAAAGGTGCCTTATCCCATCTGGCTTATGGTAAGAATCACTCCTATATTGCATTTGCTTTGTTTTTGTGGGAGTGTTATTATGTCTCTCAAAGCAATAGTGACCTCTCACAAAAAAATGTATACTCTTGTATATGTATTTAAAATAACACTTGCAACTCCATTTGCTGACCCTCCTCTGCCTGACTAAACTAGATTTTACAGGATGGTTGCAATAAGGGACCGTGCTCTCCACTGAACACACAGTTCTTGTACTATCACTGAATGACACTCACCTGAAGACCCAGCCGTGGAATTGGCTCATGGTTTCCTAGTTCAGTAGTAAAGTGAAACCTCTTGAAATGTGTGGCACCCACACTCATGTGCCTCTGAGGCATCGTTTTCACCTGCTCAGTCAGTACAGCATGCCAGTCTCTCTCTCAGATTAAAAATACTAGATGTTTTGAATGTGAGCAGAAATTCATTATTATGGTCTCAGACAATAACATGAGTATGAATGAGTTACACAGGCCATTATTTCCTTTACTTACTGGCTGATTAATCAATGCACATCGATGGATGTCATTGCATTTGTACAGAAGTCTGTTTGTAAGTTTTATTATCATTTCATAATGTTCAAAAATGTTGCAGGAGACTTTGTTGTTGTCATATACTGCCATCTAGTGGCAGATCATGTCAGAAGAGAAAACTATAATTCTGATATGGGACACTGTGTGTGTGTCTCTGTGTCTCTCTTTCTCTTTCTCTCTCTCTCTCCAGAGACCACAGGAATACTCCCTGATGTGGGTGTCTGCAGACGTCATCTCCTTCGCTGTGGTCATTGGAATATTCATTTTCCAGAAGTAAGTACAGACTCATGCTGATGTAACTGCATCGAGTTATTGTGCAAGAGTTGATGTTTCTCCATTTTCTACTGAATTAGGACAAATGGTGTATGGTTGTAAGGTTGTCTTATTGTGCGCTTTCACATCCAAATACACATATGCATACGGCACTTATTACAGCAAACTTCTCTCTCTCTGGTGCACATGAAAAATAACACCTGAAATATAATGTACTTTTCCCCTTGTGTTTTAAGGTTTTTCTAAAAGTTAGATAATTTAAACGCAGTTATCCAATAACATTTTCTGTAAACTGTCATGATGCATTTCTGCTGCCCATCATCTCCCCCTGTGGTGTCTCAGGGGGAGTCTTTCTGTTCCCCTGGACAGTTGGACAGTGTGATGTCCTCCTGTCCCTCGTGGGGCAGTGATTTATATCTTCTGCATTGCAGGTTTACTCCGCTCACTCCAGACTTACAGTAGCTTCTTCTGCTACATTTGAAACTGACCTCTCTTCTCTCCCACCTCCTTTTGTCCTTTTTTTGTCTTTCTGTCCTCTCCTTCCTCGGCCTCTCTCCCTCTGCTCTTCTCCTCTGCTGCATTCTGGCATCCTCTCTCAGCTATCACATGATCAGGTAACTGGGTCACCTCTTTTGACCCAAAGTCTTCTACCTTTTCATCCTCTTTTCGCTCTCCTTATCTATCGTTGTTTAGTTTGAGGCATTCACTGCCGTTTTTTTCCATTCTTCATCGTCACTCTCTTTATAATGACATCTGATTTTTCTCTTCACCTTCTTCTGCAGTCTTTTATTCATATTTTCTTTCACTCCTTTGTATCTCACTTAAGTACTGCTGCCACTTTCCTCTAGAGGGAAAAGCTCTTGTCTTAATCCCCGTGGACTGAATTAAATGAAATTATTTCACCCACACAGCACAAAACGTCCACGCTGAGATTTTCAATTTATTATTTCTATTAAAGTGAAAAGACTAAATGTCCAAAATGAACTACGGATGTGATTTAATCAGAGAAAGTGCCTCAGGGCCAGCTTTTATTGACGCTGATGAACTAAAGCCCTTGTCACGTGTTTACATTCCAGTTTCTGAAAGCATCTGTGTGACTAATGTTTTTCGTGACTAATGCTCCTCAGTTAAATTAATTAAAACGGAGGCTGATCGTTTTACTGCAGACATCATTTTCACATCCAGGAAATTATCTTGTTACACTCATCTGGGGCAGCTAGGGCGTTATTATTTATGCAACTAAACAATGTTGATTAACTGGATATTGTCGTGACAAATATGTTATTTCCTTGACAATGTCCAGACATTACAATAACAGACTTAACTGCCCATGCTGACTCATACCACACACCGGAAAAATATTTAATTAAAAACTCTCTGTCTAAAAAGAGCCCTGTTAAAACAATGATTTGTATGCTGCACACCAACTTAAATAATAACATTTCAATTCTGACAGTAAAGTATCCTTTATTTTAACAATGCATCATTCCTATTGTTTTTGTTTTTGATCAATTATTTACTGATTCATTATAAGTCTTAATTAAAAAGAAATAGGAATGCCTTGTTGTGGTAGATTACTGTAACTAATTTGACCAAATGACCAATTTTTATCTGGATTAACATGAAAATCTAATTAACTAAGCATTCATTAATTGTGACCAACATTTGTTGTTACATTGTAGCTTAAATAATAAGCTACAATGTAATTTAAAAGTTGACTTGAACACTTGTATATTTTTTTTATAAAGGCCTTGTTTCAGTGCTTTTCTCAGCAATTAGGAACCCGTTTCCAAAGGTAAGCTAGCGAGGCTACGATTAGCATTAGCGTAGCTAGCTGTTTTGTGACTGTCAGCCACACAAATCTCTTTACATGGCGTATTTGATTTGCGGTGCGCACATACTTCCTACGGGCACTGCACTAGTTACTCAGATAAAGCAAATGATTAGCAGAAGCCATTTTACTCAATTAGCACTAAATACATTCGCTAACTACTATTCCTTTATCTTTTCAATTACATGTTATTGTGCGTGTGTGTCATTAAAACACAAAGACACAGACCGGACACTAACAACAACAACAAAGGGGAATGTGCCTGCGTTTCTAAGCTAAGAGTACATGACCACGCCAACAGTCAAATGTGCCAACATATTAAACCATAATTATACATGATCTATCAGAAATGAACAGCATGGGCGCTTGACAGGGTTTCTCACTCCTGGTCATGCGGAGCCACTGTCCTACATGCTTTAGATGTTTCCCTGCTCAAACACGCCTCATTCCAGTGGTCAGCTCATCAGTAAGCACACCTAAAACATGCAGGACAGTGGCTCCCCAGGACCAGGAGTCAGAAAACCTGGGCTAAAATGTTGTGTCGACATTACAAAATAAGAAAGCAGCCATTTCCTTCCACTACCAGACCAAAGAAAGAACGACACAGCCTCTGTTATGCTAATGCAAGATATGCTAGTCCTCTCCCTCAGAGTTCACTTACTCAGAATAAAAACAGTTTGGTTTGGGAGCATTTATTGATGTCCTCATTGTCTGGAGGTGATCTCTGAAGTGTCACATTACCCTGCAGGTATCGGATGAGCGGCATGCGCAGCTACAACCCTGAGCAGATCATGCTGAGTGCCACCGTCAGGAGGCCCAGTCGAGACATGAGCGTCATGAAGGAGAAACTCATCTTCTCAGGTAAAGCCCTCGCACGGAGAGACGTATGCATACGTGTAGCAGGTGTTGATGTTCTGTTGTGTGACTGTGTTGTTTCTGTGGTCTCCTCAGCTCCGAAGCCGTCGGCTCTGTTTCTATTGAACGTTTTAAATTTACTGATTTTGCGGGAACAATCTCGCCATATTTAAGTTAAAAAAAAGTCAATAAATAAATAAGGAGCTGGCTTTTTTGAGTCTCAGGAGACCCACTAGCATGTTGCTGCATCCCAGCATGCATCTGTCTGAGTATCTGTGAATGTTCTTCCTCCTCTTCCTCTCTTCCCTTGAAGGTCAACCCCAGTAGCTTCCTGCCTCCTCCATCATTCGTGTGTGATGTGCACCACCTCCTGTTCATCCTACCTACCTCCTCCTCCATCTCCTCCACCAGCAGTGACTTCTTCCTTTAGTTCCATGCATCCATTACATCCCTCGTTACCTGCCACCTCTCTGCCTACTTTTACCCTTCATTCCTTCATCCATGCATCCATCGCTTCACACAACAAATCTCCCCCGACATTCTTCCCAGTGGAGACAACATTGTGTTTAGGGGAGTTTATAGATGCCCCGGTCTGTCTAGACTGCCTGTAGGGCTGCGGGTGAAAGGTAAGTCATGTTTGTGTCCGCTAATTGTTGCCCGTCACTTCCTGTTTTTGAATTCAGTTTGCCCTATTTCACTACTATTCCTTTTTTTTTTAAACTGATTGACCAAGAGTGTGAGGCTCAGTCCCAATGTCCACTCACAGACTCCTAGGTGTGTGTAGGATTAGAGCGGTCACACTGTGAAATCGAGTGTGTGAAGGCTCTTTACAGCCCTTTTATGCACTGAACTACCAGCAGTTCATATGGCGTTTTTCCACAACAATAGCACCATAAATCACATCACAGCACGGCCACTGCCGTGACTTTATTTCACACGTTCATTACACACAAACTACAGACTAGTGAGTTCATTTCTGATTCAGAATCAGTTAATTAAAAAGATTTGTTCAGTACTTCCTCCATGACCAGTAACTGAACTGAAATAGAGCAGCAGGGTCTACAATGCTGCTCGCCGCAGGCTTTCATCAGTGCTGTTGCTAAATACACCGGATGTCCCTGTTAAATGATGAGATTTTAGACATTTCTTTGCTTTTTGTTTGTTTTAAGGATTGTATTATTAAGGAAGTATTAACTGATCTACACTTCGGCATTGTTCGGTTTAATTCTTGTGCCTTTTTTTTTTCTGTGACGGCACTCTGGCCAATCATTGTGCAGCATTGCTAATGGAAAAGCAAAAGCCAAGTCGTGCTAGTGGAATAACGCCTAAGTCTATAAGTAACAAAACCACAAACATACAAGGAGACACCAACCCTGGTGATTACATGGCAAAACTTTTCATGTAATCAGACCAATATTAGAATGTGCTTTTTGGATTCATATGCAGTTGCGAACTCATTCAATTAAGCCCCATTTTGAAGTATTATTGCACAAAATGGGTCAACCCACTCTTGTTTGTATCATTTTAAGCCTGCACTACCTCACACACTGAGGTTTTTTTTATAAGAATCTATGAGTATTTAAGGGGACAGTGGGACTGGACCTCAAAGTATTTATTCAAACTGCTGTTAGAAACTGTTTTGTAGTGTATTGACTTGTTATTTATTCTGTGGCGTCTTCCAGAGGTGGGGAATGGAGATGGCAGTGCTGATGAGCTGTATGTGGACAATGGTTATGAATACTACACCAATCAGGGCGTTTGCCAGTGAGTGATTCTGCCGCAGTGAGACCAAGACTGCATTCCTGTTTTAGCCAGTGTAACTTCTTCCTCCTCCTCCTCCTGTCCTGCTGATTAACTGATAGACTGCTGCAGAAAAAAACTACCCAGTGTATTCATGTACATTCTGTAAATAGGGTTTTTTGCTTGTCAGACTACACACCATTTTTATAAAGAGAATTAGCCAAATCTGTGGCCTCCTCCTGTCATAACTAAATGTCCAAGATCCCCTAAGTTACCAAAGCCTGCTTCTCAAACATGAATCTGCAGATTAGCAACGTATGACTGTGAAAGTAAATTATAATTCGTAGCAGATGGAGTTCCTTTTGAAACGAGGCTCTTTTTTTTACGATCCTTTATCGCAGCATGGAACAAAAAAAAAAAAAACGCTTATTACACTCCTGCCTTCTTTCGGCTAATAATAGTACTTGCGTCAATATTTATATTTAAAGAGAAAATACAAACAAGCTGTTTACTGCCTTCTCTTCTCACCATATGTCAGATTGTCTTGACAGAGGCTGAATAAATCCCTCACGCAGCCGTTTACCAAACTTAAGGTCGCTGTGGAACTGCTCCATCAGGCACAGAGCCAAGTGTTCCGTCAATGATAATCCCTCACCGAACACTTCAGATACGCTGGTGTTCCAGTGTGAAGGTGAGGCGTCAACAAATTCGCTGACACTCGTTGTGGTTGGTCCACACACTGTACTTAAAAGGTTAAAAGTAAATAGACTCACTCGTAATTTAAATCCCATGCCCTTTTTAAAAATCATTTCTGATTCCTGAATCTTGATTGTAAATGGTATTTGTAATTGTAAAAAAAAAACAATGTTATTTATTTATTTTGAATGACCTCATGCCCCCCCCCCCCCCTACAGTATCTTCATTGCCCACTAGGGGACTGTGGTGGTCCACACCACACTTTTGTAATTACTGCCCTGTTGCATGTTACAGTAATGATCATATCAGATGACTTGTCGTGTGAGCTGTGCTCCCAATGTATTAAAGTGTTGAACTGGTTAAACTGGTTTGAGGTAGAGGATTATGCTGTTTAAAGTGAACGTGTTATGATGGTTAAATTTCTTTGCTTTTTTAAAGGTGTGTATGGTTGTATTGTGTGGATCCTGGCTGGATTTTTTTTATTTTAACTTGTGTGTGCTGCTGCTGTGGTGTTATTGTACATAAAGAGTGAGCCAATGTGACAAATGCTCCAGCCAACTAAGAATTACATTCGAAAAATGTACCAGTTCAGTTGTCACAATAGCAATAGTTTGGACAAGGCGGAAGATATTTCACTTTTCCCTTCCTGCACAGCCTGTGGAGTGTGGTTAGGTCTGCGGTGTTGTACAGAACAAAGTCCATCTCACTCCTCTTAGACCTGAATGCTGTATTTGTTAATGAAGAGGGTGATTTTAAAATGTGAAATTAAGCTCCAAGCTAACTGAAGGGACATTTCTACTACAGGTCTCACAGCAGGCAGCATAGAGTCAAAACGTGTGTTGCCTCTTGTTTTATTTCTTTACCGTGCCTCAGAATGAAACATTAAAACATCTTCAAATACAGGAGGTTGTTTCCTTAATTTCCTTTAATTTCTCTCTTTTTTTAATTTTTTGTAACACAAGATTCATGGAAAGAGAAACGGCTCTAAACCAGAACTAAAAAAATAAGATAAGTGGTGACGGCCTGTCCTTTATGATGGTGTGTATGGTGGAGTCAGTCTGGCAGGATGTATTATTGTGTATTCAAACATGGTGTCCGCAGGGTCTTTAAAAATATTAAAAGTTGATAAATCAATTTGGGGAAAATTAAGGCCCTTAAAAAGTATTGAAAGTATTTTCCTCCCCATCTTTGTTAAAAACAACGATGCGCAGGAATGCTCTCCCCTGCAAGATCAACTCATTACGCGCATGTGTACATGTGACGCTATTACACATCTTGCGACAGCGAACACGCTCCTCCTGGCGTGTAATAATATTCAAAATCACACGTAATTAACTGTTTTGTGAGTTAAATATGTGTTGCTGATTACATCTTGGAGTGGCAATAAGGTCTTAAAATATTTTTGAGAAAGTCTTGGAAAAAGTCTTAAAAAGGTCTTGAAATCAACTTCAGGGTTCCTGCGTATACCCTGTAAAAGATGTTCAAAATGATTTGCATGTCTAATAGGTCTAGGTCTGTCTAAACCATGGTTTCTCACTCCTGGTCCTGGGGAGCCACTGTCCTGCATGTTTTAGGCATTTCCCTGCTCCAACACACCTGGCAACTGTGTTTGGGATCACAGAGCCAGTCCTAACGTAACTGAATGAGAAACTACATTTGTGTGGCGTGTTATGACAATGTGAATTCGTGTGTGGCAAACCTCAGCAACATAAATGCCACAGAACAGTTGAGAGGTTGAGAAATTTAGTTTTAATTGGTCATTGCAACTTTGACATATTTTTCAGCGATTAGACTCCGACAACGAATAAAACTTGTGATACAAAAATAGATCAGTCTCACAATTTCTATCATAGTCATCATGAGTATTGTGTGGTCTCATTTCCATGAGGAAACTATTTGCGATGTAAACGATGTAGCCTTGCATCAAGGTCGGTTACAACATGACTTCATTTGTAGAAAGAACTTAAGACAAAGTTTTAAAAGGAATGTGTTCAAGATGGATGGATTGATTGTACGTGAGAGATACAATGTTACATTAAAAAAAAAGATGCTTATCTTTTCAACAGAAAGGGAAATCAGCCTTTATGGTGGATGCACAATAACCAGCCTAAAAAAAGTGCAGGAGAAACTTATGTTTTTCACACTTAAATATTTTTGGCACCATTATCAAACAGCCTACACCTAACAGTAACACAACTCAACGTCAAATACACGAGGTACCAGGAAGGAACGATTTAGTCCTTCTGCGGGACGACCAGAGTCTACCTTCTCTCACTGCTTGTCCAAACTTCATTTAAATGAAGCAGGGACACGTCACACGAGAAGTGGAAGTCCTGAAAAGTGCAGCACTGACTACATCTTTCTTTATCTCTCTGAGACAAATGATCTGATCTGCAATCTGTTCACAGAAAGAGTCCATGCTCATGAATTCAGATTGACAGTACAGTTAACATTAAGGCTGTTGCCAAAATGCATCCTTGACAGGTCACACAGGGACTCACTCTATACCTCAACCACTCCTTCACGAGGTAAGACATAATAAATTATTTGTATTAAGCGTGAATTCCAACAAACTTGTGAAGAACCTGGTCAAAGGCCTTTGTGTCTGAACCGCTGATATGCAGCGATTCACTTATTGTAGCAGCTTTCTAAAAAGGCACAAGAACACTGTACGTCTACCTTTGATGGGAAGACAAGAAAGCTTCTGCATTCATACACACACACACACACACACACACCCATATTGTTAATGACAATAAATAAATAAATAAATAGTTGAAGATGTGCTGACAAGTCTTAAATGCGTGGTTGGTCCCTGAATTAAATGCCATGACAGTATCTACCAGATAGGTAACAGAGAAGTGCCTCAGTGGCATTTTATCAGAATCTCACTGTTCTTCCTGCTGCAGCCATCAATCTATCTGACAGAGGAATCTTGGTGTGTCTCAGTACATGAATGGAATTTTGTTGTAGTTGTCGTTATTGCCAAACAGTGATCGGCACATCAGCAGGAGTCACGTTGCACACAGTCGAAAACGAAACAGTGATGAATCTGAGGAAAGTCCCTTCTATGTTAAATAAATTAACTTTAAGATTAGCTGAAGTTCGTTTTGCGCAGGTGTCTGTTGGGGATTTCCAAAGCGCTCACTTGCAAAGGCCAGGAGCCGCCCATGATGCCGGCCTGAATGGCCACACCTGT
Organism: Microchirus variegatus; assembly: GCF_963457635.1. NCBI lineage: Eukaryota > Metazoa > Chordata > Actinopteri > Pleuronectiformes > Soleidae > Microchirus > Microchirus variegatus. Next base: position 22,867,034 of record NC_139804.1, on the reverse strand, counting down.
GACCACAGCCAGGTCAGGGTCAACCGAAGTGTTGGGCTCCTTCCCAAAGTACTCGCTGATCAGCCTCCTGATCCGCGGGATCCTCGTGGACCCCCCGACCAGAACAATCTCATCCACGTCCTCCTTCTCCACGTGGCCCTCAGTTAACACGGTCTTAATGGGGGTCAGAATTTTCTGGAAAAGGTCCTCGTTCAGCTCCTCAAACAGCTTGCGGTAAATTTCAGCCTTGAAGAGAACTGGAGCAGCAGCGCCGGGGTTTTCTGGCGACTCGGAACTGCCGGCACTGTGTAGGTGCAGTGGCACAGCGATGGTGGTGCTGGGGTGGAGGGTGAGGTCGAGTTTGGCGGCTTCCACGGCCTGTCGGAGATGGTGGATGTCCTCTTTGAGAGTGGGTGGGACGCCAAACTCCTGTCGGACTCGCTCTGTGGTGTACTGGAGCAACCTCTGGCTGAAGTCTTGTCCTCCCAGCTTGTTATTTCCTGCATCGAAAACAAATTCCACTTAATAAAAATGTGCTGTATTTCATGAGACATACTGACTTGATTAAACCAGGATAAAGTTAGGACTATATTTTTTTTAGCTTTGGTCAAGAAAAAGACAACACAGTGAAATTATGTGCTTAAACCAAATGGGTGCAATTTTTATAAAACTAAAACAGATAATGGGACCGTTATTTAGTCTTTAGTACTAAGTTGGTGAAGTGAAATGAGAAAAACATGTACATAAACAATTTTTTGGAGAAATAAAAAACAGAAAATTGGCATGTGCATATGTATTCACCCCCTTTCTTATGAAGCCCATAGCTGGTGCAACCAATTACCTTCAGAAGTCACATAAGTAGTGAAATGATGTCCACCTGTGTGCAATCTAAGTGTCACATGATCTGTCAGCACGTATACACACCTTTTTTTGAAAGGCCCTAGAGGCTGCAAAACCTAAGCAAGAGGCATCACTAACTGAACACTGCCATGAAGACCAAGGAACTCTCCAAACAAGTAAGGGACAATGATGTTGAGAAGTACAAGGTTATAAAAAAAACATGGTGGTGGCATCAGTGTGCATGTTTTTCAGCAGCGGGGACGGGGAAACTGGTCAGAATTGAGGGAAAGATGGATGGTGCTAAGAGAGAGCTATTCTTGAGCAAAACCTGTACAACTCTGTGCGTGATTTGAGGCTAGGACGGAGGTTCACCTTCCTGCAGGACAATGACCCCAAACACACTGCTAAAACACTTGAGTAGAGGAAACATGTAAATGTGTTGGAATGGCCTAGTCAAGGCCCAATAGAATCCAATCCAATAGAAAATCTGTGGTCAGACTTAAAGATTGCTGTAAACAAGCACAAACCATCCAACTTGAAGGAGCTGGAGCAGTTTTGTAAGGAGGAATGAGCAAAAATCCCAGTTGTAAGATGTGGCAAGCTCATAGAGACGTATCCAAAGTGACTTGGAGCTGTGCCGCAAAAGGTGGCTCTACAAAGTATTGACTTTAGGTGGCTGAATAGTTATGCAAATTGACTTTTTCTGTTATTTATTCCTATTTGTTGTTTGCTACACAATAAAAAAATAATAATAATAATAAAAAAAAGAACATCTTCAAACAAGCCATGTTAATTCCAGGTTGTGAGGTAACAAAAACACACAAAAAAATGCCAAGGTGGGTGAATACTTTTGCAAGGCATGAACACAGTAACACCTGATATATGGGCATCTCATTGCTACCATTTTTCTTTTTGAAATGTTATATTAATAACAATAATAACACTCGCACAACTCACTGCTGTTTTGAATTTGGATTGCACTTAATGTTAGGTCACTTTAACTAGTGTCTTTATAAATCATGATGTCGGCTGGAAGAACGCAGGCTGCCCCTTGTGACAACATAAATCACTAGTGTATGTGTGGTAAGGCATTTTAATTGTATCGCAATATGGCTTGCTGCAATTTTCAAATCGTAGGAGGCTCAGTATTTCTAAAAGACAAAATGTGTGAAAAATTAAAATGTTTAGATGAAATATTGGCCAATAACCATTATATTCAATGGACTGAAGAAAACATGTTTGTTTCTCCCAGATCTGCAAAAAATACCACACAGTAATTATTTAAAATATGAAAATGAGAATAATTTAAAAAAGATTGTATGATAATTATTAATGCAATGTAATAGTGTAGAAAGTAGCAGCAGCGACAGTGAGAGACCTTATCACATACTATCTTTGCAAAAGTGGAAACGTGAAGCACTGACCTGCCATGGCTCTGGTGAGGAACATGCCTCCCTGTTTGTTAAGGAGAGACACATCCAGAGTTCCTCCCCCGAGATCCACCACCAGCACGTTGAAGACGTCCACCTTGTGCAGGCCATAGGCCGTGGCAGCAGCCGTGGGCTCGTTGATCACACGCAGGATCTCCAAGCCTGCATGACAGGAACAAAGGTTTAAACTGAGGTGTGGTTTTATCATGACATCCAACATCCTGAGAATAATGACTGACCAGCCAGGTTGGCAGCCCTGACAGTGTAGTTCCTCTGCCTCTCGTCAAACTCTGCAGGCACAGAGATGACAGCTTTCTGGATGGACACACCCAGCTGACGCTCGGCCATCTTCCTCATCTTCAGCAGCAGCCTGGAGCCGATGAACTCAGGGCTCACGGTGAAGGTACGGTTGGAATCAGAAATCAGAAATTCTGCACTACCGTTGTTGTTGATCACCTGTAGGGGGGAACGGAAAGAGTGAAGGAGATTATTTTTGGGGTCAATGCTCAAGCATAAATACTGGATTCTACCATCTGAGCATCTTTAGGTTGGTGGGGTGATGTTTGGTCTACCGTTTTAAATACAGGTGCTTAACTGAGAAGTGCACCATCACGTGAACATACACGGTTGCTAAATGCATCGGCATAAATTTTCAAACAACTGGAGCTGGGGACACACTACAGTACACAACTTTCCGTCGTTAAACACAGACTTGGGAGTTCACACTTACCGATTTGAACGACTCGGGATCACACAGAGTGCGTCTGATGAGGTATCAGAGACTACGTGATTCGTAGTTTGATCATGTCTATGAGAGCGACAGTTTGAAGATTAAACAAACATCACCATTGTTGTTTTGATGTTCCTGCTACTTCCTGTCGTCTTCATCTTCTGACGCTATTTCCTGTGTCCCACCAACTTGTTTTCATTGGCTGTTGGCAACATGTGTTTGCAGTTGGGTCTGTAATCAGTACACACTGCCCGACTGCATACAGAGTGCACTCAAAGAATTCTAACATGTTTGACTCACTGCGACTGAGGTCGGGTCAAACATTGTTAGATGGGTAGTGTTGGCAAAAAAAACCTTGGCGTTTGTCCCCAGTTTTAGTCATGATTTTAAAAAGACGACTATATCATCACATATCAAAGCAGTATCGAACCATGTCTAGTTGCTTGTGAGAGTGTGACACATGACAGCAGCAAACCTCAAGTTGACTGACCTTAAACGGGTAACGAGCACTCTCCTGCTCCATCACCTCCGGCTCAAATATCTTCCCGATAAACCTCTTGGCATCATAGATGGTGTTCTGTGGGTTGATGTCGGCCATGCTCACTGCCTCGTGTCCGGCCAGCACCGCGGTGGTGTTGAAGGAGACTGTACTGGGGATGCTCTTCCTACCATCTTCATCCGCTATCACCTCCACCTCGCCGGTGCCAGGGTGAAAGACGCCCACCGAGCAGAAGGTGGTGCCCAGGTCCAGGCCGATCACTTTGGGTGTCGGGGGCGGCAAGTACTGCTGGCCCAGATAACCGGCCAGAAACAGGGCCAGGATCACCGAGCCTGTGGACCGGGGACAACACGGTCAGGTGGACCGAGCCACTTAGCTTATGCGTTAGCATACCGTTGAATAAACATCTCTTTCCACTTACCTATCATAGATATTTCTCCGGACATCGTCACAGACTGTTGCAGAGCCTCACGTCCCTTTAAGTTCACAATATGGTGTTAAAATAGGTTTCAGTTTACAGATAAGTGATGTCCAACTCTGTAACCTGGATGCTGCGGACCCGGAATCTACCAGTAAATCACACGTCAACGTTAAAGGACCCCAGTGTATTCTGGGTAATGGAGTTCACGGCAAGGCGCCTTTGCTAGGAAAGGACTTGATTTGGACTACAGTTTCCATGACCAGTAGCTACGTGCAACGGGAGGGAAAGTTTCGTGACGTGTCCGTCTTTCTCAGCCAACCAGACACGCTAAAATAATAATAATAATAAAAAAATATTGAAGTTAAACTAAATATAAATTAATATAAGAAAAATAATGATTATAATTCAAAAATAATTATTATGATAATGAAATAAAATACAAAGACTTACGTTTCATTAAAAAATAATAATAATTCTAAAATGCTTTTATAAAGCATGCAATAAAAATAAAACAAGATACAATTTGTCAAAAGTATTCAAATCTGATTTTTCGGTGCAACCACAGAAAAGCCATTTTACAGCTAAAATGCACCGTTCACATTAAGTTTTTCAAAGATGGTGGATATTAGGGGGACACAAGCCTGTGTCTTTTTGAGCCGGTCCCAAGCCCAGATAATGCAAAGGGTTGCATCAGAAAGGGCATCGGACGTAAAACTTGTGCCATAAACCAAATATGCCAGTCAAACCTATGGCTTTCATACCGGATCGGTCGAGGCACCTACTGCAAATTAATTAAAAAATATTGTTTATGTTGTTGTTCTCCAGAGTGAAATGAAGGAAAGTGTATCAGAAAGTGGAAGATGTAATGCTGCAGGTCTCTTTCCAAATTTGTGAAAAATGTATATTGTAAGGATGAGATATATTCAGTCTGTCAGGTTCGATAATATATTGCTTGATCTTTGTGGATTTAAACTGCACTGTGAAATCTTACAGCTTGAAACCACCACTGTTACCATTCATTTTCATTCCAGGGGCAAATGAGTCATGTGACAGCCACAGCTCTGTAGTTATTGGTAGGATAATTCAAATACATCAAATGTATTATTACTTTCATTTTATTTACAAACATTTATGAAAACAGATGAAAGTTGACATTCACTCACAGTCTCATTCTCTCACACGCACACAGAAAATAATGTACATATTTTCCTGTACAGAATACATTACAGACAAAACCTGAATATGCAATTTTTCAAAACCAGACTCTGCAATTAACAAAAACGAAAAAAAAACCTTAATGTTCCAAATCACTTCATTCATCGGTGAAAAAAGAGTGACATGGATGTTGAATTGAGAATGGATGTGATGAAAGAAAGTGGCAATGACAAAGTAAAGATAAATAAAGGCAGTGTATGAAACAACAATACATGATTGTATATGCAATAAATAAAAGTGACAGTAAATCAATGAAGTGTCACTTCCTCAACAACATAGGATAAAAAGTTTACTATTATTATCTCAAAAAAATGGCAGTGGATAGGATGATGGTAAAAGAGTTGGTTGTCTGTTTTTCCTACGTTACAGGCGTGTTGAAACAAAGGGTGTTGACATGACATTTTTGAGAAAATTAATTGTTAAAACCCTCAGTTATAAGAAAAAGCGACAACTCTGAATACCAAATGTCACAGTATATGTCTGACGGTGGAGCAGATTACAAATCCCCAGCTTCTGTGAGATGCTCAGCGTCCTCTTTGCTCTCTGAACATTCAGATGGTATGAAACAGCCCGAGTCTCTGGGACAGTCGCTGTCTTCTTCCTGTTGACTGTGGGATTTGTCCTCCTCCTTCTCCTCCTCTTCGTCTCTGACATCATCACCTGTCGGCACACACACCAAAGGGACTCACATCAAATGTCATAGTATTACAGGGTTCTGTTTCCAGCCACATGATAGAAAACTGTGCCAAGTGGTTAAGTCAGTGGAAAATAACCTGCACTCACACATCAAAGACTTTTTGACAATTTAAACTTTTTTTTATCTATTTTTAAAGAGAAACAACTTTTGACCATTACTGTCAACATTAAATATGACCAAGGCTGTGTTGGTGAAAAAAAGCAACACAGAACACCTTAAACATTCTGTTATCTTTTATTTCCTGCTCCCAGAAATTAAAAAATGAGTTGACATGCCCCATACTTTATTATTTCTACCTCACAGACAGACACATGGTTATTGTCCCACTGTCTGCGTTGCCTAATCGCAAACCTAAAGGAATTCAGCTTAATTAAATTTCTGGCAACACCTGAGTGTGACTCAACAAGCTTGGACAGAGTCATGCCGCAGCTGCTGCCATCTGGTTTGCCAAACTGTCGCCCAACATGAGAAAAATAACAACCTTTAATTTGGTACTGCGTGGAACGCCTCAAGTAACATTTGAAACCACACAAACAGGCCAAACAAAACCAACCAGAAAATGCCTCTTGCTTCCTCAAGCCGCAAAGCAGATCTGCTTTCATTTCATGCAGCACTCAGCAATAACCAGCCTTCTGCTGCAAGACACCAGATTACTGGAACAACGTCTGCTCTCTTAAGCACTTTCTATCTGAGTAACAGGAAATCACTGATAAGCCTCTCACAGCGTTGTACACGGTGTATTTCTATTCTGTGTGGCACAAACGTCCCAGCTTCCCTCTGCTAGTTTATGCTGTATTTAAGTTTATTTTGAACACCAAGCAGGTGGCAATAGTGATATTCAGTCATCAGTCATGTGATTCAGTCATGAACTCATCAAAGTCATTTAATGATTAAATGATATTGAGCTGTTTTGAAAGTCATTAAAAACAGTTTACATGAATTTCTAATTGCCGCACTAATTGTTTCAAGATTCTTTCTCATATTAGCTCTGTACCCACTGTAATGGGCCCTTTTTGCAAAGCAGCAATTTTGGTGTCACTGATCACATTTATAATGGCTCTGTTGAGTTCCTCTAAGTCACAATCACAAACTGATACACTTATAGGGTGAAGTGAATTTAAAAAAACAAAAAAAACAATGGTGTGTATTGGTATTTCATATTGAAAAATAAGATGATTACACTTGGAGGACGAGAGTTTTACAGTTAAAGTGAACGTATTAGGTATCCGACTCCTTCATGAGCATTGCTGTTGATGTCGTTTGGTTCCTCACCATCTAGTTTGTGGTGTGTCATTGAGAAATAAGCTCTTTATTAATGGGAGGAACCCTGTGTATACAAAAACTGTAATTTTAGACAATTGTGTCGATGTGTTCCTCACCTTCTGTGTAGTGGTATTCGGCAGCAGCGAGCAGCTTCTCTCTGTGCTCAGGGTCTTTGACATTCAACTCAATCAGGTGCTTCTCCTGCAGATGCATAAGGTCTTCTACTGTCTGGTAGCCATTTAGCAGCAGGGCAGAGGCGTACTCCTGCAAAGAAACAAACAAAAAAAACACGCCAGATGTTAGAATAATGTGTGGTCCAAAGTATTTACCATTGTATTATGGACTGTTGGTCCCAAACTGGTGACTCGCAGAGTATGCAAGTGTTCAGTGTTATAATTCAAAAGGATTTCCGTTTGCAGTATAGTGTTGTGCGAGTATGTCGGTAAGCACTTGCATGTCATTCTGGTTTTAATCTCACTATATTGGGCTCAGAAAGGATTTCCTTCTCATTACGAAAGGTGGAAAACAGAAGTGTTTACTTGTGACATGTGACCAGACAAAAACAAGGCGAACAGCCCTTATCCTCACCTCCAGGTTCAGTCTCTCCAGTAACTCTAGCAGCGTTTTAGGTCGTGGTTTTTTACAGATCTTCTGTTGTCTGATCTTTGGAGCCTCTTCTTCCTTCTCCTCCTCTTCTTTCTCCACTAAAATGTCCACATAGATGAACTTGAAGTTTCCCACTTTGTTATTTAGCATGCCTGTCCAGATGCCCATCGGAGGTTTACTGATGATATTGATGATGTCACCGGCCTAGGGGGAAAAAAAATGTGGGGTGTGGTTGATTAGTATAGTGGCATAAATGTTGAGTAGGAATGGAATTTATAAAGCTCCAGTGTGGAACTTCTATCGCCACCTGTGGAAAACACTGCCACATTCTTCATGACCTACTTTTCAGCTGTGCGAGACATTAGATTTTAGTTTTTCTACAGTGCTTTGGTAAGTTTTGTGTTGTATATCTGTCCTTTAACATAGCGTTAAATGTCGAGACTGCATCCAGGACACTTGGAGCTGCACAGTGCAGGAACAGCAGCAACTGTGATTAGTTGTTTACGGATCTCTTGATTTGCTTAGGATTCTGCAGGTGGAGCACACACTTGACAAACAAAGCAATGTTTGGATTGTACATAGCTCATGCTTGTGAAAACCTGCTGGCATAAGTTTGCGGATACAAATGTATACTTATTTGTGTACACATGACTTAATTTAAGTGTTGGGAATGGCTTTCCATTATTCAAACAGAGGTCTGATGAGTTAGGAGAGGTTTTTAAATGTAATATTGCATTTCATGTAGAGGATGTGATGCATATTTGTAGTTGATGAAATATTAAAACTTAAAATTTTTTTTCTTTTTTTTTCTACATTTGCATTGATTATAACGTTATGTACTCGTGCATTAACTTGAGTCTTTGAAATTACCATTGTTTGTCACCACTGTTGTCTTCATCTTTATCTAAAAGAAACGCATCTATTCATGATGACATGAATTACCTTGAGCTTGACAGAATCCGTGTCATACGGGCTGGGAACAAAGTCTGTGTGGACACGAGCTCGGCCACAGAACTGACCCTGGTAGGAACCGTCCTCCTCCAGCCTCACACTGTCTTTCTGACAGGAACCAATGGACTCACTGGTCACACCACCTAAACCCATACAATAGAGCACAACATAGTATGAATGAGCGTGATCTAAAACATAGTGTGGACATAGCCACACTGTTCTAGGACCAAATAAGTGTGTGCAGATACTTACTGGAGCAGCTCTGGCCACTGTACAGACTTTCTAAAGAGTTGCTTGAGTTTTTCTCTGCTGGAGTGTTGTTTTCTGTCTCTGCCTCTGGGTCTTTGTCTGTATCATCACCCTGAACAGAAATACAATCATTTAAAACATTTACATGAGAGGTACAAATAGATCATTTAGACATGTAGATGGAGTGTACATATGTCTAAATTGTAAAAAAAATAAAAAAAGACAAGGAAACTAAAAGTTCAGGTAGAGATGTACTGTGGTGAAAGCTAAATGCGTCAACTTTATCATTGCATCAAAAACATCAAAACTGCAAGAGGACAGTTTCAGGTGTAGATAGGGGAAATTTCATTTCATTTGAATATTGCCAGCAAATGTGTCATATCAGAGGATGTGGTTTTGTAAGAGATTACAGAGATTAAGACTGAGGAGAAAAACAACCTCGATTTGTTCAATGTGACTGTCAGTGAGGCTGAACTTTTACTGCTTTTCAGGTTTCAAGAACATTTTTACATAATTTGAGCATAAATGTGTGATGGGTTTATTTGAGAGAGAGAGAGAGAGAGAGAGAGAGAGAGAGAGAGAAAGTGTGTGTGTGTGTGTGTGTGTGTGTGTGTGTGTGTGTGTGTGTGTGTGTGTGTGTGTACTAAGAAACATACAATACATATCTTTGTGAGGATCTTTTTTGGGACATTTTGTCTGGGCCCCACAACTATAAAGGTTTTTTCCAGGGTTAAGAGCTGGTGAGGTTTAGGGTTAGTGAAAGTGATGGTTAAGGTTAGGTTCAGGGTCTTGGGAATGCATTGTGTCTATTATGTGTCCTCACTAAGATATCAAACAAGTTATGTAATATTCCAGTTAGTGTAAAATAGTTACGCACCTCCTCAGAGAAAGACTTGGCATGTTTTTTGCCCATTTTTCGGCGCATGGTCAGTGAAATTGCCTTCATCTTCTTCCCAAGTCCAGCTGATTTGTTTGGGTCTGACACTTCACACTCCTCTGCAAGCTGTGTGTAGCAAATACAGTGCATTGTTGTTTTTATTCAAACATGATGCACTTGTGTGGCATACACAAAGCTATACAGTAAAATTCATCACTAAATCATTGCATGTAAACAACACAAAAACACATCTACAAACCGTGTTTGTGCCATTTTCCTCTGGTTTGGTCTGTGACGAGTGATGTCTGAGACCTTCAAACCTGCCAAAGCTTGTGGAGCGCTAAAAAACAAACAAAGACAGTGCATAATGTCACACTAAGTGGCTGGCTTTGTGCTGCAAGTTTTAGTAGTGTTACATAATATCAAGTCGCTGTGCGCAACAAGGCCCGGAAATCTTCAACAAAATAACAATTTTAAAACGTCCCAGTGTATTTAGCTGTCTAATTATGTGTGTGTTCATAAAGTTTTGCTATAAACAACAAGAATTTCAAATATAGGTTAAAAAAAGAAATCCAGTAAGTATAAATCCTGTGGTAAATTTGTGATCAGGTTAGGCCACATAGACAATATTTGACTCTATACAAGTGCACTGACAAGATTTAAGTGAAAAATAAAACAATAAAACAATTGCTTTCACACAACAATGATTTTTGTTTCATTCTGGTATTAATTGTTTCTTCTTCTTTTTTTCCCCTCCCCTCTTTGTTCAAAAATAAATGTCATTATAATCTCTCCCAAATCCTCATCATCTCTGCAGCAGAGCACCAAAAATAATTATGTAAATGAATAATCCCTGGACATCCTGGTTATATATGAACTCCTCTGTGGACTGATGTAATATGGCATCGTCTTACATTCTACTTGCAGTGGCACCTTTGGATGTTTTTGTTCAATTGTGTTAATGCCAATTGTTTCCTCATGATTGTATCTGTCACTGAATAGTTTGACATTAGTTGTTATAGTCTATTTTGCATGTAAATTAATGTGGATAATTGTATTTATTTTGGTTTAAAAACATCATCTTAAAGGCTGTCTTTGAGTGACCCATCAATATTTCAGTATCTTTAAACACTTAACAAATACCACTTCAGGTACACACTTGCACACAATAGAATAAAACAACTTTGTAAAAGTATCTGTGTCCTACAGAATATTGATATGTCTCTTAAGATTTTCACCTACCTTTGGTTTGCTGCTCTTTGCTTTGTCTGAGACATTAGATGCTGCTCTTTGTAACATTTTCTAATGTTTGAATGTTTTATTTAAACTCAGTCCGTGCTTGTCTGTTTTCTTTACCCCTGTCCTCTGACAGTGAAGTGTTAACAAACACACAGGTTTGCTCACAGACTGGCCCACTTCCTTACAACACACAGGATGTGAGGCAATTGACACTCTGCGTCTTATTGCAGTGTCGCTTTGAAAGGGGAAAACACAAATGCTTACGTGTGCATTTTGCGGCCTGTTCAAGGAAGACGTCGAGATCCACTTCCAGGAACGGCTGTATTTAGGTTCTGTAAACAGGTGTTGTTGTTGTTGTTCTCCTGTTATTGCTTATGAGATAATCTCTGAGGATGTGATGTTTCTGTATCTGTAATGTCACTGAAGTGTGTCACAGTTTGGGGGTTAGGGTTAGTTTTTTTGGATAAAACAGGAAGTCATCTTAGAAATAAATGAGTAAAACATGCACAAGTATAAAGAAATAATGACTACCCCTCATGATTTCCCTTTATTTGCAATGTGGAACTTGGTTTTGTAAATGATGCTGGAGAAATTATTCCTTTGCTCGTATTTCTTCATGTGGGGTGAGTTTATTTGAGGAAGTGCAGCTGAATGACAGAAGAACAGCTGAAAATGGTAACTTTGTTGTGTTGCAACCTTTTTCCTCTCTTGATATGGAAACAAATACTGTATCTTTCATTTTGAAACTTAAAACAGTAACATAAAGAAAGTTTGTTCTTTTTGATAAAGATTAAAACAAAAAAACAACAACAACAAAAATAACTTCTAAGCTTTTACAAAACAACCAAACAGTTTGACAGCCACGCTGCTGCTGCCGTGGCTCCCATTGTGCCATGTATGGATTTGCCGTTGTGTTAAAATTGCAGAGAGATTGAATCAGTCTGCTTGCAATAAGATGTACATTACTGTCAATCCAGATTAAAGGTGCAGATCTATTACTCCCTAGGCTTCTTGCTAACTGTCGAGGACAAGAGTGCATATTAAAATGTACATTATTTCTCAATATCTGATCTTTGTTGTTGTTGACAATATGAACCTGTGTTTTACTATGTTTTAACAAAAGGCAAAATATTGAAAGTGACAGAAATACAGGGCTGAGCCTGCTTTTCATTTCCTTTAATGCTGTGGATGAGCATATATGGAGAGAGTCTTAACCAATGACCTCAGACCATACACTTCTTAAGAGGCGTCATGTCCACAGAAATGACATTTATCTCCAAGAACCAATGACACTACAGATCCATAGGGATCTTGTAATCTCTACTCCAGTTCATCCGTTTCATCTGAGACAATTATGTCCCAAGTTCATGTTGAGCTTAAACAATGGCTTTGGGTCACACTACATGGGATTAGATGGCAAGTGCATGCGAAGGAACTGAGCATTAAGGTCAAACTACACAGTTGTGTCGTTGAAAAAAAGAAATCCACTGTCTCACTTTGACAACTACTGTGAGGAAACTCAATCTTCTGGCTCTGTGAGAGTGGTGGGAGAATCAACTCACTGCAATCAGGTGTGTGTGACACTGACTGTTGTTGATTAAGCCCAGGTGTGAGGAGTGTTCATATACCCTGAGTCTCCAGTGCTCTGTGCTGACTCTGTCTCACCTTCAGAGGTAGTGAGAGGTTCTGCCTGTGGCTTCTTAAGTTGTCGGTGTATCTATAAACACCAACTTTGTGTGTGTTTGATGTCAATTGCCTGTTTTCCAGTGTATAACTTGTGGTGCTGGAGAGTTTGTTGTGACTTTTAAGTTAACTGTTTGGCAGCAGTGGTTTAGTTAATCAATTTAGTGCTTTATTTCATTAAAGCGGACCTAGACAGGAAGTTCCAATTAACGCTGTTTTTTAGAGTGTATCAGCGTCATTACCTTGTTTAAGAAGCCCTGAAGGTTCAAAACAAACCGTTCAGCCACTGCTGAGAACGCTGTGTTTTATTGTAATCTCAGGCTCAGCGAGATCTCTGAAAAAACCCGGTCCGGTTACGTAAACAGCGGTTCTCCGGAACAGTGGATCCTCCTGGTCCGGGAAACTAGTCCGGGCACATCCGGTTGCGTACATTGAACCGCAGAAGAAGAATAACGTCCGTTGTGGAGGTGTTTCACGAGCGACAGTGTCTTCTGACTCTGGGTCTGACTCTGGATCAAAGTCATAAAAGGGACTGCGGCGGGGAGTCGTGACGAAACTATTTTTAAACATTGTTAAAACAATGTTTTGATAATGAGTAGCAGTGCATCCACCGTTCCAGAGGAGGGAACTGCGCTTCTGAGAGCGGGTGTGCTGAATATGTCACTTCCGGGTATTGGCCAATCACAAGACAGTTGGGAAGGCTCTACGCTGGCTGGCCAATCACAACACAGTCTGTCTTCTGGGTGTGAGATTTATGTCTGAAATATCGCAGCTGGGGAACAGCGTCAGAAAAGAGGATTTCTATCAGCTCGTTTACAGCAACTAGGAGGTTTTTGACCATAAAAACAAGTTAATGTATATAAGTAGACCTCCATAACTCACATATATATTATATTATGTGCAACAGGACCACTCTATGTGAGCTTTAAGGAAGCCTGTAGTGGCTCTATACAGTTTCGTTTTCCCCTTTCCAATTTATCGCTATTGCGATTTTTTTGGTTATCCCTCTGGGATAACTTTGAGACACCCCTGGGTCTGCACCTGCGTACCACAAATCAGTGTCTTAGGGGACCTGAAGTGGGCATATCCTTTAAATTAGAGTGGATAACCAATGTTGTTGTCTTGGAGCCGTTAGGAACGGTGCTCTTTTACAATGTGAGAACATCCAAAAGCGCACATTTCCTCAATTAAGTTAAAGCAGGGGTAGGCAGCATATTTTTGTGTCACTGATTAATAATTACATATTAAATATTCAGCATAAGGGAAATAAACTATTCTGTGCTCTGTTTCCAGCCTTGCATAAAACTGGGAGAGTTTGACCAATCACATGTCAGTTCAAAGACGAGATGCTCTTATTGTCTGTTCGGCTGTGAAGCTGTATGTACACTTGTTTCGTGCAAGGTATTCTAACAAAGAGGAAGTGTGTCTATGAACGCAATCAACTGCATGTATGTCAAAATTAGCAAAGCATTGACCTCAACCACATCTGTCCTTTGAGCTCAGGAGAGAGTGACACAGTCCCAAAATATCATCTTTTTAACAAATTATGTTTGAAACTTGAGACTCAACAATGATCCTCTTCTCTAGGGATCCTACCTACTGCTGCTGTAATGGTCAAAACAAGCAAGCAACACCCTATACAAAGGTGAACTTACGTTTGGTTCTGATAGGTCCACATCAGTGACAGACCGGGGCACCGGAGAGGGAATCTGGGGTTTGCCATCATGTTTCACGCCGTGATTCTGGCTCTGCCCCTGTTCTCCGTTCCAGTCCGTCCCATTAGATGTGGTAAAGTCATGAGAGTACACACAGTAGTCTGTAAGCGGCCTGCGACAAGTGTGCTGGACAGTGCCCCAGGATGGACTACCTTCTCCTGGGTTGCTCCAGCGCTGGTGGTACGTGTGGGTGGGTGTGGCTCCCCCAGGTAGGCTGACCATGTCTGTGCGGCCCGGGGTTGTTTTCTCCTGAGTGGGCAGAGTGGATGACTTGCCATTGCAAGGTCCCCTGTCTGATCTGTATGGCACATCCAGATAGTGGGGTCCTGTGTGTGGGGTCACAGGGTTGAGGGGGGAGTGGACTGAGAAGATTCAGAGAAAAGAGACTGTCAACTTTCTGAGGAGACAGAGTCAGACATTTTTCATTTTAGTGGAACTCAAAGCTGTGACGAAATGTCATGCAGCGTGAAACTGCTTTGTGTCTAAAATGCACAGTAGGTCATTTCTGCTGTGATGAGTCTCAATTAAAGCAGCAGTGTGACAACACACAACTGGTCGCACTGAATATTTCCTTCCTCACCCTGAGGTTCACAGGACGGTTGTCCTGGAAGTTAAAGGTAAACAGGTAAAGCAGGTGACAACCAAAGAGACATAATCTGTTACTTTGAATAGAAATATGAATTGCTGTTGTAGGAGTCATGTGACGTCTCCTCTGCTTTTGTAAGTGCTTCAGGTTTGAACAGATGCTCTCAGTGTACCTTTGCCACACAGACACCCACACTGAAGGTGTTGCTACACTAAAAAGCAGAAGTTTAATTTGAAAATGTACCAGGGCAACAGAGGTTTTGACCCCTTATTTTTCAGTTTCAGCATTTTGACAAAATGCTTTGTCGGCCTGATCTGCTTCTGTAAGCAGTGACTAAGTGTAGCTTAGTGAGTAAGTGTAGCTTAGTCACTTGCTTAGTCATGGCGTCAATCAGATGCTAAAAAGGTCAGATAGGACAGTTTGTTCGAAGAATTGAAACATTTCATTTTGAGTTTTATCTATCTTAGCTTTCTTACCTGTGGACTTTTTCTTTGACCCCTCTCTCCCACTCTTTCCAGCAGTCTTTTTTGCACTCTTTTGACTTCTTTTGACACCAGGCTTGGAATCTGCCGTCACCGTGTTTACATAAGCAATCTAGTGAAGTAAAAAAAACAAAAAAAAACAACAAGAAAACTGAACATGGTTGAGACTTTTGTTAAAGGTACCATATGTAAGAATGTGGCCAAAACGGTTACTTCATTCAAATTCAAAATACAGAGTTCTTTTAGGTTTCGATCTCTGACGTAACTGGCAACCCGTGGTTACTCGGCAGCTGTGACTCTACTGACTTCATGATCGCATCATATAGCTCACTTTAAATTAATGCTAGGTGTCAGTCTAACTAACATACCAGAGCAGTATTTTGATTTCATTTAAGTTTTAGCAGTTATTTATTAAATGTTGGGTTGAGGCTGCAGCTCCCACTTGTGTCACTTGGGTCCTTTTAGATGCATCAACATTGAGGTGCTGAAAACTGCTGCTGACCCAGGACTGGCAGACCCTTCTTTGTTTGTCTCTCACTGTGACGGTCATTAGTCTGAATGGGCACTGTGTCCTGGCATGATCCCTTTAAAACCTCATCCCCCCAAATACACACAAACGTTTGTGGAGCTATTCTTCTTAGGATACTGCATCGTCTCCCATTCTAGCTGTAATAACAACAGTGGTGCAGGCTGTCCTGACACAAGAGAGAAAAAACACTCCATGCTTTAATCTCTTCCTCTGACCTTCTGCTCAGTCTAGATTTAGCTTCCATCTCTCAAACTACCTCATGAACTCTATGAACTACATCTGACAAACTGTTTTTATGTGTATTTTGCTCTCATTTTGCATCCACACACCACATTTTGCATGAAGACTTGACTCTTGAAAAAGACAAACTCTAACCTGGCTCAGTGGTGGTTTATGTTTTTTCTTGGTGCTCGAATGATGGGCTCCTTTGCCTCCTTTGGTTTCTGTTCTCTGCTTAGTCTTCCTCATCTCTAGAGGGAAATAAGACATTGCAATACACAGTCGGTCATCTAGGTAGTGAAACACTGGAAAAAAAACAAAACAAAGGAAAAACCAGAACCACATGCGCAATGTTATCAACATCAGATTGGTTTATTTATATGCTTCTCTTTTCCTGTGGTTTAAAAGTCCTTTATTTCACCAGAGGTGTGTGTGATATGTCCTGCCTTACTTTCATTCAAAAATTGGAACAGATATTAGTTCAAAACACAGGTGAATCTCTCTAACATTAACACTAGCCTGTTTATCATTTTGGTGGTGAACTGGCTGGAAACCTCAGATCTGTTCCGACGTCATGCTGAGAATACAAAGGAGGGCAGATGAGATTAATCCATCTTTTTACCTATTTACCTTCATTGTGATTGTTGCTGATGTGGACTAAATCTTCCTGGCTCTTGGCAGCATGCCAGCTTGCAGTATTACAACCATGGTTATCTGCAGTGATAAGAGAGCGAGAGAGAGTGGGAAATCATAAACGCTGAAGATTTGGAGTGAAACCTCGGGGTGAATAGAGGATGCACAGACACACTAGGCTGACATAAATATTTTCAGAGCAACAGACAGGCAGTCTGGCAGGCTATCTGAGGTTTTCATCTTTATATTAGACAGCAATATTGTCCTCGCAGCTCTCAAGGTTAGTTATTTCTCTGTCACCCTGAGAGTATGGGGATTCAAAGGGATGTGCTTGAGGTATGAAAGGCATCATATCAAATTGTGAAAGTGATGAAAGACAACACAAATAGCAGGCACAATTATCAGGAGAAAAGAGTAAATTAGTACACTTTCAGGTCCAATATGTAACATTTAGGTTTATGACTGTAGATTAGAAGATTGTTTTATGGGGAGGTTAAATTGAAATGCTTTGGTTTTACACGTACATATAAAACCAGCCAGTGCGTGAGTTTTTAGGTTTGAAGTGAAAGCTTACAATGTGAACAAAGACGAACGGCTCCGCCCACATAAACCTGATACATCACAGAAGAAGAAAGAGCAGAGTGGGGAGAAAAAAGGAGTGGAGAGAATTGTGAACAAATTAATGTTATTATCCTTCCTGGTAGGTGAAGGCCACTCTAGTTCCCTGCCACAAAGGAAGGGGTGAGCAGAGCAGTGCAGAAGAGTGTTTGCCTCACCATTAGATGTTCTTACTCACTGGACCTTTAGACTATAATGACAGCAGTTTTTTTCCCCATCAAATGTCATTAAGTTCATGCAAATCTTTCAAATAATCACATTGTTATCGATCATCGCTCGTACTTACCTAGGGTTTCGTTATCTGATGCAGATTTAGACATGTGAGTTCTGAAATGAGAAGAGATTTGATTGATTAAATCGATAGTCTATAATTTGAGCTCCTCGCCCTACAAACTACACACCGCAAACTTTGTCACACACTGATGAGAGTGAAAGTACGCTCATATTGCATAGATGAGATCAAGGCCATGCTGCAAGAAAAGCGAGAGGAGTAAAGGTGTTGAAGCAAAGGATTCTAAGTAGGTGGGCCTCAAATCCTCTTTGTCCTCAGCCCAAACATAACAATACACTTAGCCTTGCTTCTCAAAAACATTTACAACCATGTCAAACTGAATAAATAAAACAAATATAGCTCTTTGAGTTTTGAGTGAACTGTCAATCTCACTTCCACACGGACTGAAGCTGAGGTTGAGGGGAGAAGCTGAGACTGCACTCTCTTCTGCTACAGGAAGGATTAACAGAATTAACCCGCAAAGACAACAAAGAGGGAGCCTTTAAAGCCATAGTATTACTCTATGTGGAAAGCCCTTTCACTTGCATGGCAGCTTTTTTGCTCTGCTTTGCATGCATGATCTACAAAACAAAGAGAATGAAGGAGACAGCACACACACAAGCACAATTACAGGTCTTGTGCATAAAGCAGAAGGATTTTCCCAAAGCCTAAAAATAATGTATTACTGTCCCGCTATTACATTGTTTGTATAATTGTGTGTAAGTGCCTGTTGAACTCACCTTCTTGTGTTTTTATTAGAGTTGTTCCCTTGGGCTTGAGGCATTTCCTGAAGAAAAACCAAAGCATTGTCTGTCAGAGATCACATAACAGATTCCCTGACAAAGCTTCAGGGACATTTAATTTAAAATGAAACATGCTGGTGGCCACAGCAGCAGCAGCAGCAGCAGCAGCAGCAGCAGCAGCAGCAGCTGTCTAATGGCTCTGTTCATCATTTCATAATCAGCGTTATGTTACAGGTACAATCTGGTCCATGCTCCCTCTTCACTCTGGTCTTTTTAAACATGCATGTGCGTTTTTTTTTATACACAGAGTTTGTCCCTCTCACCATGGATATAGATCTTCCAGAACCTCGCCACTTAGTGTTGTTGTCCAGCAGGACAGCTGGACTGCAGGAGCGACTGCAGGGGCGGCTACAGGAGCGGCTGGGGACGGGTCGTGGGGGAGCGTCGCTGGAGCACTGCACTGCCTCGTACAGGCTGTCCATAGACCCCTCCTGATGCCAGACAGACAGACAGAGAGACAGACAGACAGACAGACAGACAGACAGACAGACAGACGGACAGACAGACAGCTTTTTTTTATCAATGGTTCTCTGATGTTTGGATTTAAAGCAAAAGAGTTCTCGTGATGTTGCAGTGTGCACAAATGAAGCATCAATCACTCATTATTGTACACACTTTCATCAATGACAGAGGAATTTTATGCTGTGTCGTAGCGGTTTCGTCAAAGCTCACTTCATTACTGAAAACACATACACATCACTTTGTAGTTTAACCCTTATAGAACACAGAGGGTTTAGGCTCCTTTTTTCCATTACCATTTTAAATGTACAGCATATACAGAGGCTATAAAAATGTGCAATAACACTTTAGATTAGGTAACACATAATATCTCTGTTATATACATTATTCACCATTAACTAGGCACTTACTAACATATATAAGTAGCATACAAGCCCTTTATTAGTAATCATTAAGAAGGTATTAACACCTTATTCTACATAACCTTATTCTACATAACCTTATTCTAATCTATAATTATAACACAAATTAAGATTTTTCCGACATACGGTGTTAATACATGCTTAATATTTACTAATAAAGGACTAGTATGCGACTTATGCATGTTAGTAAGCACCTAGTTAATGGTGAATTATGTGTTCCCTAATCTAAAGTGTTACAGAATGTGCAATCTAGTGTCTTATATGTGTATTTTCAGCCCAACCTAGACAATCTGATAAAAAATAATGATACATTTTCACCAACTATACAAACACACATGAGAAAAAAGTACTTGAATTAGTGAAATTTTAAAATGCGTCACAGTTCAAAGATCGATTGGCTAATTTTTATGAACAAAAATAAAAGAAAAACGATTGCCTGTCTTGTGACATCTGCACAATTATTGCTACTTTTCATCACTACCAAAAAATGCTAAATATCACTGTATTACCATACAGTGATATCACCATAAAATGAATCACAACTTTGATTCAACGATACATAAGAAGACAAAAAACACATTTTGTAAAGCCTGAATTTGTGACCTAATAACACACACATCCAGGATGTCCATATGTAAGACATTTCAAAGCTCATGAAAAACATGACACATCCCGTTAAATTAAAGTTTCAGTAACGTACACACGAGAAAACGTTCTAGTACTGAGGAATTGACAAGACAGCAGGTATATGCTGCCAATTCCGCTCGAAAAACACTTGACTTGATAACCTTGGATGTAGAAGAGATCAAAGTATGTTTTTTGTGACTGTGGGTTGTGTTTTGTTGTTGGATTTTGTCTCCTTGTCTTTCTCCCTCTCTGTGGCTGGACGTGGTAGAGGCAGCTCTGATTCACCTGCACAGCTGCGCTCATTTTGGTCTGCCACTGCTTAAGAGCAGCTGTTCCCTCTGTCAGTGCCTGATTCAACCAGAGAGAGCCCACGTTTGTTTCCTCTTGTAGTAATTGTGATTCATGTTCGTCCTCAAGACATTTTTGTGCTGTTACTTTGGTTTTAGTTTTATCAGGCAGGTGCCTCGCTTTTGGTTGTACTTTTTTTGCCCGTGTCCATCCACTCAGCCCCGACTTTTTCCTTGGTGCCTTTTGTTACAATTATTCTTTATTTATACAGGCAAAATCTCATTGAGACCCAGGGTCTCATTTACAACAGAGACCTGTTCCTGGCATAAAATGGCTAATGCAAAAAAAAAATACCTACAAACTACACAATGGAATTATCTCTGTTGTGCTCTCAATTGTATTTAACATGTAATTACTAAACCACATTACATGCATTCAAAATGATTTTTTAAATACTTTAAATATGCCTCTGCACTAAATCAGTGCACACATGTGATGTGGGATAATGACAGTATCAAAGATGATCACTGCAACCAGAGTTCAAGCCTCTGTTTACTGCAGCAAGACAGTAAGATAATCATCCTGATTACGAGTCAACATCCACGACATCTGTCCTAAGACAGAGATTCTGTGCAGCAGAGCTACCATTCTTTTTGTTTGTTTTTTATCCTGCAGCATTATTAAGCATGGTAGAGATGTTGAAAACAATCTTTTATTGCATCTATGCAGTGACCGCATATAATTGGCGTTCTACTCCTGCTGCGTGAAAAACAGCCTCTGGCTGTGTCACAATTCAGGGTCGGCTGCATTTGGAGAACAGAATGTGGCAAAATGCGTCACACTGCCGCAGAAACACCTGTCCCAGTTTTTGGCAGCTGACAAATGAAGCCTATTTGTCCTGCCTGGAGAAGATTGAAGACTAAAAATGTGTCTGCCTCTGCCTTTCTTAATAATGCATAATAAGCCAGAAATGTTATTTTACTAATGATGATGTTGTGACTTCCAAACCCTGGCTACAAATATGTGGGTCCTGCCTCAACATTCTACCAAATTGTACACTCTGCTTTGATCAAGCTTGAATTTTGCCTCGTATTAACTTCTTTTTTTCATAACTCCTGATACCACTGCTCTGAATCCCAGATCTCTGGATTGGACTCTTCCCCTCTCACCCTCCACTGAACCTTGAGTTTCCATGATCAGGCTGCAGCATCTGTCCTAAAGACCCCACACAACTCTGGTTCCTTCCCATCTACTAACTCCCCTCTTCCATGCATTGTTAACTGTAATAGAGACAATTTTGTTTCACACCATCCTGCCTCAAGCCTGTGTTCTGCTTCTCAACCAGCCTGAACACATGTATATGAATAGCACGACTGTGGAACTTCTCCTGGAGTACACAGACTTTGACAGTGGTGATTTATTCAAAAATGGTATATCAATCATCAATCAGGAGGATATTTATTATAATAAACAGTGGATGGATGATTTGCCACCTGATTGTTGTGATAATGATACGTTTATTTAGAGCTACACAGTGATAAGTACAAAACTAGGTACTTTTCCTCAGTGTTATGACACTATCATGATTACAGGTAAAAAAAATATTGTACCACAAAAGTGAATTCTCTCTCCTTCAGCTTCTCACACGCACACACATACACACAAGCAGAGAGCAAAAAGTCTGGTCTCCTACCAGTGAAAAGCAGAACAGGTTCATGTTCGCTGACAGGGTCTCGTTCTGTTCATCTGATGGAGGTGAGATGATGAGAGGCAGCCAGAGAGACGGAGAGACAGAAAAACAGAGAGAGGGAGGGAGAGAGAGAGAAGAGCTCAGTGTGATTCCAGCCTGGGTCGCCTGCTGTCTTCTCAGATTAATACCACAGTGAAATCCCTCCTCTAATCCAATAGATGGACCACCATTTCTCCACAGCCAAAGCGCACAACTCACTCTTGACAACAATCCCACGTCATCACAGGAACAACAGGTTGAGCCTTTGCTCGTTTGTGTTTATTTCCTCTGCAGAATAGTTTTGTCCAGCACCGCATGTTCTTTTGGACTTAAGAGTGTTGAAGCATGCTGTTGAAGCTGCATGGCTGAAGCAGTTTTATTATTATTATTATTATTATTTTATGTTTACTTCAGCCATGTTATTTAATCATGTGGCACATGTTAGATTGAGGGATAAAAAATTAAATGAAAAGAAAAAAAAGGAATCATGGCAACAAGGACTCGTCACACCGTACAGGCTTAAGACTGTCTTGTCTAACTCTATTTTGTATTCTCCCTTGACCTCCTCAGTGAACACATCTGTGTATTGTGCTTGTGTCTGCTCCCTTGTCCACTGTCCACAACATGAGCGCCTCTGTGGTCCCAATAGTGGTTCAGCCCATTCTCATATACTGACGCTGTGTCCCTTACAAAGGCAAAGGTTATCCTTTTTAGACACTCAGAGCATCTGCCCTGAGTGTACAGCTACACTTAAACGTCACTGCGAACAAGCCAGACCTGGATATTTATCCCAACCCTAACCTCAGTCCTGTCCTCAGCCCTAACCTTAACTCATGTCAGCGATGTCAGCATGTATGTGGCACATATGTGATGCTCTCGTGTTGAGAAAAGGTTCGATAAGGTTCTCATCATGGATAAGTGTCATTGTCTCCCTGGCTCTTTTCACCCACATATTTAAAATTAGATGTTTAGATGTTTTCCTGCTCCAACACACCTGATTCAAACGGTCAGTTCTTCATCAATCTCCTCAAAAGCCTGATAACAAGCCATTCATTTGAACCAGGTGTGTTGGAGCAGGGCAACATCTAAAACGTGCAGGACAGCGTGTCCCTGAGAACCAGGATTGGGGAACTAATATGGTTTTACTATTGGTTTCTGAGATTTCTTTATTTCACATTACATTTCCCTCGCTTTGCTTTTGTAATGGTAAATTAAATTTCTCTGACTCAGAGCTAAAACTGCCCATTGCCCTATACCTGCCCGGTACAGAATACCAGGTCCTTTGTGCACAGTGTATTGTATATTGTGTATTGTGCCTAGCCTGAACGGACACCATCCTACAACATCCGCAGGGAGTCTGCTCCCCTATACATACAGTAGACAAAGAGGAGTGAAAACACCGCCTTGAATGGCAAGCTCTTTGTCTGTTTGGAGGAATGCAAAAGGGGAGTGGCTCAGGTATAAATGGTGGAGGGCTCACATTGCGTGGGGTCTTTCTCCAGCTAGGATCACTCCTGTAGAGATTGACCTTTTCTTTTCAACGAAAATAAAACTTGTCGGCCTGCAGAAGTTCTCTGTTTCATTCTTAACCAGCATCAGAAAATTTCCACAACACTTTTGTTCTGCAACGCAGTCAAACTGAAACTTAACAATGTCTTTGCCCAAAAGCGTACCTGTACTCAAGAGCTTAGTATCATTCACTTTGTCACAGTTTCACTGCTTTTATAGTCTGTCCTGGATTCAGTAACACAGATTATTGCTTCATACGCCTCACACTTACCGTCTGTCACATTGTGTACATATTTCTTTTTCAGTCCATCCATATCCCGGTTGTGTTGCCAGGAAATCTTAGCACCTTTGTTCATTCTCGCTACTGGATTCACTGTTGCTCAATCTCCCAGCCCTCACTCACTGCTTGCCAAACTGGACAACAAGTTAATTATAGAAAGAGGTCCAAGTTATTACAACCTAGAGTTATTTTTGTTTTCTTCAGCTTCCTCACTGGCATTCATATCTGCTTACATGTACCAGTAGATCACACAGTTTTATATATATATTTTTTTGTTTGTTTGTTTGTTTTATTTATTTATTTAAATAAAGGGCTCACTTGTCAAAACATTACAGTTATCCAACTTGAACTATGCTCAAGTCCTCAGGCCTTTTCTTATCAAGGTAACAACACACAGGCTGTGAAATGGTCATGTGTTAATAAACAATGTTATACCAAAATATTTTTGCATTTTCCTCTCTGGGTCTTATAGCAGCAGTATGTTGGAAATTTATTTTATCAAGTCATAAAATAACTACAGTATGTCATCAGAAATGAAGGAAACAAATTAAAATTACTAGCTCCACTGACAACAATCATACAGTCGGTTTGTTTGCTATTTAAATTTCCTTTTACATGTTGCCAGTATAAGTGTCACTCCTTGTAGATTTGTATTTCATTTAATGCATAATTTATTCTTCAATCAAGACCTGGTAACCTTAAATCATCAATTTGCAATATTTCTAATTTGGATTACAGTTGTGAACTCTAGTTTCATATCTTACATATAGCCCCTCTAAGGCATTTAATAATACACACCAATGCTTTTGGCTCATACCTTTGTCTGGATGTGTGTCTGGTTTGAACTTTGAAACCACCTGTGAGTGCCTTGAATGTAACTATTTTAATGCAAAATGCAAACTTTTGTGTCGAAAACCCAAGCACCCAGGGTGTAGGTGCACCAGCCAACTCCCTCTTCTACATGTTGATGATCATTTAGGAACAAGACACAGATGGTGACAAATGCAGACTCAATGTGCAATATTTGACCTTACTTATTCCCTTGCTCCTATAGCCACGCTTCGTTTCTAAGCCCTTGTGAAACACACAGCACCTTTTGGCTGCTTTTTTCCATTGCTATGTATAACGTATAGTATATACAGAGGCAATAAGACTGTGGAACAGTCAGTGTCTTATGTCCTTTTATTTAGCACAACCTTGGCAATCTGATGGATACAAATATCATTTTCACCAACTATTTTAACACACCTGAGCAAAAAGTACTCACAATGTTTAAAATTGGATTGAGTGGATTGAATTATTTGTGAAATATGGAAATACATCACAGTTGAAAGTTCACTACTAAAAATGTGATATAAAATGAATCATAACTTTGACTCCACAACACAAGACGACATTTTTTAAAGCCTGAATATGTGACCTGTAAACACACACACCCAGGATGTCCATATAAGGAGTTGTTTTTTTTTGCACCAGCGGCACAGATCCATGCCCGGTGAGGGTTTAAGGTCCCCCCCCCCCCCGACTTATCTTAACAAAACACATGTGACACGGTTCATTTAATATTTTATTTAGATTGAAAGAGATGTTCAGCTACAAGATCAAACAAATCAAAGACAGGAAAGTCCCATTAAAGTATGAGGAGGTTACAAATGAGTTGAATCATACTGAGATGTAGGATAGTTTATTCCTCCATACAGCTTCGATTTATCAGAGATCAAAGATGAATGCTGCTGCGACGCCTCAATCAGTTATTGCACAGGTCCGTATAACAGCAGGTTACACCAGAATCTTCACAGTCCGAATCACTCCCACAACTGCGAGTTGTGACACCTATCAACAAAGGCAGTTGTAAAAACACAAGCACTTGGAAATCTTTTTCTTTTTTTTTTTACCCCAAAATGAATGTGTTAAAAAAAAAAAAAAGTTTAAAGAAGTTGAATGCAGTAAAACACATATTTTACTTACTTCCTTCTTTTACGGTTTTGCAAACTTTTCCCACTGGACAGTTTGTAATGCAATCATCGACAGCCGCACAGGTGTAGCAGTCAATTGCCATATCTGAAGAGCACACAGGATTCATCAAGTTATTTTCTAGCTCACATCCAGTATAATGAAGTGTTAAGTTATCATCAGATGAACACAGTCTGTCCACAGGTGTAAAACGTTGATGAAAAGATTTAATTCCCCTACAGTTAACCCCTCTAAATAGAATCCTTTTTTTTTTTTTTTTTACAGATTACAGATTTTAATTTCACATGAGTAAAATCACAGTCAAGGTCAAAGTGCCCTCACCTTGAGCGGTGCACAACGGCACGACAATCAGCAGCATAAGGATCAGGATCTTCATGTTGGCGTGTGGTATGTGGACAAACCTCTCACTCCTGGCACTTTTATACTCTCAAATACCATCCTTAAACACACCTCTTTAGATATTCCGGTAAACGGATGTCCAGTTACAGTTTACAGAGAGGTTTCAGGAAATACAAATAACTTGTTTGCCAGCCTTTAATTAACACCTTCTGAGTCCACTTTTTCAATGAGTCCCTCCTGCATCTGAATCCCAGCTCTCTAGGTTGAACTCTTCCCCTCTCACCCTTCACTGGACCCTCAGTTTCCCTGATCAGGCTGCGGCTTCTGTCCTAAATTCCCTTCTCATCTGCCAACTCCCCTCTTTAACACCGGTTAATTGTAATAAAGACGATTTTGTTTAACACCATCCTGCCTCCAGCCTGTGTTCTGCCTCTCAACCAGCCTGGACACATGTATATGAACAGCACGACTGTGACAATTTATGCTCCTGGAGTACACAGAATTCAAATTGGAGCAGGTAATGGCCGCGTTTCCCAGATTCGATCTTTCTTAAGGACTTAAGAAGGCTCTTAAGAAGGAATGGAAGGAGCGATAAGATATGGGTGAGATAAGATGGGTCATTTACAAATGCACACTTTATTTGTGAAAATCGACAAACAAGTTACAAATTTGATTTTTTTATTTGTGAATCTCAAAACACACATACAAATACGTGTGGATCACAAGCTGCACATTTGTGTGGATCTGTGCGACTTTCATGCAAAAAATGTCTCAGAAATCCGTAACTGTGGAAAGCGAGGAATGCGTGTTCGGGCGATCCACAAATGCGAAACCACAATTCACAAATGCAAATTTCGGTTTTACAAATGTCACGTGATTTACAAATGCACACTTTATTTGTAAAACTCAATATACAAGTTACAAATAGTTTACAAATTTAGCTCCATAGTAAAGCGGTGGAAAGTCGTACAACTTCTCCATAAAGTATTCACAGCTATTATTTATCGCCGTCTTCCTCTTACACGACTGTTTCCTTGTTTCTATTTTTGTTACATTTCTGAGTTGCGGCGAACATTAGAACATTCCTTCTCCATCAAACTGTTCCACAGTTTTCAGATAAACAAAAACTTCTCAGTGTAGTGTGCACCCTTAGAACTTTGAAATCTTACATTGTAACCCCCTGTAGTGGTATTTCCTGGTAGTATATTTTATTTTTATTTTTGCTTTAAATAAGATCACTGCTGTCCATAAGTATATGTAATCTTTTAGTAACATGCCTTATGAATTATCCTTATTGGGGTTTTTTGGTTGCAAAGTGAATATTTTTCTTATTATTATTTAACCTTTATTTATATACAGGGAATCCCATTGAGACACAGGGTCTCAATTTCAAGAGACATCTGTCGAGGACCACACAGAACTACGGACACACAACACAACAATAAAGGAAATGTTCCAAGTGAATAAACACATTCAAATTCAGTGACTCAAGTTAGGAATCCAGTTAGACAGCTTGAGACTCTGCTGATGCTTGTTCCAGGTTGAGGGTGCAGAGTAGGAAATTACCTTTTTGCCTAGCTCTGCTTGAACAGAGGGGAAAGTAAAAGCAGTGAAGTCCTTCGACAGTAAGTTATGACATGTAGGAGGATAAATATGTGAGCAGCAGGCCTAGGATGGATTTTTGAATGATATTGAAGTAGACTGTGAGATCGAACACAGATTTACTGATGCAGAAACGGAGCACACGTGTGTCACCAAGCAGAAAAACAGCTTTAAATGGAAATTATTATATACTTAAGATACTTAAAAAATATGATACAGTCAGTTT
The DNA here is from genome assembly GCF_963457635.1 of Microchirus variegatus. NCBI lineage: Eukaryota > Metazoa > Chordata > Actinopteri > Pleuronectiformes > Soleidae > Microchirus > Microchirus variegatus. Next base: position 22,839,044 of record NC_139804.1, on the reverse strand, counting down.
TACTAAGATCAGAGAAAGTCTGACTGGACTGTGGACCGACTGAATGTATAAGTAACACAATATAAATACTTAGAGAGCTTATTTGTGCAAAGTAAACATTTTTATACTGTGAAGTATTATTAAAAGAATGCGGAATGATTTGTGATCCAGGACCTGCTACGCTTCTTGATACTTTGGTTTGTTTTTGTATGTGTAGTTTCCAGCTGATTTGGTCATATATTATCACCCCCAAAAATTTGATTTCAGTAACTCTGTCAATATTATATATATTATTATATTTAGTTTCCCCCAAAGTGTAATGCTAATATATTTACATCAAACCAGTTTTAATTTGATAAATTCTATGCTTATTTCATGTATAAGTAGTTGTAAATCACTGCAAATAGAACCAGTTTTAACACATTTGACACTTAAATCGTTCATATAAAGAAAGAATGAATAACTTGAAGCCCAACACTGACCCCTGGTGGCCCCACACATGTTGTACAGAAATCACCCATCTTCACAAACTGTTTCCTGTCACTTAGATAACTCCTCCTCATCTCATCTAATGCCCTTCCCCTGAGTCTGTTGATGGAGGTGAGATGGTGAGAGGCAGCCAGAGAGAGAGAGAGAGAGAGAAGAGCTCAGTGTGAGTCCAGCCTGGGTCGCCTGCTGTCTTCTCCGATTAATACCACAGTGAAATCCCTCCCTCTAATCCAATAGATGGACCACCATTTCTCCACAGCCAAAGCACACAACTCACTCTTGACAACAATCCCACCAAACAATATTCATTCATCCATCTCCCACCGCTTTATCCTCCACATGACTCTGTGCTCAGTGCCAATCTCAGCTGACATAGGGTGGTAGGCAATCAAACAACCGTCCACGCTCACTGTCAATTTTAGAATGTCCAATTTACCTAATCCCCAAATCTGCATGTTTTTGGACTGTGGGAGGGAACCGGACAAAACACACACACACGCACGCACACGCACGCACGCACTCACGCACGCACGCACGCACGCACGCACGCACGCACACACACACACACACACACACACATATTGGGAGTACATGTAAACTCCATGAAGGAAGGCCTTTGTTTTGTCTGTTAAATGCTGGTTGAAGCAGTTTTTACGAACTATTATTTCATCATATTTCAGTCAGGTTCTTTAATCCTGTGGTGTCAGGGTCACTGTCACTGCTCTGAGGGTCATAGAGGGATACACATTAAATCAAAGGGAGAAAACAGGAAAGGCTGTGCCATTTTAAAGGTACAAACTAGATCTATTTGGTAACAGATTCAAAGTCAATAAAGGTTTGGAACAACTGCTGAACTCTTCAAAAATACTTTCTAAGATTAGTCGAGCCAACTTTGTTTCCGTAGAACATTTAAAAACAAAAAACGGCTGACTGACTGAAAGTTGATGTGCATGTTTGTGTAATACACATAATTAACTTATTATCAGGTAATATAAAGATAATTAAGTGCTTAGCTCTTTGTTATACACTTAGATGCAATCAGATATGTAACAAAGAGCTTAGCAGCACCCATGGTAAATTGCCGTGAGAATAATACACATCGCCTTATGTGTGTTTGTCACTCAGGCTTTGTAGTGAGGTTGCATTCATTGTGCAGATGTCCCAAAATAGACAATAGTTTTCTTTGTGTTCATAAAACAACAACAAAAGTTTTTATTTGAGATGCCGGAAATAAGCTTATGAGTAAAAGTAAGCTTAAAAATAAGTGAATTAACCCTTATAAACACAAGTGTTTAGGCTGCTTTTTCCATCACTTTATTAAAACACTTACAGTATATGCAGATGCTATAAGTGTCTTAGAAGGGTTTTTTTCAGCACAACCTAGACAATCTGATGAAAAAAATATATTTGAAAATACGTCACAGTTCAAAGTTAGCTAGGCTTGTTTTTAATGAACGAAAAGAAAAGAAAAACGGTCTATTTTGTGACTTCTGCGCAATCATTGCTACTTTATAAAAAATGCAATATAAAGTGAATCATCAACTTTGACTCAACAACACATGAGAAGACGGCACATCCGTGCCGTGTGAGGTTTAATTGCATAATTATTTTTTTATTCCACCACTGGTGAGCCATTGGTTGACACACTCTGTTCTACAACGAGCTCGGATAATTTTCTCTCTGACATTTTAAACCTAAATGAATATAGAATAAGTCACTTTGAGGCAAATTGTACCATTACTCTAAACCACATGGGTCAAACTCAAGGCCCGGGGGCCAGATGTGGCCTGCCACATCATTTTATGTGGCCCGTGAGGGCTATGCTGCTTTAGGGCATGTGTTGACCATAAACTACATTTCCAAGAAGTGACCGTATCTCGCCACTAGATTGCAGTGTATCATTGTGCATCATCCGATGAATGAAATTGAGATTGAAATATCCACAAATGATTCCAAAATGTACAGGAAGAGAAAGATCGATGCAGATGGAAGGCAGTTTCAAGAAAGATGGGAAGGCGAATACATGTTTTTGCTTCAAGGAGAAAAAAACGGTATGTCGTTTGTGTTATGAGGCGGTGTCGGTCGTCAAAGAGTACGATCTATGTCGGCATTTTGACACCAAACAAGGAGCCAAGTATGCCAAAGTTAGCCTTCAAGAAAAACAACAAATTGTCAAAAAATTAAAAGGCAAACTGTGATCGCAGCAGAATGTGTTCACAAAAGCCATAACCTAAATACCATGTGGCAGTGAAAGCAAGCTTTACTGTGGCTGAAGAAATCACCTGTGCTTCAAAGTCTTTTTCTGAGGGTTTGTTTACATTTAGTTACATTAAATTTCCAGATGTAACAGTAAAACAGAATAAATGTTATCCTGTCTTACAGTTACATCTGGGCCTTTGAGGGCAACCATTATGCTGATGTGGCCCTCAGTGAAAATGACTTTGACACCCCTGATCTAAACTGAGGAGTGTTCAGATCTGTAATGTTATGACACCTGTGTCCTCGTTTAATTTTTATCTGGAACACTCATGTGGAAAAAGTCATTACAATGGAACATTTTTGTTCTTCTTAAGCCTCATCAGTCTGAAGTAATTATGTAGTCATTTGAATCCTGTACCATTTTCTGTCCAAGTTGACATTGTTCTCTCTCTCTCATTGTCAAGCCTGTGGAACATTCTGTATCTTACCGCGTAGAGCTGTCAATCAGTGGAACGGCAAGACACCACCCACAATGACTGGCATTCATATCAGCTATACAGGTTCCCGTAAAGCACAAGGCTAAAGAACAGGACTGTCTAACATGAAATATCCTCAGATAAGAGTCGGTCAGATCTTTTCTTACCTTAGCACACGGGTTGAGAAGTGGACACTCACCAAAATATTTTTGTATGTTTTGAAGGTAAAAATTCCTTGCTTTTCTTCTCTAGGTCTTAAAGGAGCAGTTTGTAAGAAATATATACATATAGCCCTCTCTTAGGCATTCAAAAACGCACAGCAATGCTTTCAGCTCATGCCTATCTCTGGGAACTTTAAAACCATCTGTGATTGCCTTGAGTTGAATTATTTTAATGCTAAATCCTTTTCTGCATATTGGCAGTCCATGGCCAATAGGAAAGGAATTGGGCATTTTTAACTGTAAGTTCAAAAATCAAGGTTCACAATACCCCATTGCTCCCCCGTACAGTAAACAGATAAGTGTTGCCCACTGCTCCTGAGGCCAGCTTGTGCTTGTCAAATTCACTGTCACTAGTGATTTTTTCAAAAATGACTTGTAATTCTAATGTGTCAAAAACCCAAGCACCCATGATCATGAATTCACCATGATCACCCCCAAATGCGAAACACAAAACACAAGTGACACAAGATCATGCTCAGTTAAAGGTTTAATTCGTTTAATTTTAGATTGAAATAGATGTTCAGCTTTAGAATTCCGTCGTGACAGACCACGACCCACATACAGTAACAGTTGGATGGTAGAGGGACCCACTAAGTGACATCAGCAATTGATCAACCGTGTGTGTGTGTGTGTGTGTGTGTGTGTGTGTGTGTGTGTGTGTGTGTGTGTGTGTGTGTGTGTGTACATGATAGTATAATATATTGCACAGATTTAGATGACTACGAGATGATGAGTGTACCAAATGACCAAATGACTCCTTTGAATAAAAGCAAGACAAATCAAAGACAGGAAAGTCCCATTAATGTTTGATGAGGTTACAAATGAGTTGAATCATACTGAGATTTAGGATGTTTCTTCCTTCATACAGCTTTGATTTATCAGAGATCAAAGATGAATGCTGCTGTGACGCCTCATGGGTTGCACAGGTTCACTTGGCAGCAGGATATAGTGCTGTTGTCTGTTGCGACACACGACGACGCACAACCCCGAGTAAGGGTGTTATCTGTTGAAAAAAACAAATACAGTTGTAAAAACACAAGCAACTGAATATATCTGAATATACAAAAAAAATAACTTTACTTACTAGTCGTTACAGATTTGCAGTGAAGCTCATGATCTTCGCACACTTCAGTGCAAGGACCAGCACTTGTATCATCTGGATTCTCACAAGTGTAGCAGGTAAGTGCATACACTGAAAAGACGGCAAAATGGGTTAAGTTTTACTTTTTAACTCTCACATCCAATATTATTCAATCAATATGCAGATTTTCTCCATCATTAGAAAACACCGTCTGTCTGTAAAACATAGGTGATAACATGTAATTCCCCTACAGTTAAAGCTTCTAAAAATCTAAAAAAGATTTAAATGTTTTACTTCAGTAAAACCATGCTGAAATGCTGAACAAACCAAAGTACCCTCACCTTGAGCTGTGCACAGCAGCACGACCAGCAGCGTAAGGAGCAGGACCTTCATGTTGATGTATGGTATGTAGACAAACCTCTCACTCTTGACACTTTTATACTCTCACAAACCAACCTTAAACACACCTCCTTGTGTTATATATTCTGATAAATGTACATTCGTGAGTAATGGACAACACCCACAAAAACAATTGTATAATTGCGAGGTGTCCTCTTTCAGTTTGCAGAGAGGTTGAACAAGGCCATTTGTAACCCACTGTTGTTCTGTGTGTTTATTAATGATGACTGGACAATGTTTTTACTCTTAATTTCTATTTGTGAAAAATAATATAATATTCCTCCAAGATGATGCTCTATCTCAAGAGCATCCAGAAAGGTGTGAGAGGGTGATTCAATGAGTCAGAATGTCTTAGCCAAATCAAAAACATATAAAGCACATAAAGGCAAGAAAAATTGGGGTATGCCCAAGGTTATTAAAGTGAAAAGTAAAATTGAAATAAAAATAAAAACTAGAGTTTAAAAAAAAACAACAATCATTACCATACATTGTTTATTTTTTCTTTGCCGTAAATTTTGGAAGGTTGTATTTTCATATTTTTCATGTTTTCAGTTTGTTTTTGTTTACAATGTTGGACACAAGGAGTTGCAGTTTAAGCATTACATTCGTTATGTTGCTAGTAGATGTGCCTTGTGAGGGTTATGTATTATTATGTCTGTTATGTTCCCCTGTGTCATTAGTCTGTAGGTTATTTGATTTTTACATTTCACAGTGTCTGCATTCAACCTCAGCAGTATGATGCATATTTTGCACCTCTAATTTGACCTCTGTTTTTTTTTTTAAATGGTGTTTTTTGTTGGGTTTGTATGGCACCATATGCTTATTCTGACCTTTTTGCATCTTGCACCTGGCACATACGCCACACTTCAAAAAACTTCAACTAAAACTAATCAAAACTAAACATTTACAACAAAAAAAAGAAAAACTAGCAAAGAGTGAAACTCAATAAAAACTAAAACGTATACCCTGGACAGGTAGACAGTCCATCGCTAGTCCAACTCATTTTACATAATTCACTTTCACACCATGCAGGCAATTAAGAGAGTCTAATAACCTGTGGGAGGAAGCCAGAGAATCCAGACACGGACTCGGGGAGAACTCCATGTAGAAACGCCCTTGTTTTGACTGGGTCGCGAACCCCTGTTCTTTTTGCTGCAACTCAACAGCGACAGCAAGTTGTTTTTCTTCGTAAGACACCCACTGTTGAAAGTTTTAATGTCTCCTCTAGGCTATTTTTGCTAGGTGACCCAATATTGATAAATCATCAGAATTCATTCAAAAGGTGAGCAGACATTGATGAGAGTGTGTAAAAAGACACTACTGTACTGATACTTCCTGTTATCAAGACTGGTATGTTGAACTTGCCATGAAGCTGTTGATTACATCTGAACATGGGGAAATACCAAACCAAAGCTATTTATACACCACTCAAATACACAACTGAACAACTGAAGGCCTTTGACCATCAAACTGCATAAATCCTCCATGTATTCTTAGAAAAAATAATAAGTTGATTTCAATCTCCTTGGTGTGTGAGTATTTCTGTTTTTATGTGTATCTGCTATTTCTTTTCTTTTCATTTTTGTTTGCAATACCTCTGTGATAACCACGCATGAGTTACATGACAACTGTGACAAAAAAAAAAATAGGCCACTTCATTAACTTTAAATTGAAGGGTTACAGATGGCAAATAATTTATGAGAACACTGTGCAGGTGCCACCCTGTTCAGTAAAGCTTAATAAAAACAATGACACTCCTTTAAGCCGTTGGATAATTAACTTAAAAAATCTGCCTGAGGAAGACACAAGTCTTATAGATGCAGATGGCATGTGTGAAGTCGCTTGCTTAAAATAATATAATAATTGACAAGTATGCTAGTCAGGTTCTAGTCAGTGAGGTTATTTCTTTTATATATATATTTTATTTTTATTTTGGAACTCTTTCACATTTCAAAAATGACATTTATACATACATATCAAAAGCAATAATGTAATATTGAATCTTTAAGTCTTATCTGAATAAAAAAAAATTGTCTTTTCCTAGAGTTGTCCATTTAAATGTATTTAGGTGTAAACAGGCAGATTTTTCAAGGTGCTCTGCAGCCAAAACAATGCGGGGTGTCATGAGGGGTTTATATGCGACAGGGAAATGTCTCATTAAAAGCCACACAAAGTGCTTCATTAGGATTAATTGCTAAGTTCCAAATATTTCAGTATTTCTCAGTTTGTACGTTTGTTCCATTAAACAGATTAATAGATGCAATCAACCTATTACGGGACGTTTTAGAGGCTTTTTTTTTACACAAACAATCTCCAGAAAAGCCGTTTTATTGACAAAGTTTGATGTTAATATTTAAGTTGTTATTCTGATATGCCATCCAATGGCCAAAAACTCTCAGCACTGTTGAACTTCATCAGTGCATTTAAGTTGTTCTTAAGTGACATCTGGAGGTCACAGTGCAGACATGCAAGCATTTTTTTTTCTCAGTTTTTCGATTCAACCATGAGTCGTTGTCTAACGCTGGTTCTGAAGTCAACGTAAAGTCCTTACGAATTTGTCAGATAGGCCAGACACATATGGGATCGTTGTTGTTTTCTTCATCAGTGGTGGCTGTCTTCTGGTTCTTTGTTGTGCTTCTTTGAGGATTTAACATTAGCAATTTTGGATCTATGCCAAAGTGTGTTTGACGTGTTAACTTCCAAGTCACAAACTGAGCAATGTTATGTATGCAGTGCAATGCAATGAGGAGTGCTCAGAACTTTCCACAAGTGTGAACAAACAACCATGACCTAGATGACTGAAAACCTTCACAGGCACTCCACATGAAAGTTCATTCAATAGAAACCACTCACTCTTACTCTGGAGAATGATGGTAAAAAAATGTAATAATTTAATGAAGGAGAAGCTTCACACACTTTCTATCATGGTAGCTCGTCACGAAAAGCCCACAGTCACTTTTATGACCCAGAGTCTGACCCAGAGTCAGAAGACACTGTCGCTCGTGAAACACCTCCACAACAGACATTATTCTTCTTCTGCGGCTCAATGTACGCAACCGGATGTGCCCGGACTAGTGCCCGGAGCAGGACGATCTGCTGTTCAGGAGAACCGCTGTTTACGTAAACAGACCGGGTTTTTCAAAGATCTCGCTTCTTAAAGAAGGTAATGACGCAGATACACACTAAAAAACAAAAAACAGCGTTAATTGAAACTTACGGTCTAGGTCTGCTTTAAAATGGTACCACATTTGTGAGGAAAATGTATTCATATTTTGAGTAGCAGAGTTGAGTATGTGAAAACATTTTCTTTGCCAATGCCAAACAGCTTATTCTGCTGTTGACTCTTGTTTGGTGTTTTTTATCGGTTCGGATGATAGAAGTGCAAAGAAACAAGACATGCTGGCAACTTAACTGTTTATTCATTTAACAAACAGGGCACAACAGGTAGCACACATCAGGTGCTACAGTTGTGCTGAAGAAAATAAGAAAAGAATATGTAAAGCTGTGGATCAGTGTCCTCTACTGCCATTCGAAAAACACATGCTTTCTTCTGCATAAAGTGATGAAAAAGCAATTCTGGTAAAATGACTGTCAACAAAATCATGTGAAAGAAACATCTGAGGTATCTTTAATGTCAGGACCAGTGTATAAGAAATAGTGAGGTGTAAGTGCTGGGTCAAAGGTCATTTTAGCACCTCTGCATGTGCATAACCATGGTTCCATTAATAACAAAACAAGGGTTCCTGTGAAAGTCTTGCGTTCCACACAACACGTTGTGTACTCGAACTCACATTACATTCCTTTTTGTTAATCAGCAGGAGTTTGTCCTCATTTGTATCTCCATGTAGTCTCTTGAGCATCAAGATGTGTGTGGGCAAGTTTCCATGGTTACCGTCCTCTTCCTGCCCCACCAATTGGACTGGGAAGTGTTGTGCTACAGCCAACCACATGCACAGTTAACACATACAATTTGCACAGACTCAAAGTGGAGGTGTGTTTGCTTTTTGTACTTGTAGGGTCCACACTGAAATGGAACTCATGGATTGTACATTCAGTTTCTGTCAGTAACCCCTCCTAAATTCTATACATTGGACATTGCACTGATTCAATAAAGTGATTAAAGTCATCATGATTGAGTGTTTTCTGTCTGAATGCTATGGTTTTCCGTGTATGTGATTCTAGAAATGAACACTTGGCTTGTTTTTCCTCCAGAATCAACAAGGGCATGTCGCAGTGTCCTCTCTAAGTGGTGAGCGTCTCCTGCTCTGAAGAAATGTTCCTGTCATCCACACTGTTCGTCTCTGGTGTAGTTTTCTGACTCCTGTGTAAAGATGGCGGTGGCAGATGATGATGTTAACAATGGTCAGCAACAGCGTTCCATCAACTAATATAATTTTGTTATATTATATTGTTGAGTTGTGCCAACTCGAAATTCCAATGTTTATTTTTTAATAATTTACATTATCTGAACGAGATTAGTTAGCCAAATTATTTGAAAATATAATTTTGGACTGTTTAAAAAAAAAACTGTTAACGGCTGTAAACTCAAAAATTGATAGCATCAATTTTTTTTACAGTGTATGGTAGACTTATAAATATACTGTAGCTCTTATATATTTAAAATTAAAAAAAATTCTGCTTACCCGGACACCTCAAATTTCCTTTCTCTGTAAGAATCGCCCTTTTCCATCAGGTAGAGAAGCACCATGTCACAAAAGAAAGCTCCCTGTTTAAATGACATTCATTTTAATGACGACAGTACACATCGTCATAATTGGTAAATACAACAAGGTTACACTCGTTTTACTCACAGCACCCATTAGAGCCAGGCCTGAGCCAACATTGATGGCTGTTGGGATGATGCTAAACTTCCCGGCCTGTCAAAGACAAAAAAACACAAAAACAAATGGTAAGATAATAAATAATGTAATGATAATAGCAATATATCAAAATCACATCACATATTCTTGACACAACCCTTGAATTTTCCAGGGAACTTTCTCTTATGAACATTTATTCAGTTTGGACTATTTGCTGTTTACCTTAAATTTTCAGTTTGGGTTTTCTGTTTTCTTTGCTTCCTGTTTTATTTTGAAGTGTTTCTCTTTTGGGGACCTTGTGTGTAGTTTTGCTTCCTGTCCTGGCTTCCCTGATTGTCTAATGTGTTTCACCTGTTTCGGTTTATTTGTTAGTCACATTTTAGTCACCGATCTAATGTAAAGAGTAATAAATAAACAGAGGAGCTTACCAGGGAGACATGAAGACAGGACAGGAAGCAAAACCACACACAAGGTACACAAAAGGAAAAAACATCAAAATAAAACAGGAAGCAAAGAAAAAAGACACAGAACTGCAAACTCAAGTTAAAGAAAACAACAAAAGTGAGTGAGTGTGACTGTTTTTGTCTGCCCTAATGTGATTCACCTGTGTTGGTTTATTTGTTAGCTTATCACACTGTACTCCCTGTCTGTTGCTCTGTTTTCTCATGCTCATGTTTCATGTGTTTCTGGTCAGCTCCTCGTGTTTATGTTCTTTCGGTTTATGTTTAACGAGTCACATTTTTTGCTTTCAAGTAGTGCTGGGCGCATAATTAACGGCTGTTAATGGTGTCAACGTTAAAGCACTTTAATGCATGACGCGTTTCCATGACAACTGACTGGAAAAGACGCGCGTGAAGTCATGTTTACGTGACTCCAGAGCGTTAAACTCTAAAGTAACACTAAACTCTAAAAACAGAGGCACATATGCTCAGTACACAGGTACGCTGGTAATTTGTAGTGCTGCTCTTTTCGTTCAATAAACAGACTGCTCCAGTTTGACTGTAGGTGTGCTAACGGCGCTAAACGAGCTAATGCAGCTAACGGAGCTAATTGGTAAACGGTGCCTGGACTCCGGTGTCGCGGCACATAAGCATGGCGTCACGCGCGTCTTTTTACCGGTCAGTCGTCATGGAAACACGTCGTGCGTTAACCTAGTGCCCAGCACTACTTATTGGTAGACGGGACTAACTAACAAATGAACAACACAGACACTGGGGAGCACAGAGACTAAATACACTAGGGAGGCGGGGCCAATCAAACACAGGTGTGACAAACAAGACACAGGTGAAACACATTAGGGCGGGGCAGGCAATCAGGGAACACGGGACAGGAAGCAAACCAGAAAATTACACACAAAACTCAAGGTAAAGAAAACAACAAAAAGTGTTGTGGATTGTAACAACTCCCTTATATTAACAACCATACTCCCTCACATTATTCTACAATAATCTCTTACATAAAACAAAACAAATCAGCAACAGAGAATTTAAGACTACTTCCTCACACATACAACTATTCTCTCTCACATAACAGGAGTATTCTCATTCACAGTTATTACCTTTTATGATGTGAGTGACTATGGTTGTTTATGTAAGAGACTATAGTATATGTGAGGGAGTGTGATTGATAGTGTAAGAGTGTATAGTATTATATGCAGGAGGGGAGAAAAAATGCATCTTGCATACCTTTCCATGCACCATGATGTTAAATTGCACACCATAAACTTTAAACAGAGATCTGAAGCTCTCACCAGCAGCATTCTTAAAATACCGAGTGTGTCTGATGGAAGAAAAACAAAATACAAGAAAATATGTAGGTACCATAAAACAAGACTTTATCACATCGATGATGACTTTTGAGTACAAATACATATCATACAGTATGTTTACTTCTAAATAAAGAGTGGAAAGTATAGTAAGAGAGACTGAGACCGTGTCTGTCTGTGTGTGTGTGTCTCACCTGAAGTTAAATCCAGTTGTGATGGTTCTGTTGGAGTCACTGATGTCTAGGCGAGTGAAGGAGTACTGTGGATTACAGTTATCATATCCTTTGTCCAGGTCACAGTCCCACCGAATCATAATGCCGATGGAGCCACCCTAAAACAGATGTCATGTCATATATGGCATGTCTATTTAATCCACAAAGGGAAATAATCCTCAAGTTTCTGCTTATATGGCTGCACTGTACATATCTGTATACACTATACAGTCCTACTGTGTCCAAGCATGTCCACTTCCACACATGGATGCTCTTATACTGGAAAAAGGAATGTAAATAAGACAGGAAAAGCTTTATATTGACATGAATGGTTTTTAAAAAAAAAAAAGGTTTTTGAGGTCACGTCTGTCATGGACTGCCCCTCTAAGTGTGCATTTATATTTACATTTTCATTGTAATTTGGACATTTATGTTAAAGTTTTCCTCCTTGTGTGTCTTCTCCTGTTTTTTTACAGAAAGTCTATGAATCAGCCAATAACAATTGACTTCATAGAGACTGGTGTTTTGTATTTTTATGCACTTTTTGTATAAAATGAATGAGGACTGCCTCTAAACGAGTTTGTGGTCCGGTCCTGGCCTCTTGCATGTGGACCCACTGCTTACATATTATGAAACATTCATTAGCTCCTTAAGTTGCAGTTGAACTCGGTAATACTAACAAATGTGGCCATGTCCTGGAACTTGTGTCCGGCTTGCTGGGTGATGTCTCCCAGGCGAAAGATGGGGCAGTACGGACAGAGCTCCTCATTGTATTGGCATTTCTTCAAATATGAGTCATCGGTCATTTCAAGAACATTGGACCTAAGAGAACAGAAACACAGAGTACATGAGTGCGCAGTGCTTGCTTGTACGCAGCTCATGTTTGCACTAGGAGAAGCATGTAGCGATGGTGTGCAGAGGGCTTACTTTGAAAATGAGAATTTGGGATAGTGGATGAAGTTCTTAATGTAGATGGTGAAGTTCTCCGCGTTTTTCAACAGAGGCCCTCTGTTAAAAAGAAAAACAGTCATTTCAATTAGGGCTGGATAATTAATAGTCTTCAAATCACAATTTTTAATTCATATATGTGATATCTGTCGGCAAGAAATTGCAGTTATCGTCGCAATCCTTCAGTGTTTGACTGAAGTTGCTGAGAAATTAATTGGGTAAGTAGGGAACTTACTTGATGCAAAGTGTTTTTTACAGACTGGGTTAGCTTTATGCATTTTATCTCTGTCTTGGTCTATTGTCCCCAAACAGTGCACTTGATCAAGCTCACCCATCTAGATAATGTCAGGTAGATATCTGACATGCAAAAAAAAAAAATGCAAGTCTAAATCCGTCTCAATTTGACCGATTTAAGCTGCAAAGGTTTTCCCATCCGTCCCTCTGCTGCCCTGTGCTGGTGTAGCATTAAGCCCATGATGGTCAGCAGCTTCATAGGAATGAACGGCGCTAAAGGGCAAGTGCTCTATCCAGTTCTTATCACACATTAAGCCCCACCTCCACCCCAGCATCCACCTACAGGCTCCACTGGGGGTTGGTGCTGTTTGCTCATCACTCCCCCCGATATGTCAATGTAAACATATCCATGGGGAATAATTAAGTCAGAGCCTGGATGCCAAACTAAACCATTTGTATTCAGTAAACGTGTAAAACTTGTAAAACTGTAAATGAAGTGGATGTGTAATACTTAACTTAGCTGTGTACATGTTCAAATGGTTATGATCAGTAACATCAGTTTTAATGTACATGTGTAGCGCACATCTTCTTACTGTGGTTTGAATTTTCTTTCAATGGGACACCAGCCGAAGATTTCACAGGTGCCAGTGGAATTGACATCCTTTCTTAAGCATCGTCCACTCATTTGTCCTGCAGAAAAGCAGCAGAGTAAAATAGCCTGCAGTCTTTCACCTCACACACACATACCGCATGAATACATGAATTTTGACATAGACCAAATTTATAGCCAACTATACCATTCAAAAGTTTTTAGTCACTGTGAAATGTCCTTCTTTTTGAAGGAAAAACACTTTTTTTCAATGAATATAACATTAAATGAATCAGAAATACACTCTATACCAGGGGTCTCAAACTGGCGGCCCAGGGGCCACATGCCCCAATCGATTACACGAGGCCCCCCACTTAATATCATGTTATAATGAAACATGGCCCACGACCTCACGTCTTTTAAACACAGTGAGTAACTGAGGAACAGCTGCCAGCGAGGTGATATAATATAATATATGTTTGCTAGCAATGTTTTTATAACAGTAATAATAAGACATTTTGTCATAATTGCGAAACGGCCCCTGGCACTAACAATTGTCCACACTATTATTGAATTTAAAATAAATGTTTTTGATATTAATACATAAATGTTGCATTATAAATAGTATTATTAAGTATACATATATATATCATGACGCAATATTGTGAATAGTTGTTTTTATTCCCACTTTTTGTTCTGTAGGCCGGGTGCCTGATCATTTGAGTTTGAGACCCCTGTTAATGTGGTAAAAGACTATTCTAGTTGCAAACGTCTGGTTTTGAATGGAATATGTACATAGTTGTAGAGAGGCCAATTTCCATCAACCATCTCCAGTGTTCTAATGGTACATTGTGTTTGCTAATCACGTTAGAAGGCTATTGGATGATTAGAAAACCCTTGAAAACCCTTGTGCAATGATGTTAGCACAGCTGAAAACAGTTTTGCTGGTTATTTGACGAAAGCAAAGTTTAATGGGCAAAAATATTATTTTTAAATAAAAATCACTATTTCTAATCTTGTCAATGTCTTGACTATATTTTCTATTCATTTTGCAAATCTTTTGATGAATAAAAGTTTGACTTTTAATGGAAAACACAAAAAAGTCGCACAGGTGAGCACAAACTTTTCAACGGTAGTGTAAGTTGTATGACCCGGTGTCGTTCTCATTGAATTTTTCCTACCATGACCAGCCACCACCATCTTCCCCTCTTCGCAGTCCTCGTCATCTCGACAGTGGCCATCCAGCACTTTAAAACTCTGAGAACAAACGTCAGAAAAAAATATAAAACCAAAAGGCAAAAGAACAACAAATACTGTTACTGTAAAACAAGTGTAACTGGCAAATTGAGTGGCAAGCTTGATTCAGTTTGAATTACAAATGTACTTTATCAAACATAACTTTAACCTGCTAGTATTAAGGAACAAGCTCAAACATGGTAGCATTATGAAAGTAAAAATGCAGTTGGTGGTTAAATGAGGACTGTGATGTTGAGCCGAGTGCTGTGGTTTGTGTTTTACGGCTGTGTACGTGTGCGCACACAGGAAATCTATTCTTAAGAGGCTGAGTTTACATACCAGGAACCGTCTTGATGTTTGTGGCTAATGTAGCTCAGGGTGAGAACCTAAAACAAACCTTGTCCATAGTCACCTAATTCTTACCTTAACCTAACCACAATCTAAATCAGAGCCCTAAACTTAACCACTTCTCCAGAGTCATTTCCAGTCCAACCAACCAAGCCGCACAGATGCCATCTGTGTCTGAGAGAAGTGGCCGCAGCTAGAATACTTTCCAGATGATCCGATCTCAGATGGCAGCGAGTAAATAAAACAATTTAAAACTAAACATTATTACTCAGACTGTGACTTGGAGTGTCACACAGGGAACAGAGCTTCTTATTGTTGTGTTGTATTATTGTCCCTATGGAACTAGCACTGCTATTTATACTGAATATAACATGTATTTTGGGAGTATATTATGTGTGGGAGGAAAAAAGGAAATGTCTTTGTCAAGATTTCAATGAGCCTGAAATGTCAAGGAACTTAAAAGTGTCTCTGAAAATGAGGAACTGGCAGTATTTAGTTTTCTCTTTGTTTAACATTGGATGGACAGTGTAGATTGTTTGAGTTTCAGTTTGATGATCATCTTGTTTGACGGGATTATCATCACATAGCAAACACACACATTGTCTATGTGGAGACAGTTAAACATTGCGCAACACACAATGCAGAAAAACCTCCATAACTCACTCTTTTAAAAGGATATTATATTAGATCAGAGTCCTCCCACTTGTACAGTCTTGAAATAGATGCACAGAAATGAAAAAAAAAATCACTCTGGTAGGGCAATGTTGTATCAACGGTGCATTACTGCATTACTTCAGTGTTAAATGTGTTTGTTGAATTTTGTACCACAGTGTTGTGTTGGTATACCTATAGAATTTTTAAATATTAAATATCGCAACGTTTCCCATTCAGTCAGTCATTTACAGATTGCTCTCACCTCAGCACACTGTCCCAGCTTCTGGTGCGGCGTCTCTAAGAAATTGGTTATGATGAACAGAACAGCTTCACCCTGTA
Source organism: Microchirus variegatus (assembly GCF_963457635.1). Classification (NCBI taxonomy): domain Eukaryota; kingdom Metazoa; phylum Chordata; class Actinopteri; order Pleuronectiformes; family Soleidae; genus Microchirus; species Microchirus variegatus. Next base: position 22,823,055 of record NC_139804.1, on the reverse strand, counting down.
TGTAGAAGACACACACACACACACACACACACACACACACACACACACACACACACACACACACACACACAAAGTACATGTCTTTATATAGACATCATGTCCCTATGACCTTTCCTCTACACTCTTTCACTCCACTTTTCACTCCACTTACTGATGTACAGTACTGTAATACTCTCATAACAGGCTGCATTGTTTTATCACAGAATTAATGAGAGTCTAAAGGAAACTTTATGTAATTAGTACCTCAGAATTACACGATAGCCTCATTTTGTATGTGATTCAATAATCATTAGGTAATGATTGACCACTTGTTTTTTTTATGTTAACTAACCATTAATTACATTTAAGTTCATGATTTACCAACACTGATTAAACTTAAAGGTCCCATATTATACCCTATTTCTCCAAGTTAAACTAGTTCCCTGGTGTCCTAATGAACATGTCTGTGACATGCTTTGGTCAAAATACCATAAGGATGAAGCACCACAGCAGTTCAATCACCCTGCCAAAACAGCCCTGTTCAGAACTCTCTGTTTAGTAGTTTAGTCTCTGTTTAGGTCCACCTTAAAGGTCCAGGAAATCGAAACTCAAGGGATAGGAAATGAGCCACAGAGGCTATTGGGAGCCAACAGCAGTTAGCATTTGGGAAAGTGATTATTTGCAGGCTCTAGCAGGCACATTGCCGTCATATATAACATGTATCCACTGGACAGATAAATCCTCTGAGGCTGGAAGTTTGTGTAGGACTCTGTGCTGCACTGTGGAGCCGAGAATAGAACTTTTCGCAGACTTCGCAGACTTCCGGTTTCGGATACCGTTGCTCTCGCGTGCATTCTCGCATGTTTTACGGACAAAGCAGAGCTATTTAATTAGGAATTTAGCGCATTGTGACATCCCAATGAGTGCGGAAGTCAACATCACGTGTTTCATCTCCTGTACTTAGACTGAGGAGGACCACAAACACATGAGTGAGTCATTTTTTTCACACTTTGCCGACTGGTAGGGCCTCCAGAATCCCAAATATAAGGATTTAAATGATTAAAAAGTTGATTTAGCATAATATGTCCCCTTTAATCATTAGGAAATCAGTACCTAATTATTAAGTTAACCACTTCTGGCGTACCTTAAATACAAAGTGAATTTCATCATTCATTCAGCAAAGTCACAAATACATGTATTTCCCTAAAAACTAGTTCTCTATGAGAGACAACAGTATTTTCAGATTCTCATTGCTGCTGCCTGAGCTGTAAAACATCTTCACATACTGTGAAATCCTGCCTGTTGTTACTGCGTTTCAATCATGTCCTGCTTTATATCAATCTTAGGGGAACCTTAAGAGCAAAGAGTTGTTAGTATATTATAGTGTTTTGTTAATTTTAGACATATACATTATTATGATGTCACCATTTGTTAACTGTTGTCTGATTACCATGAGTTTCATTTGCAGCCAATTCCACGTATATATTTACATTGGTGCATTCTGCTGATTTGTTGAATAACCCTTAGTGTTCACACAGCACTGATCAGTGCCACAGGTGCACCCTTGGTAAATTAAAGAAAAATAAGGGGATAATACACAACCTCATGATGTCCCTAGCATGGACATCCTGGGAGGTGTTTTCCTTGGTCACATCTATAGACTTTACAAACTGCGTATTTCGTCTTCTTATGTTTGTTCAGTTTGATTTGCATGCATTCGAATAAAGAAAATTGTGCAGAAGTGATAGTTTTGTTCAATAGACATGGTTGGATGGTAATGACGTGGTGAAGCAGACTGGTGCCAAATACAGGCTGAGTGTGTTCACCTGTGGTGGGATGACGTAGTCCTCGGGTCCCCACACCAGAACACCAGACTCGGAGGTGTTGGTCACTGAGACGCCCTTCAGTTTAGTTATGATGGAGCTCTGTATGGCCTCGTCTGTCTCCTGGTAGCCTTTCTTCTTTATAAACACCCAACTGTGGGTGAGAGCGACTCTCAGAATAAACAGGTCTCGACTCTTTGAGCACTGATGGAAAGTGTTTCATACTCATAATTTCATCTTCTGTTCATCTATGGCTCACAGTGTCTTGCAATGTGCTCATAATCTAAATCAGCCTCGAAAACAACCATTTCATGTAGTGGTGGAACAAAAAAACTTTCATGGACTGAAAACAAACAGATACGTATATTACAGAGATCTGGAGTAAAATATTGAAATTGATGTGTGAACGTGAGTCAATGTGGAGTCGCGAGACAATGTTTTTTTTTTTTACGTTGTTCTTGCACAGAAATACTGTAAATGTTGTAAACACAACAAACAGAGCATTTTTTCTACCGCCCGAATAAACAAGAACACGCTGAGCTCACAAGGACTCTTTCTGTGATCAAGTAAAGTGAAATACGACGTGGCATCAATACGAGAGCTTTTATTCTGAAAAGTAAACCGGACATTTATTTTCCTACTTTCTCTCCCACTCATGCTGAATTCCGCTGAATTTTTGCACTTAATTTATGCGGCTCTACAGCGGCAAATAGAAGTGCTGTGTTCACACTCAGGTTGGTGGTTAAGGTTGGGATACTGCGTTGTTTAGTCTGTGCAAATATGTGTGTGGTGTCATTGTGTGTCATTCTGTTTCATGCATATGTTATTTTATTATCAGTTTTCTTTTTTTCTCAGTGTAAAGCATAGTGAGTTTGCAATGAATTGTGGTCTTTGAATAAAGTCTGGGCATCAAGCTGAGAGGCGTAAACTATTAAATGTTAACAACAATGCTGCGTAAATTGTTAAGGTACAGTATACAGTAGCCAGAGAGGTAAATGAAGAGTTATTGTGGTGAGGCTGTTCAGATGTTATTTATCATAATGCACACAAAAAACCCAGTCTGTTGTACCTTTAACATAAAAGTCCACATTCATTTTACAACAATGTGTTGTACCACAATTAAATTGAAGGAGGCAATAATTCTCTTACCCTATAATGTAGCCGAGGATGGATAACTGAATAAGTCTGTACAAAATGCCAACTCTCCTATTCTTGGCAACAATGTATTTTTCCGTTTTGTAGTAAAATAAGGAGTGAAACAGACCCCCGGCCATCCTGCAGCCCTGTGTATACAGTGAAACGCAGAGACAGTCAGAGAAACACATACACAGAGAGAGAGCGTGAGAGAGAGAGAGAGAGAGAGAGAGAGAGAGAGAGAGCGAGAGAGAGAAAGAGACTCACTTAAGAATAGGCAAGAATGTAACGCACTACTATTTGTCATTCCGTAGGTTCAATGAGAAGGCAATTCTCTCCATACTTTAAAGATTAGTATCCAAGTCTCTCCACTCAGTCTCTGTTGGAGGGTCAGGCTGCAACCATTTTCGTGTTACAGCTTTCTTGCTGGCAGCTAGTAATATCTTTTAATAAGTATTTGTCCTGCACCAACAAGTGTGCTTCGATATTGGCCGGAAAAATTATTGAAAAAGACCAGCCAATTCCATCCCTAAACATTATCTGATCATTATCCCCGATATTTGATTGAAAGGTCCTGTGCTGAAGGTTTTCAGATTACAAATGTTAGGATCTGATCAGTGAAATTCAGGCACAATCGTTGCTTCCAAAACAATCTAATTTATATTGATTATGTAAAATAATGGGAAATATCAATCTCATAAAAGAACAGTAATTTTCCATAATTGATATATATTATATATAAACTATATTTTTGCATGAAAATCACCTATAAAAACAGTCTAATGGTGTTCTTATAATTAAAAAGGACTTCAAATTGCAGAAGGGTAGTGTTATTAATTTATTTGGCACAATTTTATGGAAGAGAGTCTTGCATATTCCTTAATTTTCATGTAAAAATGTTTACCATATTTCTTTAAAAAAAGAAATATATATATATATATATATCTTATCTGAATTATATATTTGTATTCTCTGCCAGTATGGTTGGATAGCTGGGCAGCTCCAAAATATATGTAAATGGTTTGCCAGCTGTTCGCCACATTCCCTCCAACATAGACCTTTTTCCACATCACCTAGTTGCATATATTTTAACTTGGGTGTTATGAAATATCTTGTCAGATTTTGCCAACAAAATTGTCTCCATACACCTGAACTGGTGGAAGTAGGCTGCACAGAGCACATATTCAACCAGTCGTCTTCTGGAATAACAAGTCCACTTCCCTTGTCCAATTTTAATCTAATCTTATTTGTGGAGTGTTTCTTAGTGGCTTGCATGCTTAAGCATATTTTTGAAACAAGTTTCTGATTGTCCTTATTTTTATACATATCAGTAAAGATATCAATTATGTTGGTTGCTAGCTTTTATCTCATTCATAAAATAGGGCCGGATTTGTAATTACCCAAAAAAGTCAAATTTCTCCAAACCATACAGCAAGTAATGCCAATTCTGTACCAGTGCTTAAATAACCCATCAATCACTGCCAGTTTGAAATCTGGGTCAAAAGCAACCCATTTAAGCAGTCTTGTCTGTCTTTCAAGTAGTGATGATTTACATTCCTTGAACTAGATTCAAAAAGGAACGACTGTCCATTGAAATAGGTTATTTAAATGCAGATTATACAAACTGCTGCCCAACATATTGTAATGGGATATCTAGCTGTGAGCTTTCCAAGTCTTTCCATCTTGAAGTATACTCTAGGTTACAACAAAGTGCTAGCGATTTTAATTGCACCGCCTTATAGTTTCCTTATAATTTCAAAATATCGTTTGGTATTTGAATCCCCAGATACATAATTTCTGAAGCCGTCCAAATATATTCAAATCTATTAACCATGTCTTTCTCTGGAATATAGTTATAAGTTAGAGTCTGTGCATTTCGTACATTTAATTTATATGCGGAAAAAGTTCCAAGGGCAGGGCTGAGTGGACAGCCTTGTCTGCAACCTCTCTCCAGGTTAATTTTCTGGGAGAGATATCCATTGGTCTTTATTCTAGAATTTGGTGAGGAGTACAATGTTTAATGCTTCTAATAGATTCTCCCTTAAATCCAAATCTTTTTAAAACCAGGTACAGATACTCCCAGCGAGTAAAAAGCCTTTTCCGCATCCAAACTAATTGCCATGGCTCCAATATTATCCTTGGTTACATGATCAATTACATGCAGTCTTGTGTCTGCCTATCCCGTACAAAGCCTGTTTGGTCTGGGTCCACCAACTCTGGTACTATATTTTCAAACCTTTTAGCTAATATTGAAGCATATCATTTATAATCTATATTCAGTACAGAAATTGGCCTATACGAGCTGCATTCTTTTTTGTCTTAACCCTCTTTTGGAATAACTAAAATGATTGCCTGTAATGGTAAATTCAATTTCTCTGACTCAGAGCTAAAACTTCCCATCACCCATACCTGCCAAACACAGAACACTTTGCTCGAGGTCTGTCCCCAGTAAGGATCACTCCTGTGAAGATTGACCTTTTCTTTGCAACGAAAATAAAACCTTGTCGGCTGGCAGAAGTTCTCTATTTCATTCTTCACCCGCAGCAGATAAATTTCCACAACACCTCCTTTCATGTTCTTGGTGGTTTTCCTTCTTGAAGTGTAAAATTATAGCAGTCAAATGTATGGGTAACATTTGATCTTTAAATGTCCTGACATGATTTGGCAAACGTGTAGATGTTATTAGGTGAGGCTTTTGTTAAAAAAGGCTAATATATCCCTTCTCCCTCTGTCCCTATTGGCAACTTTATTATCAGTAAGAGCAAGTGTCCCTGGCTGGTTCTCATAAATGGTGGTTGGTCATACCTCAGAAAACACACTTCTAAAAACCTGAACTCTCCCATTAAAGCAATATGCAACACAAATAAACATAAATAACATAGAACTGTGACTATCGATTAATGTAAACATAGTTTATATACATTTTGTTCTTTAAAAACAACAGAAATCTTAATTCTGGGGCCCACATGCTATTCCTCAAGCCTCACCTGTGGGCCAGCGTTCACACTTCTGGAAACACTCATCACTGAACCCATTTTGGCTCCAGGTAGAACGTTGTTATGAAGGTTCCACCTGAAACCCTTTTGGCAGGTTCCACCAAGAACCCTTTTAATACCCTATTCAGGAAATGGCTTTTAAAGGGTTCTCTGTATCAAAATGGTTCTTACTGGAACCATTAGTGTTACCAATTACCCTTGAAAAACCCTTTCTTCTGGAAAGGGTTTTTCAAAAGCAAATGGTTCCAGGTAGAACCACAGCCCTTGTAAAATTACCCTTTTGGAAAACTTATTTCTAAGAGTGTGAGAGGAGTTATAGTTAGGTGGATGTGGTGAACTGCTGTGTATGTATAGTCAACCTGAATTATTTTATGTCTCCCACTCACTGAACACATGACAGTACATGTAAGGATTGTCATTTAACAAGCAGAACGACAAAGACAAGAAACAGCTAATGAAGGACATGCAATTGACAGAAAATACACAACAGTATTATAATGTATTATAATATATTATTAATGCTTAAAACACATAAAAAATAATCAAAATGAAGGCAAGACTGGATATATATATATATATCACTGTATATATATATAAACACTGTAAAGTTCAGTTAACATGTGAGCATCTACTTCCAATAGCAAGATTAAATCTACTTTTAAAGCAGGAACCAACCTGAAAGCCAAACTATAAGTTTAGTAATTGTCTAAAATTTTAATTTGAACCTTTATCTGTTTCATCACACTGCCTTTCTTCCGGTAGGTTTTAACAGGAAGTGGTCTGGAGTCATTTCAGCCCCTACATAGTATTTGTCAGCATGTCAACTGTGTAAATGTTAATTTCTTATAGATCTAATTTTCATGTTCTTGTGTGTCATGATCACCATATACTGTCTGGCTGCTGTTTTCTGTGTGAAACTGACAAAAGTCAAAGCGTTTCCAAAGCTTCAGTAACACAGTGAACAGTGCGCTGGTAGTGGTCTTGTGGTTTTGTCCCATGATGCTTAGAGGGCTTCAAATACATCACGATCTCACGGCTGTTCACAGTGAACAAGATGCTGACAATGAACACTGACAAGTGGATCTTCCCTTTAGCCGTGTGCTTCGTGTGTGTGTCCTCAAGTGGTGAGTCCTTCTGAGAAAATAGACATATTTAAAGTAAGACATTCAATCGACAAAAAACGATTGGTACATTTTTCTGCTAGTTTGTTGTGCAATGTTCAAACATTTTTAGAGGTGATTTATGTGGAAATTATGAGACATTCCTTTTTTTTCCTCAATAAGTGTGTATTTCGGTATGTTCTGGGATCATACTGTCAGTTTTTACCTAGAATGGCCATATCAGCCATTTTGACCTAATCAATTATATTCAATCCTTTGAGTTTTTGCTCCTTTTTCTAGATTTAGCTTTCATCAAAAACCAAGGAAGTATGTCACCAAGAGGGTACATCTGCTATTCCATTGTCTAATGTTTTAAATGTGATGCAGAGAAAGGCTATTATTATCAGGTTATAATGTGAAAATATCAATCTCATAAAAGAACAGTAATTTTCCATAATTAATATATATATTATAACTATATTTTTACATGAAAATCACCTATAAAAACAGTCTAATGGTGTTCTTATACAATTAAAAAGGACAAAAAAATTGAAATAAATTTGAAAATATACTTGTCACACTTTTTGTCCGCTTTTCAAATACCCAGTTCCAGCACGACTCGACAACTCCCCACATTTTTGTTTGCTTTTCCATTAGGGAAAAGGAAAAGTATTCATGATTCACGAGAATCAAATTGAACAATGCTGAACTGTAGATCAGTTAAAATGTCTTACAAGACATGTGTTAACATCTCCAACTATTCAGACTCTAATAAATCAATATTTAACAAAGCAGTCTGGTGTATTTAGCGACATCGCTGCCGGAAGCGGCGATTACAAGTGGCGAGCCGCATCACAACCCCTTCAGCCTTATTTCAATTCAATTCAATTCAGTGACTGTGTCAGACAGAATCTGCTCTCTGGTCATGCACTGAACAATTCTGTGAACAAATCATTTAAATGAACTGATTATAAAGATTCAGTACACCGAAAAGAACTGCTTTACAAGTCGCAAGTCACTAGTTTGTGTGTGTTGCATATAAAACAAAGTCACAGCAGTGCCGCCGTTCTACGATGACTCTGTGCTGTGCCGTGCTGGAACTGTGTAGTGGAAAAGTAACATTTGTTTGCAGACAGTGGCGTGCACGGGTGGGGGACAGGGGGGCTAACTAGGTGCCCTTACGGACAGTGGCCATTGCAACTTTGTTTCCTATGAGTGTCCTTCCAATCATAAAGAGTGCCCCTACATGACAGTGTCCCAACGAACAAAGGGTGTCCTTACAGGAAATTATATTCAGTGCTGTTTTCAAAAATGCCCATCTCTGTGATAGAATGTGATGCTGTGCTGTACAGGATGTCCCTATATACAGGTGTGGGAGAATGTGGCAAATGAAATACTGGTGGTGCCTGCAGGAGGTGTCCTTTTAATTTCCACCTCTGTCCTTGCAAATGCTTGTGCACGCCACTGAGTACATGTGTTTATTCAGAAATAAATGACCCTAAACTACATCATCATTCTTGTGTTTTTTTTTCTTTTCCTGGAAAGATAAGTGGTGCCATGAGGAATCTTGTGGAAGCGTTTGTGAGACCCACACACTCAGCGCTCCACTTGGCTTATCTGTGCTTCTCCCATGCAACTTTACAAGCAGCAGCCTCAATATGTCGTGGACCCACAATGACTCAGGGAACCTGGTCCAGCTCAAATCTGATGGCCGTGTTAATTTCCTGCTCCACAAACAGGGCAGAATGAAGGTTTTTCCAAACCAGCACTCAAAAGGGAACTACTCCATTAGAATAGATGAACTCCAGGACTCTGATCTGGGATGTTACTGTTGTGTGCAGGATGACGGGCCGAACTGTCATCAGGTCGAGTTGGTTCTTGCAACAGGTGAGAGGCTTTTAGTTTGATGATTTTAAGGTCATGTTTTCTCAAAATTGAGCAGCAGTCTGTGAAACGTTTCATTTCCATGTCATAGACCACACACATGAAAGCAGATGAGTAAATGAACTTAAGTGAAATGCATTGCTCTCTAAAACCACAACATATCATGCAGGTGCGCTGAAAGAAGTGTGGCTACTGATTTACATCTGCATTGGTGTGGCAGCTTCCATCCTGCTGTGTATCTGCAGCTACTGTAAGTACAAACCAGATCTCACTTTCCACAGCAGTTGGTGGAAGAAATACATGTTGGTTCATCTGGTGGACAGACAAATGGAACAGTCTAGTTATTTAAAACAATCATGTATTTCAGTGCTCTACAGGAACAGAACACGGAACAATACCATCAATCTTCTGCTTTTAGAAATTCAAGGTGAGCAATCATTTCATAATCATCACTATCTCCTCTACACTGCTGCTTGGTGCTCGTTTACATTTACATTTGAAATATATAGAAGTGCATTTTTTGCAGACTTTGGTTCACTCGTTTGAAGGTACAGTGTGAAGGATGAGTTGAAGATAAAGCTGAATATCTGTCACCTAGCCCTTTCCTTCCAAGCATGTGGAAGAATATTTGTAGCCTTCAGTTATCAATAAACCACAAAAGAGGTTGAGTTTTTTCCATTTAAATTGGAGCAGGCCTTCATAGAGAAGACCCACTCTTGTTAATATAAATTCTGTGGCCATGAAAACAACAGTTCACACACTGGACCTTTAATTTCAAATATGTGTTTTTTTATGATTAATTCAATATTTTACTGCCTGGCCAATCCCTAATTTGACAAGAAAGCAAATATTACTATGAAATGTATTCATGTATACAACGTCGCACTGCAGCTGCCAGTGCTCTACCTGCACAAGACGACCAAGTGCCAGTACAAGAACAACAGCTTAGAGGTAATCTGTATCCACACACACATACATGCACACAAGCACAGTGCCAACAACCTAAGTATCTTATTACAATTTTCGTAACAAAATCCTATTTATATTATTGTTAATATTTACTTATCTTTCGATTCTATAGGAAATACACTACTTAACCCTTAGGACACAGAGCATTTTGGCTGCTTTTTCCCGTTACTATGTTGAAAAGTACAGTATATACGGAGGCTATAAGAATGTGCAATATATATATAGATTGTCTTATAGGCTTTTATTCAGCATGACCTAGGCAATCTGATATTTAAAAAAAAAATAAAAAATTTCACCAACTATAGAAACACACCTGACCAAAAAGTACTAGAAATGGTAAAAAAAATCGGATTGAATTTGTGAAATTTGGAAATACGTCACAGTTCAAAGTTCACTTGACTCTTTTTTATGAACAAAAAGAAAAGAAAAACAGAAGTCTATTTTGTGACTTCTGCACAATTATTGCTACTTTATGTCACTACTTAAAATCTGATATAAAATGAATCATACATTTGACTTAACAATCACATAAGAAGACCAAAAAAAATCCTTATGTGACCTATAAAATCCACATAAGGAGTTGTGTATTATTTTTTCAGCAGTGAGTAACCTACATGTGAACTCGTCAACCACAACTATTAACAACATTAAGTGCTGTGTGCTTTACAGCGTGTGTTTCTTTTACTTCTTACAGGAATAGACAACAATATTCTTGTTTATGGTGAGTTCACACACACCTGTGACCTACTATTGATTCACCTGTCCATTAAACCATGCAGTGTCTCTTAATTGATCGTTTTTGTAATATTAGAGAACGATGACCAACAATTAGCCAACCAGCAGGATGATCCCACCAGAAACCACTGTAGTCCACCAGGAGATCTGCATTACCTGGGCAGGACCGAGCCAGGTCAAAGCACCACTGTGTATCCAAGCGGGAACCAGCAGCTTGACTTTAAAAGGGGGGAAAGTCAGAGAAAGAAACAAAGATTTCATCGAGGTGTTTATTAATCCACATGATAATCACAGTTTGTATAACCGGCGAATATTAAACTGTAATTCATACTGTGTTTTCGCCCTACAGAGCTCTTCAGCAGATTACGACAATCAAGTCTCAGTCGATATTACGGTAATGTAATTATATTCATCATGTTAATTTATTGCAGTCAAAAGACAGATGGAGGCAGATGATCTACAGTGGTGACCTTTATAGGGAGAATCCACCAGAAGAAGAAGGAAAAGAAGACATTAATTTATTTCAGCACTCTCATGAATGTCACTTGTTCATAATTTTACACAGCCAACCAAAGTGAGATCAACAAGCAACTGAACCAGTCAGCTAACTCAATGAATCAAGAGAGAGGTATTTGGATTGTTATTTAATCATTCATCAGTATCATGTCTCTTCAAATGAGAACAATTAGCCCAACTTCAGAGATAATAATACATTTTTAACTTTATGTTTTGACTGAGCTGTGCGTTGTTTCACAGCAGGTTTTGCGAAGACGAAAGCAAAAGAAAGTGAGTACTGACTTCATCTTTGAACATGTTAGTCATGTTACTGATCTTGTGTATTGCTCACACTTCCTTCTCTAATGTTTCCTGCTCAGATAATGTATACCGAAACCCCATTTACAACAGAAGCACAGAGCAGCTCCACCACCCATAGAGAATGAAGAGCTTTACCAGCTGCTGACGCAATCTCCAGAATGTTTACTTCACATCACAAAAAAAATAAAAAAATAAATGTATGTCTGTGCAGTGTGTACATAGAGTGAGACAAACTTTCAGCCCCCTAGTGGCTATTCAATAATTTCAAATTGTCTGGTTAGCTTTAGGAGGAAACTGGAAGATTATGGGGCCATCTGGTGGAGTAGTGGCTGACACTGTTGCCTTACCCCTGTGTGTGGTATGTGGAGGATAAAGCAGTAGACAATGAATGAATGGAATACTATGTCCAATTTTTTCTTATTCTGTGAATCCAGAGTCTGCACTTCAAGCTTTATTGTGAAATGTAATGCAAACATTTATTTGTAAATTGGCTAACGTGCTGTTCAGGTTTACTGTTCTGTGTTATGTCAAACATGGTGAAATGTTATTAATGTACGTTTTCTTTCTTTTTTCTGGCAATAAAAATAATGTTCTCACGGCATCAACTTGCAGATCATGTATTCAAGATGACCTGTGTTTCTCGGTTGATAATACAAAACAAACCAGAAAATTAAACAGGTCAGAGTAGTAAAATAGGACGTTGCTGCCGGGAATTGTTCCAATTAAGCTCAATGAGATGCAGCTGGCCCACCTGTCACTGTGAGCCTACAGCCAAAGATGGCGGCTGACAGCACACACCTGGTTTGGGAGACATTTATGTCTTTATCCCTGCTTCTGTTGAAATGTCACATCCATGCTTCTTCAGTTTCAGAACAGTTTCAAACAACAGCTTATAGCTCTGTGCGCGATAACTCGTTGCGTTGCCTTGATGCGTTTATGACTGTTTTTTTGTCAAAAGTTCAATTTGCTGAGCTCCCTTTCACCATTTATGTGGCAGGTAAGTCAGGCCCTAAACACATGCAGCTTTGAAGTGGTCACATTTGCTCTGCTCCTGTTTTTGTTGACATTTGCAAACAGATGAAGACAGCGGATATTACCAGGCCACTGCAATAGCAAAACGATGTCATTACTTCCTTCACGAAAGTGACACCTTCTTTACCTTCACAGTTGCTTCCCACAGCTGTTTTGTGAAAAGACAAGTAAGCTACAAAATGTCTTGAACCTCAGTCCATTTTTTCTTATTCTAATTTTGTATAGTTTCCAATTATCCTTTACAATTGTGTCCATTAGAAGAACTTTACAAGTCTGAATGTTGTCATCATGGCACCTGCAACCAGAGGTAGACTTGAGATTGTCAAGTCAATTCCACTGGTCTGTGAAAGGAAAATTAAAGGTAATTCAACGTGAACTAAATAAATATTTAGAATTATGTTGGATATTGTTTGTAATGTGTGTTTTCTGCAGAGGCAACAAAACCGCATTACCCACCAGTACCAAGACAGTTATTTTGCAACGAGTATGGATTCAACATTACCATCTCCCAGAATGTCACAGTCCCACCTCTGAACCTGGATTCAGTCTGGATCCCTACATATCAAAGTCACAACTGTACGGCTCAAAAACGGTCCCAGGATGCTGTCACTTTCCTCTTTTCATTCACTGACTGTGGCACTCAGTCTGTGGTAAGTGTAAATCTCTTGTGTCCCTAACTTGTCCTGAAACAGGTTGGTTGACAAATACAACAGTTCTGGTTGTGTCGTACAGGTAGCAGATGGGATTATAACCTACTGGGTCAAAATTGAGACGAAACGATGGCGTAAGCAGAATGTCTCCGTATTCCGTGACACTCCCTTCCAGTAAGGATTCCAGTTAAAGTTCATTTATCTTTTTTGAGCTAAGAGACACTCGTTTAATTGCTTTCTATTTTCAGTCTTACAGTGCAGTGTAGCTTTGCACTGGCACAAATGACTCAACTGCACATCGAGGTTCAGGGAGAAACAATTAAGTACCCATCAGCACTGGGAAGCAGCGGAATACTCAGAGCAGAAATGAGGTTTGCCAAAGGTTAAGTTTATACATTTACTTGCAGTAATTTCTATTCATTATTTGATTATTTGTGAAATGTATTATCTATATTTTAAACCATAAAAAGTGCCTACAATTAAAATGCATAAGATGACATTTTTTAATTTAATTTAAATTGCTACTTTCATATTAGAACATGGTGAAATAAAATCCTCTTGTTGCACACTCTGTGTAAAGCTGGGCACATGTTGCCCACCATATTTTACCCACCATTCACAGTTCAGCAGAGTCTGTACCAGTCAGCACTAGTTGGGGACAGTCAGCATGGCTAGTCGGCACAGATATCCATTAGTGTGTGTGTGTGAGAGGTAAAGACCCAAATCTGCAAGTGTGTGAGGTTAACAGACCTGACCCAACCTCAGTCGCAGTCAGTCAAACATGTTTGAATTGTTTCAGCCGACTCTGGACACAACCGGGTAGTGTGTACTGATTACCAACCCAACTGCGAGCATGTGTTGCCAACAGCCAATGAGAACGAGTCGGTGGGACACAGGAAATAGGGTCAGAAGATGAAGATAGCAGGAAGTAGCAGGAAGTAGCAGGGATATCTAAACAATCCCTGCTACTTCCCAATTCTTTCAGCGGTCGTTAAAAAAATTCGCTGAAACCAGTTACTGTCTTTTCAAAATCGGTCACGACTGTGAGAGTTATATTGTGTGTCCCCAGCCTAAGATTTTTTTTTTCTGACCTTTTATCGGCAGATTCCTCTTACAAATCTTTCTTTTCGTCTCGAGAGCCTACAGCAGTGACCTACAAGCTCGGTGAGCCTGTGTATGTGGAGGTGCTTGTTCCCAAACATGAGGACAAGGACTTGGTGCTGCTGCTGGATGACTGCTGGGCCACAGCGACTGAAAACCCACATGACACACAGCGATGGAACCTTCTTGTTAAAGGGTGAAGATAAAAATGAATTTGCAGATGTGAGCTTTTCTAATACGTACAGGCTTGTTTGCTAAAATAAAGAGTATGATTTGATGCATATATATTTATCCAATCCAGATGTCCTTCTACTGCTGACAGTCACAGAACTGTTGTGTTGCCAGTTGTTTCCAATAAACATCTGATGTATCCTTCTCTTCACAAATGGTTCGTAGTCAAGATGTTTTCATTTGTGAATAGCCCAACATTTGAAAATCAGGTATGTAAGAGACGTATATAGTGGTATCTTGATGTTGTTGTTTTTTAGCATCACTTCCTTGTTGTTAATACAACCTTCTCCACAGGTACATTTCCACTGTGATTTAGTGATTTGTAAAGGACCCGACTGCTTGCAGTCTTGCAACAGTGGTATGTGGAGCTGCAGCCTATTTTATGTTGTGGAGTTGGTCTTGTTTTATGCACTTTCGCACTCATTATTGTGGACAATTTTTGTCTTTCAGGACAACGTAAATCAAGAAGAATCACACCGGCGCCAGGACAGAGGATTTTTCAAAATGTCGTCTCTGGTGGCGCACTCTTTTTTCCACTTTGAATAAAATAATTAGCAGTTCTATTTGGAAGCACCAACATGAAAGAGACTACTGTTGTCTTTTGAAATATGAATAAATCTATTAAAATAATTGCATACATATATTGTGTGTGTGTGTGTGTGTGTATGTATATATATATATATATATATATATATATATATATATATATATATATATATATATATGAAAGGTTTTTTGCATTATATCAGATTGAGCTCTTAAAGTAACACCGTTATCGGCAATGTTAAAATACAGTGGTGTAAATAGGTCGAGCATAGTCAGCTACAGACTTTTCACAGGATTTATTCCCAATAAGATCATTTGCTATCTAATCATCCACCTCTCCCTCAAATATACTTCACACACTGGTATGGGGAAAATGAATTAAGATGCATTGAGAGATAAGGTTACTAATTACTATAATGCATTATTTATTCTGCATGCACTTCAGTCAAAACTCCTAAGCTCCAGTCTGATCAGCATACCCTGTACAGTAGAACAGTATTCATGATTTTCCAACTTGTACCACCAGAGGAGGCTCTTGCCACATGTGTGAGAACCATGAGTCTAGTTCAGTGTATGGAGGAAGAATGAAATTTATAAAAAAGAATGAATGAATACATTTATTGAAGTATTTATTTATTTATATGTGTATTTATTTCATTGTTTCTGTATTTATTTATTATTTTAATTTAATTAATGTATATCCATTTATTTATTCAATTTCATTGATTTATTTGTGTATGTATTTAGGCTTAGTTCTTTCTTTTTTATTCATGTATTATCATGTCATGTTTCGTCCTGCATACACAGTGTTTTGAAACATTTAGCCAGGCTTTTATTTTGAAAGAAGAACTTGAGTCACGTGTTCACTCCTCGACCAATAGAAATGCGGAATGGGGTAGTTTGCGGAAACTGTGAGCTGGTGTTGTCTGTGACGATCATGTGTTAGTGGATATAAACGAGAGAAATAAATTGATGTTATACGTGTAATTAAGACAGTCTTTAGTCCACGGTGTTTAATTTCGTCCATTATCTCCTCACACGAATATATTTGCACCATGTCCAAGTCAACGAGATGGGACAGAGCGGACAGCGAGTCAAAAAAACTGCCAATCTACAAACACAAAGACAAGCTGGTCGAGTCTGTCAGAAACAGCACTTTTCTGTTGGTCTCTGGTGAAACCGGCAGCGGAAAAACCACACAACTACCACAGTATCTGCATCAAGCTGGTAGGCTGCAGTTAGCTCACACTTGTTATGACAATAAGTATCTTTGTGATTCTGATATCCCTTGTAAAACACAATACACGTAGTAGTGAACGTTAAGGGAAAAAACAAGCTCTTTGTTAAATACAAAGCCATATTTGCCCGTTTATTGTCCTTTGATAAGGCTCGTTCTTTAGTTGTCCCCCTTTGTATCCTTTTTGTTTTCCTTCTTCTTTACCCTTCATTTACTTCCACTTCTGTTCTTCTTCTTTATTACTTATCCAGGCTCAAAAAAACACTGGTGAGAAACCCAGCACATGAATATCATGTCTTACGTTCTGCTAATTCCTATTTTATGTATTTATTTATTTATCTGCAATGGACCCTTTAGTGAGTCTTAAACAAGTTTGAGTCAAATTTAATGTCTTCTTCTGCTCTGTTTTGTGTAGGTTTTTGTAAAAATGGAAAAATTGGCATTACACAGCCTCGCCGGGTGGCTGCCATCACTGTGGCCCAGAGGGTCGCCCAGGAGATGCAATGCTCCCTGGGTAGAGAAGTTGGTTATCAAGTGCGCTTTGATGACTGCACGTCACAGGTAAGGGACAGAGGAGAGACAGTGGTGCAGGCAATCTAGTGTAGTTGTTCATGTGATGACATGGCAGTGGGACTGTGTATGTGTATGTGTGTGTGCCAGGACACGGTGGTGAAGTATATGACAGACGGCTGTTTGCTCAGAGAGATCTTGGCCGACCCTGGACTTTCTCAGTACAGCGTTCTAATTTTGGATGAGGTCCACGAACGCAGCCTCAACACAGTGAGTCCATTTTTTCATTGAATGTAAATAAAGTCATATTTTTTCCAGCCATCATCTCACACTCTATGTGTTTATATTTGCTGTAGGATATTCTCCTGGGTTTGATGAAGAAAATCTTCTCTAACCCAGCAAAAGCCACAGAGGGTCGATCTTCTCCCCTGAAGGTGGTGGTGATGTCAGCCACGTTGGAAAGTGACAAGCTTTCGGCCTTTCTTAACAATTGTCCCATGTTTTCAATTCCTGGGAGGACGTTCCCTGTGGACTGCATGTTTGGTTCGGCAGTGGGGCCAAAAGACATCGAAAGCACTGGTTATGTAAAAGAGGTACAGTTTTCTGTTCCCGTTTTGCTTTCCCATCCAAATAAGAAAAGACTTGAACTTTTGTTGATTTCAAACTGATGGAAATATTGTTTGAAGTCATTTATTTTGCCCCACAGGTAGTGAAAATGGCCCTCGATGTGCATGCCACTCAGATGTCTGGGGATATTCTTGTGTTTTTGACAGGTAAGTTCCCTAACATCACATTAAACCTAAAAGTGGGATTTCAGGATTTGAAGTTTAGTTTAGTTTAAGTGATTAGCCCTTTTAAATCGGTTTCAAAGATCAATGTATAAATGAGGCAACTGTGACACACTCTGTTATGTCCACTAAGTGCATATTTTCACCAACAATGACACATTATTTTTGTGAGAGTCTGACAGCATTACTGAAGCACTAGGTGTCACTCACTGGTCTGAAATCCCTCAGAGAATTGAGAGTTGCAGAAATGGGGGGCACATATTTGTGCGTCCAATCGGTGGTTGTCCAGGATGTCCATGAGTAAAAGCTCATAAATGTAGCGCTGTATCACCACCTCAACACCCACCTTCCCTTTGCTCTCGCTTGCTTTTTCCTGCTTTGACTTCCTGCAACGCTCTGTAAGAATTCACACCAACAGCTGGGTGACACCACTTCTAGAGGTCATGTTGTCCTCACTCTTACAAAAACAATATGACCCATTTCTTAGTGAAAACAAGCACTTTTAGTGGACATAACAAAGCATGTCACTGTTGCCCCACAGCAGTACATTGTATTTAATACCACCGTGTTGCAGCTGCTGGCCAAACCAATCAACTGGGCAGAAGTTACTTACTTACCCATGTTATAAACATACAGTAGAATCTAGGTTGACATATTTCAGAATTCCCCTTTAACATTGACACTATAAGCCATAATATTTGATTTAATATTTGACAGGTCAGTCAGAGATTGAGCGGGCTTGTGATTTGCTGTTTGAAAAAGCTGAGTCCATAGACTATCGCTATGATGTAGAGGACCAGACTGTGGAGGGTCTTCTCATTCTGCCCCTTTATGGATCCATGCCCACTGGTAAAATACATACAACACCTGCCAACCAAGATAGATTATCCAAAGTGAAATCAGTGTGGCCTTACTTTGTTCTGCTCTCACCATAGATCAACAAAGGCAGATCTTTCAGCCACCGCCTTCAAGAATAAGAAAGTGTGTAGTGGCCACTAACATTGCAGCAACATCTCTGACCATCAATGGTATAAAGTGAGTGCATATGTTTTTGAAGTAGGTAACCATGAAAGTGTGACATTAAATCAACATCACTGAAATGTTTTTTTTAATGGAGCCACTGCCACAAGTCAGTCTTCCCATTCTGTCCACATATAGATACATCATAGACAGTGGATTTGTCAAGCAACTCAACCACAACTCCAGAGTGGGCATGGATATTCTGGAAGTGGTGCCAATATCAAAGTGAGTTTCAAACCTTAAAACAGCATTTGTTTTAGTAATTTTCCTGCTAACACTCATACCATTAAAGATATAATATGTAACATTTCTTGTCATATATTTTTGAGTGTGCTTAAAGTAGCCAAAATGTTCCCATAGCTCCTTAAATCCACAAATCTTGAATAGTAAGGTTGTCACCATTCAATGATGTCATCTGCTTTACTGTCTCTGTTATGACAAATCTGCTATGAAACAGAGGAAGGAAATATTTTGTACCAGTAGTTAGCCAGTGTTTTGTCTTTTGTTTGTTTCTTCCTCTATTTTGTATATTTGTTACAAATGGATCATCCACTGTTCCTTGCACGTCTGCTGTTAAAGCTCCACCTGAAAAGAGCAAAGTAGTAAAGTAAAAATGTCATAGTGTTTGTTTAAGAAAGCTTGTTAATGTACATTTTTGGTTGGGGGTTGGCATTTCTGTGATTAGGAGCGAGGCTCAACAGAGAGCAGGCCGAGCTGGAAGAACCTCTGCAGGGAAATGCTTTCGCATCTACAACAAGGAGTTTTGGGAAAAGTGCATGCCTGATTACACAGTTCCAGAACTACAGAGGACAAGTCTGACATCAGTGATTCTCACACTCAAGTGCCTGGGAGTGCATGATGTCATTAGGTACGTGTTCTATGTCTGTTTTCTTTAATAAAATTCATAATTTCTTTACTGCCACTTAACAGTTTTAAATCAATTATTTTAAGGTTTCCTTACCTGGACTGTCCAGAAGAAAGATTTATCCTAGAAGCACTGAAACAGCTCTATCAGTTTGATGCAATCGACAGGTGAGTAGTTACACCCATGGACCAAGATTCTGGCTTTCCAGTCACAGCTGAAGTCATTCTAGCTGAAATGTATGAGCTCTTTGTGTCTGGTGTGTGTGCACTGTAGAAGAGGAAGAGTGACATCGCTGGGGGAGTTGATGGTGGAGTTCCCACTACAACCAGGCCTCACCAGAGCCGTGCTCAAGGCTGCTTCTCTCGGCTGTCAGGACCTGCTGCTCCCCCTGGCCGCCATGCTGTCTGTGGAGAACATCTTCATCAGGCCAGGTTAGCAGTATAGTTTTATTTATGTTTTATTTCATTTCTTCTAATGTAAGACTGCAACTGGTAAAAACGTACCTGTTATCTACAGTACATATAACATACAAAATTATAAACAGAACTGTTTAAAGCTGTGTTTCCATCATGGCACAGTTTGGTTTGGTACAGTATGGTACGGTTTGGAACGGTAAAGCCCTGGGTCTGGCTTGTGTTAGGACTGAGAACAGTATCATTACTTGGTAGGCCGGGTGTGCACTGGGCCCGATGGCCATGTCAACGAGATATGTAGCATGAAGTTGTACCGGTGTGACGACATCAAACACAGCAGATAACAAAGGAGGACGTCCAGCAGCTCGTTATTTCTGCTGGGTTTGTGGCCGTTTGTCTCAACAAGACTTCAAACTTTTTATGAGAATAGACTGCAGGTGTTGAAGGAACACAAGGGAGTGATGCTTTTTTGTCGCCCAAACAGCTGCCTGTCTTGGGTCAAGCTCCACCTGTACTATACCGTACCATTGCTCCACTCAGTGGAACCACCTCTTAATAGCACAGATGCTACAGCTTATCCTTGTGAGGTATGTCCTGCCTGAGCTCACATGGCTTTGTTTGATCTCCTGCTCTCCACAGGCCACCCTGAGAAGCAGAAAGAGGCAGATGAAAAGCACAGAGGCCTTGCCACCATAAGCGGCAGTATGAATGACTTTGCTACACTTCTAAGTATTTTCCAGTCTTGCAAATCCAGGTACTGTACTCATGATCCATGCTGAATGATGAACCTGTCTTTTGTGATTATATTATCACAGCTGTCCTAAGTCTGAGCCGTTCTCTTGAATCTTGCAGTGACAGACCATCAGCATGGTGTAAAGAGAACTGGATCCACTGGAGGGCGCTGAAGTCGGCCTTTAGTGTGGAGACTCAGCTGGGTGAGATCCTCCACCGTCTTCAAAAGGTACAGCAGTGTGCAGAAGTCAGTCACATAAGAGACTTCAGTATGTCATTTATTCACTCTGGACATTACAGCTTTATTTATTTTAGCTTCACCCACATCAGTATCATCCTTTGTTGATTGTTGCTCTTCATAGATCTCTGTGGTCATGTGGTCGACTTTTACACCTATTGATTAAGCATTATATTTGCCCTCACGTTACTGCTCTAATTGTCATTATTATGTTTTTGCGGATGCACCTTCTTGCCTCCAGAAAAGAGATTTCCCTGTGGAAACATATGATGGCAACAAAAGTGAAATCCTCAGACGATGCTTGTGCACAGGATATTTCACCAATGTTGCCAGAAGGTTAGCAAGGTTCATTTAAATCATCCATATTTAAATCTGTTGGTATTGTGTTTTATTTACAATAATGTTCTTACTTTATGTCCCACACAGGTCTATGGGAAAGATGTTCTGCACAATGGATGGACACGGGTCTATGGTTCATATTCATCCATCATCATCGGTAAATTTTTATTATTAAAGCATTCAAAAAATAAATTTTATTTTTACATATATATTTATTTATTTAAAAAAAAAACCTCCCTGTTGCTCCCAGCTGTTCGACCAGGAAGGAGAGCTGAACTGGGTCATCTTTCATGATGTGCTAGTGACCTCACGGGTGTACATCAGGACTGTGTGTCCTATTCGATATGAGTGGGTGAAGGACTTGTTGCCGAAACTTCATGAGGTGGATGTCTACGAACTGAGCAGCGTGGCAAGAGAAGAAGTGACTGATGAAGAGATGATGAAATGGGAGACCAAAGAAGCAGCCAAAAGACAGCAAGGTCTTCTTAGTGATAATTATCATATTTGTTTGGCAACTGTGATGTTAAACAGTGTTGTGGTAAAGAAAAGTGTGGTCCTGATTATGGCCCAGGAGGAAAGAGATTCCACATAAGTGGAATAAATTTGCATCTTAAATGTTATCTATACCAGACTTTTTTCTAATAGAGCGCTTCTGTTCATCTTTTAGAGGTTGCTGCTGAGGAGGTCACGAAGAAGCTTGAGAAGCGCAACAACGAAGCCACGATCAGTGATGCTCGCGCTCGATACCTGCAGCGAAAGCAACAAAGACACATAAAATGAAAAAATGTTCAAAATATCAGATCATCAGCTGCAACCTGCATCAAGATGTGAAACGCGGAGTATTTTGTGAAGTTTCCTTTTGATTGGGGCTTCACAAATAAAGAAATACTTAACATACACATCAGCACCACGTTATCTTTAGCATCAGGAATTTGAAAAGATTGTGCAAGAAACTGATTCTCTTTGGAAGACAGAATCACACAGACTTTTATGGAGGAGGAAATAGCTGGTTGTGGTCGACTGTCGCTGTTGCTATTTAATAATAATACATAAGATAATGATTAAAAAAAAGAATATCATAATATTATGACTATTTTTGTAAATTACAACTTTATTCTTGTAATATAACTTTTTTTTTTTTTATATTACGACTTTATTCTCGAAAGATTAAATATTCCTTTTCTCTTTAGTCTGGCCCCGATAGTCGTATTGAGAAGACTTTAAGGGGGATGAAATGAAGACAAAATAAAAAAAAATACCTCTTTTATTAACTTTTTAAAATTCTTAAGTAATCAAATAACAAAATAAATAATAAATACAGTTAAAATTGGATTAGGTTTTAAAATATACATAAAAAAGTTAAAATAAAATAAAAAGATAGGACCATAAGATTTACTATAGCAATGTCAGTGATGTGATTGATCACTGATGGCTATAATGGAAAAAAAGCAGATGGAAATAGTTATTAAATGTTGGGAAAGTAAACAAACCTGATTTTCTTTGACAAACTCGGACTGAAAAAAAAAGATTATTCCATCCTGACGTTGTATGGATTAACTGACACCAGAAGAGGGCAGTAATTTAACGACACGGATACAAGCTGCAGTTAAAACCTAAACGAGGAAGGAGCGAAGCCTGTGTGCTGTGTGGCTGCTGCTGCTGGGACAGACAAGGGTTTCTTCGCCTACAGCAGGGACTGTCCATCCTACATCCAGAAAGAGGCGAGTCTGCGGGACAGTTGTCCAGGATCTGGCCGTATTTATTCATTTATACTCGTGTTGAAAAGAAATATATACCAAGTTGAAGCGCATTGGACTCTTCTCTGTGAGGTTGCTTACGCTCCAGTGAGCCACTGCAGCAGCAACAGAACAAGCACGCCGCCGCTGCCGCTACTGCTGCTGCCCCTGATGTGAGGGGGAAAAAACAAGTTCAGCCAGCAGTCCACTAAAGCTGTGTGATCATTGACAGAGCTCAATACACACACGCTTGCGTGCTAACCGGCTGCGGGACCTCTGAGCCATTTCAAGGACTGACGACTAGCTGTGGTTTTGTCCTTTCCAGTCTGGGTGAGTAAAAGCCGGGGTGGTGAGAAGTCGGTAGCCCAAGTGGCTAGCTGACATGCTAACTAGCCTTTAGCTTGGCTGTCTTTTATTGGCTAGCTGCCTCTTTGGTCGTAATGCGGTCATGGTCAGTGTCCTTGCTGCTGCTGCTGTTGTTTGTCCGTCTGTCCGTCTGTCTGTCTGGCACTCCTGACGATAACTGTGGCTTAAGTGTTGATGCGACGCATTTTTTTGTAAGCTGCGACAGGAAGCGACGTGTCTTGAACTTTGACGGTAGTGTTTGTTGACTTTGCCTCAGAATAGCTAGCCGCTACACTGAAAGGATGAGGATTGTGATGTTTACTTCAGACTGCTCCAGTGGGTTATTTTACACAGTCACTAATAACGCGGTAGAGTTGTGCATTGTTTAACATAGACATGTCGTTTCCTTAAATATAAGTACATGTGAACCTCATACTTGTACCTTACTGTTACTGGTTTCACGAAATTGTGCACTGAAAAGTGATGGACCAACTCCGCTTCCCTCTGTGGCCGTGTAAGATGTGTAGCAATGACGTTTGTGTTTATGTGTTTGTATAAGTTAGGACACGGCACCTTAATGAACATTCTTATGTTAATGTTGCCAAAGACTATAACCTCTTTGGAGGGTTATGTAACGAATAAATTAAAGACACATCGACACAGGTAGACAGTTCAGTGTCAAAAGGTCCAACATAACAACAACAAACAATGCTAAGTGCTTGTGAGAAGTGCCCGTTGTCCTTTACAATGCGGTGTAAATGTCATTGTTTGTTATTGCAGGTTGTCTGTTTACAAACTGCAGGGATGAAAAGTCCAACTATAACTTTCATTCTGTCCGTTTACAGTATTGTAGGTAGAAAGTGCACATGTCCACAGACCTGGCTTGAATATCTTGTCCTCCCTCACTCAGTCGCATCTTCAGATGTATTTTGAATCTTGCAAAGCTGGAAAATTCCAGCTGTAGTTTGCATGTATGTTAAAAAATGCCATTACGTTGTCCATGTATACACTCACGGCCACTTTATTAGGTATAAATGACACCTGATAAAGTGACTGGACTGTCACCTGGCGTGGTCCTTTGTCACTGTAGCCCATCTGCTTCTAAGTTCAATGTGTGTTCGCTGGTTATTTGATTTATTTTATCATCTCATACCAGTCTGGCTATCCTTGTCTGACCCCTGGCATAATTTTATTGTAATTGCACCATTCTTTGTAAACCCCAGAGATGATTGTGTGTTAAAATCAGTTTATGAAATTCTTTGACCAGCCTGTCTGGCACTGAAATCACCTTTCTTCCTCATCCTGATGCTCAGTTTGATCTTCAGCTGGTTGCCTTGACCATGTCTAAGTGTTTAAATGCATTGCATTGCATTGCTGTCTTATGATTGGTTGATAACATGTTGCTATTAATTAGTAATTGAATAGTTGTACAAAGTGGATGGTGAGTGTACATTGTGACAATGGTACACTGTACAGCCAAAAACAAATATATAATAGTAAAACACTATAACTACAGTATTGTCCATTTACAGTATTTCAGATGGAAATTGCACATGGTGCGTTAGTCATGTATCCATAGTCCTGAAATGTCCTTACCTCTAAAGTGAGTTCATATGGACCTCTTAAAGCTATATCAGAAAGTCTGAAAAGCACCCATGTCTGTTTTTATATTTGTAAACAAAGCAGTTATTTTTTTGTTGTGATAGTTGTACAAACTGTAACATTCGGCATCATCACTTTCACTGAAGTACTGTACAATTCTGGTAAACCTATTATCTAACATAAGCTGTTTATTCAGGGCTGACCCTGAACACCAAGGCCTCTCCTCAAACATTCTGCTGTGGACGGTAATTACATTTGACAATAAAGAGCTTTGCAATCACTTCATAATGTTAGATCAGGAGCATTGATGCCAAAGGTTCTTTGATCTCTACTTGTCACCAGTAAAACACTGTCACTACTAATCCGTCATGTTCAACTTTAAAATGACGATGAAAGATCATGAGATGTTGTGGAAAGCTGTATAGAAGTGTGTGGTGTTTTTGAGTGTTGTACTATCGTACAAGTGTCAGTTTGTCACTGTCGGGATGATCACATGGGCAGATATGAGCAGACATGCAGGTTTCAGCAGTTTTCTTTGTGGTGTTGTGTTTAAAAGCAACAGAGTGCTTCAGAGGAAGAGCATACTAAGTGTAGTGCTGTAGTGACAACACATAGAAGAGCAGTTCACAGAAAGTTCCCTTTTGTTATGAGGAATCAGTTTCACTTTGTTTTTACTTACATTTACTTCCTGTAGGCCCCATGTCTTCTTACATGCCATGTGTTTCACCTTTCCTTCCCTCTAAAAACACAAGTGTAAAAATGACACAATTTAGTGCACTGATATTCTTAGTATTTTTTGGATATTATTGATCTGATGTCTGTTTTTATATGTCTTATTACGTGAAATGTTGATGGCCTTTGGTGCGTTGTAACTGTATGTTAGAGCTTACTATCATGTAGCTGAGCTAATCATTCTTTTGTAGGAAACCTAACACTCTTTTACCCCGAATTAACTGCAGCTCTTTCTGTATCATGTAGGTGTTTTTGTAGCTGAGCCACTGTCAGAAACTTGGCCAATAAGAACGGTTTGCACAATTTCCACCAGCTTGTCCGCAGCCCGTTCTTAACCCATACAGTCTTCTGCCCCAGCATGAATGAAGTCAGTGTTGTGAGAGAGGGATGGCTCCACAAGAGAGGTAAGGGTTGTTCATTTCACTGTTTAAAATGTCCACATTTAATTGACTCTCGATGGCAAACTCTTTTGAATATTAAAAACTCTCCCTGCAGGGATGGTAGGCTCAGTTTAATGCATTTCATCACATACAAAAGTGGTCAAGCATTATTGCTCTGTCTGTTTTTTCCAGGTGAATACATTAAAACTTGGCGGCCTCGTTACTTTATCTTAAAGAGTGATGGGTCCTTCATCGGCTACAAAGAGAAGCCTGAGGTGTCCAGTGACCACAGCCTCCCACCACTCAACAATTTCTCTGTTGCAGGTCAGTCGTCCGTCCTGTCTGGAACATTTGACGTCAAGTCCCAGGTTCAAGTCTTAGAAGTGTATTCATTCTTTGTGTGGCAAGTTCTCCCATGTTCACTGATGTGTCTATGTTTTGAAGAGTGCCAGCTAATGAAGACAGAGCGTCCCAGGCCCAACACATTTGTCATTCGTTGCCTTCAGTGGACTTCAGTTATCGAGCGTACCTTCCATGTGGATAGCATTGAGGAGAGGTGAAAGACATTCATTCCAATTTATTTTTAACCATGTTTTCTGACTCTGGAAGCTGTTTTTGTTCAAATGCGAGTGTCGTTGCCTGTAGTGGGTTTAGACAATACATCTAAAGATTCTCTTTTACAGGCACAACTTGGACATCATACTGCCATAAGCTCTCATGCTCTGTCTCTTGTTCAGTTTTAAATTAAGGACAGAAATAGACAAAGAGCATTTCTTATAACTCAAGCACAACATGTTTAAATGGGCCATTGTTCTCTACACCAAGTGAAATTAATTTTCATTTACGAGAGCAGTTGGAATGACCATCATGCTCAAAATAGAATTTGATGCCAGATTAGACCTGATTATTCACCCCTAACCCGAGCAATCTTTATCAAGTGTTGTTTACATTGGCTCTGCCAAGTACCAAATCTCAGTATTTTGCAGCTGAATGGTACAGATTATACGCTACCTTCTAAACTGCACATGTTTTTCCCAAAAGATATATATTTTTGGCTCAGACTAAATTTAATAAGGGTTACATGTGTGTACTTCTTGGGTCAGGGAGGAATGGATGCGATCGATCCAGGCAGTGGCTAATAGCCTGAAGAGTCAGCAACAGGATGAGGAGCCCATGGAGATCAAGTTTGGCTCTCCAAGCGACAGCAGTGGCACAGAGGCGATGGAGATTGCTGTTTCCAAATCCCACACAAAAGTGGTCAGTATTTGCACAAGCAGTGGCTGGCAGCTGAGTGTTGACTGTTTGTCCAGCTAAGCTCATCTTTATTGAGCAAGTTGTTCAAACTTTAAGCCTCTTTCTCAAATCTTTTTCGGGTGAAGCAACCTTTTAAATGAGGAGATGGTAATATTTGTTATTTTGTTATTAGTATATTTAGTCTAGTGCTGACTCACATCAGCAGAATTGTTTTAACTGCTCTGGTTGAATAGACACTGTATTACCAGCTAGTAGAGGTGCGACATTGAAATAGAAATTATATTTTTCAGGTTTTTTATTATTCCTTATTTTCTTAATATGTTTTTTTGTGGGTCTATTCTTATTTCAGTGATTCACTGCTACAGTGAATGTACTAAAAATCACCCTGATTGCTTTTACTTATAGTAGGTTCTCTATATTTATTTTAGCTAGTCAGTCATTTTTCATATTTAGCCAATTTTCTTTTTTCCTCCATCTGATAAAATATAACTGCTCAATGATAACAAATAGCACAAACTTCAATAACCAGTTACTGAACACTGACTGTCTTTCTCTCCAATCTACATTATATACCTGCACTGCATTGCAATACAGTATTTTCAATAAAATAACTCCATAAACTAAATATTAAATACAGGAACCAGGTTATCATAAATCGAGATTCAATTGCATTGCAACATATTATGTTGCCATGTAAATAATCAGCTAATGCTGGTCATTGAAAAATGACATTACACACTCGGTTTTATTAAATCCCACAGGTCTTACATTCATGCTGGCTCAAACAAAAGCTGGGTAATTTTTAACTCTTGTTCTTTCAGACCATGAGTGACTTTGACTACCTGAAGCTGCTGGGTAAAGGGACATTTGGTAAAGTTATCCTGGTGAAGGAAAAGGCCACGGGGATGTACTATGCCATGAAAATCCTCCGCAAAGAAGTCATCATTGCTAAAGTTAGTGCTATTTACAGTCACGGTGAAACGTTCACTCGAGCATTATGTTTGTATATGATCTTGGTCTCATTTCACCAGTTGTGTGTGTGTGTGTAATCTTCCAGGATGAGGTGGCACACACGGTTACAGAAAGCAGAGTTCTCCAAAATACACGGCACCCGTTTCTAACAGTAAGTTACCAATGTCTGTCTTATACTTAAGGTAATGTTTATTTAATATAATACTGCCACAAATGTGTCTTATTTGTTCATCTTTGACAGACACTAAAATATGCATTTCAAACACACGACCGGTTATGCTTTGTGATGGAATACGCAAACGGAGGAGAGGTACGTTTTTCTGTTCGTGTGATTACACCTGTGAACGACTGACTTGATATCACTCATTACAGTTTATGTTTTTTTTTTCCTCTTTTGCAGCTCTTTTTTCACTTATCACGAGACAGAGTATTCACAGAAGACAGAGCTCGGTTTTACGGTGCAGAAATCGTGTCAGCGCTGGAGTACTTGCACTCACGCAATGTAGTTTACAGGGATTTGAAAGTAAGTTTTCTCAGACACTGTAGTACCAGCACAGTGTATTGAAAATAACATTGTCTACAACTAAACTGTACAAATGAGCACTTTGTCTTCCATATTACAAATTCTAATACTTTTACTGCTACATCTGTCAACTAATTTTGACTGTCAATGTGAATGTTTCCCTGCACAGCTGGAGAACCTCATGTTAGACAAGGACGGCCACATAAAAATAACAGACTTTGGATTATGTAAAGAGGGGATCACAGATGGCGCCACCATGAAAACCTTCTGTGGAACTCCAGAGTACCTGGCACCAGAGGTAAAGCCATGGTGGCTTTGGATTTTTCTGACGGGGGATTATGTAAAGAAGCACTGAAGCCACATGGCTGGATGAGTTGTTGGTTAGGATGCATGATGGGATATTGTCTGTCGGACATCAATAACCGCAAAAGCTTTGATAAAAACATTGTTGGTTTTAAAGTGAAAACCTGTCAAGACAGTGACTCAGCAGTTAATGTAATATATCGATGCATCTTAAAGGTGAAATGTGTAACACTAGGGAGGATTCATTGGCAGAAATGTAATGTATATAAGTGTATACATTTTCTTAGCCTTACCCTGGATTTCCACTGGCGTTACAGCGTTTCTGCTTCGACCTCTGCCCAGCGGCCATCCCCACCAGGCGCGTTACAGCAGCGGCGTGGTGCCTTGCGAGCCAGCGGTATTCACGGATCGCGTGATAATCCTGCACGGACGCGAGTTCGCGAGATACTGCGATAGACTGTGTGTATAACGGAAACAACAACACCGCTTCTTTCATTCTCCGACGTGGAAGAACTGTTGATCTGGTGTCATAAATGATTTTATGTTTCTCCACTTCAACAATCAGTCTCTCGTCGTACATTATAACTCTCCGAGACGCTCTGATTAATTGACTGTTGACCTGGCAGCACCGGTCACGACGTAATGGTGTGAAGTTGTGACAGGCTATATGACCTGCGTATTGTGTTTTATTTTGAAAGGGGGGCAGTAGTGTTTTACTTTGAGTCTGTGTCGCACTTCCTGTCTGGTGCGATCTGCGCTGTTGAAATTTCTGCGGTTCAGCAGCGGCAACAGCAAAAATAGAACTGCTACCTATTGATAGCACTGCGGCGTGGCAAGACGCTTCTGGGACGCTGCTGAGACGTGCCGCAGCGCATCTGGTGGAAATGTTCACGTTGATTAGAATGGAAGCGATTTGCAACGGCGACCGCGTCGCTGACGTGCCGCTGTAACGCGTCCAGTGGAATTCCATGGTTAGGTTTCACACTATTCAGTGCGTCTTGTGCTGTGTGGAGCTTCTGCTATGTTTTACATAGAGTTTTCCTTTGAAAATCATGAAACCTACCTTTAAACACTCCAAATACTCTGCTCAACTAAAATCCAGGACCAGTATGAAGCCACACATCCGTCAAATATTTTCACAATAAAACTTAATCGAAACTAAAATAATGAAATTGGATCATGTCGAAATATAATGCTATAGGGATTTTACTTTGAAACTGGAATAAGCTGTGTTGTCTTTGTGACATATGTGACAAACAGATGCTGAAACTTTGTTGAAAGATAGGCGAAATTTCTATTCCAATAAAAAGCCACTCAGGTTACGCAGCGTGTGTGAACATGAGTCAACTTGTGTGCCTAATAGGTATTCTATTTAAGTGTACGGGCTTGCCATCTTGCATCCATACAGACTGCTGTAAAATATTTTCTGATATGATTTTAGTCGTGCGTATTCCTCACCTGGTTGGACGTTTCTTCATTTCCCTCTAAATGTCTGCTCCTTCAGGTGCTGGAGGACAATGATTATGGACGAGCGGTGGACTGGTGGGGACTGGGTGTGGTCATGTATGAAATGATGTGTGGTCGGTTGCCCTTCTACAACCAGGACCATGAGCGTCTCTTTGAGCTCATTCTCATGGAGGAAATTCGCTTCCCCAAGAACCTGGCTCCTGAGGCAAAGGCCCTGCTGGCCGGCCTGCTCAAGAAAGATCCTAAGCAAAGGTACTTGTGTGTTCTGCTGGTGTAACAGCCAGCCAACATCATCACTGTATATTACTCCAATTACTGTATAATTTATACCAATTGCATTGTATCTGTGACTTGTTTACTAGTTACTGTTTCAATGTGTAAACAACAACAGTTCCATATGAATGTGCAGCCATGCAGCATTGGAAAATGATTGTCTTCCTGGAATTAAATGGTGCATCTTTTGGACCTGATTAGTTTTCCAACGTGTTGTGCTCAGGGTACCACAGCTATCACAGCGTTCAGCGATAAAATTGTAACCGCATTATTTCAGCTCGTGTTCTTTCTTGATTGGTTTTGGTTCTGGGTTATGGCCACACAAGCACATAATTGATTGTTGTCTTGTCCGAGCCCCGTGTTTCTGGTAACAGTCGAACATCTGCTAAAATTAGCACATTGAGCTCTGCCCGCAGGCCGACTAACACATGCACCTGTAAGTAGTGAGGAAATGAAGAATAAATGTAGCTAGAATGAGTAAAGTGAAGAGGGGAACAACACGACCTAAATCTTTGTTTTGCTTTTCTAATGACCGTGTTTGTACAATTGCCCGTGTGAAGGAAATGTGGCTGATAAGTGAGTTTTTGTTTACAGGCTCGGAGGTGGACCAGACGATGCCAAAGAAGTGATGAGTCACAAGTTTTTCACCTCCATCAACTGGCAGGATGTCACTGAAAAAAAAGTCAGAAAATTAAATTTAAAAAAAAAACTAATTATGTAAAATGTCAAACATGTTCTGCATCTAAAATGGCCGATTTACTTCTTTCCCCTTCTCAGCTCATTCCACCCTTTAAGCCCCAGGTTACATCAGAGACAGACACGCGCTACTTTGACGATGAGTTCACAGCACAGACCATAACAATAACTCCTCCAGATAAGTGTATGTGGATCTGCTTCTGTGCACCTTTTTTCATCTGTGCTCACTAATTGTGTTTTACAACATTTTGAACATGTTTCTTTTTCTCTCCCCTCTCTCTCTCCCATTGTGCACACTCCAGATGACAGTTTAGATGCAGAGGACTCAGATCAGCGTACACACTTCCCTCAGTTCTCCTACTCTGCCAGCATACGGGAATGATTCCTCAGACTCTTAAACAAGCAGGCAGGCTAACACACAATCACAAATTCCACACAACACACTCGCACTGCTGGGGAGCCAGAACGACACAATCTAAAACTGGCAGAAGACACATTTTCATTTGGTCTTTAACACACACGCACTCTCTCTCTTTCTTGCTGTCTCTCAAACACTCTCTCTTTCTTTCACACACACACGCACACACACACACATACCCATATGTACCAGAAAAGACATGGATCAAAGAGCATGAAGTGAACACACAGGCTGTGAATGACTAACCTCACCAGGTTTGTGTGCATAGACTGGCAGCTTTGTCTCAGTGCGTCCTCTCAGGGTTAGCTCTCGGCTTTCCTGTAGGACGTCTGCTGCACTACACTGGGCAACACATCAAAGCCTTGATAACTTTGAAAAAAAAAAAGAAGAAAAATAACCAGGTTATGCCAGCAAGTCCCACCTTTTAACCAGCTGAACCCTTGCTGCACACACAACCAACCATCCCATTCATATCCTGCAAAGATAAATATATATACACAGTCTAAACATACACAGATGTACCTGAGGATTTAAAGTTGAACAAAATTAGAAGATGCGTTTTGGGGTGAAAAGAAAAAAAACAAACAAAGATTTATTTCATGAATTTTTACCATTTTAAATGTAAAGCCATATTTCTGCATCGTTTGTTTTTTCTTTCTTTTTTTTTGTTTGTTTTTTTAAACAAGTGCTCTTTCTGGAACTTGCTGTTACAAATCAAGTGTGGGACAGTTCCTACAGGTGGGGGGGAAAGAGGGTGAGGGAGGGGAAATCCCATTTCTGTGTTTGCACTGCACTCGTGTATATGAGTGGATGCATGAATGTATGGGTGTGTGTGGGTATGAGTGCAGGAGAATGTATGAACAACCTTTTTTTTTTATTATTCTCAACCATCCATTTGTGAGAGTCTTTATGCACGTCTTTAGAAACTCACTGCTGTTGCTGGTATGAGCAGAGGACACTACATAACACGGCACACTTGGCGGCCTCTTTTTAAAGGGAACAAGCATGTAATTTACGTTCGCTGACGGCTTGGCGCTAAATTGACTCAGTCATGATTAGAAACTGGGATTCACGCATGGCTAATCTTCGCTTTAAATGCTGCGTTCATTTAATTCAGAGTGATGCAGCAGTCATGTTGCTGTGTCCAATCTGACCAATCCACCAACCAGCTACCTGCTGGCTGAAATTTTCATTAAGGCCAGTAGTTCTATGTGTTAAAGACGGGAATAATAGAAGAAAAGTGGGAAATAAAAATGAAATGCATTTCCCCCTAACCTGTCTCCTTTACCAATGTAGATGAATACAGCCATTTGCTGCCCTCGGTCCAGTAATTTCACTCCCTTGTTGAGGAGTTAGGAACCAATCTTTTGTTTATTTTCTATATTTTAATATCAATGTAAGTGTTTAAAATATTTTTAAAAAGAAGCTATTGAATGTTCCTGTATTTAAAGAATGAAAAAACATTGTTACATTGTTGTTGAGCCTTTGGCCAAAAACTGACTGACGTGGTGGATTTTTTACACTTCAAATGATTCCGCAGTTGATGTTTAGAGTCTCGATTGTTGACTGTTTTTTAATGCTGTATCAAAGCACTTAAGATTAATGTTCGGTCTATGTTTGGAGCAAGAGTCTGCAGCTTTACAATCCAGCTGAGTTCTGCTATGACCTGGTCGACCCAGTCGTCAACCTGCAGACAGGAAGAACCAGACGCAGCATCAGCTTGTGTGTTGTGTAGCTGAAATACAA
This sequence comes from Microchirus variegatus, assembly GCF_963457635.1. Taxonomy (NCBI): domain Eukaryota; kingdom Metazoa; phylum Chordata; class Actinopteri; order Pleuronectiformes; family Soleidae; genus Microchirus; species Microchirus variegatus. The sequence continues at coordinate 22,789,470 of NC_139804.1, read as the reverse complement.
AAAACGGACATGCTGAGTCATGATGACATGTGATTGACAGACACTTCTGGCTATCATATACATATATATATATGCATAAGTATTTTATTATTCCATACTGCTGGAAAAGATGTTTGCTCTTTGAGCTTAACAACTGGAACATCAAGACCTTTTGTTTGTCATTGTTGTTTGTTTTCTTGCCTTTATTTTGTCCATCTGTTTCTCAAATTTTGCAAGACATTTCTTGATTACATTATATAAAACATATATATATATATATATATATATAAAAATGTTTTCAAACTGCTTTCTTTTTTATTTAACTTCCTCATTTCATTTTTCATTAGATCTCTTGGCTTTATCACTAATGTAATTTGAAGTTTGCATGTCACTTCCATGAGGAAAAGAACTGAATTCACTGCTCATACTGAGCAAAAAAATCAACATCGCCAACCACGGTTAAATTGTTATTTTTTAAGACAAAAAAGAACATATCCCAATCTATTTTCAAAAGTTAACAATTTTTGATACCATTCTCCAAAGAGCACTCACCTGACATCTAAGGTTTTTGCTAGGGCATCCATCAGCATCCACGGGGATATCCCCACATATCACACATTATTATTTTGTGCTTTCATCTAAGTTTTTTTGTGAGTGATGGTGGATGACTGCGAGATGTTTGAGTGAACATGGTGAAGAAGACACAGAAAAGCAGCGAGTGTTTGACTCATCGCTAAGCAGCAGGTGGCCTCTGTCCCTGCGAGTGATATGATAGAATGGCTTTGATTTACCGTCCACAAGTCCAGCACCTCTTCTCACCGGCTCAGGCACTGGCATCATACTCTCTAGCCTTGTGTCCTGCCTTGGAAAATGGCAGGAACCGATGGACTACACTGATGGACACCACTGTGGATTTGCCTTCATTGCTATCATGGCCATAAGGGGGTGCTGCTGAACTTTTTTAAATATTGGTTGAAAAGCCATACACTGAACCTTGCTGCTGGCCACGCTTAAAGCAATGCTTCACACCTGAACATGCAAGTTAATACCCTGACCTCTCCTGTAGGCATACTCGGGCACAATAAGTGCCTCCTCACTATTGTGTAAATACCAAAAAAATAAAAGCTTGATGATGAATGCATTATTAGTAGAATGGGAGGCCTGCAGCTATGTTGTGTTTGATTTGCAGCTTTATTGTAGTAAAACCTGCTTCTCGGTATAATTCGAATGTGATCAACGGTCACGAATGTCACACCTGATGCTGGTGTAGCAAGATTTTATTTTGCTTGTTGCTGTTAGTTGAGGCTCAGAGGACAATGGAGGAAAAAAAAGAGCAATGTTTAAGGGGAGGACATCGTCTCGGTCGACCATCCCCTCCCCTGCAAGACTTTACAATGTAATGGGTGACTCCTGCTACATTAAGGTAGCTTAAAACATTTGCAACTTGTGGCAGTAAACATTTTTACTGAATAAAGCTCTCTCACAAAATGTCTGTCATGCTGTGTTTAGGGTGCAGAAAGGCCCTTGTTCTGGCCTTCTGATTATTATTATTATTATTATTGTTAGTAGTAGTAGTTAACCTCATGGGATTGGGAGTATATTGGCACTGGGAAAACTGAGTGTCCTTGTTAGAGGTTGATGTGTTGATGTTTTTTTTCCAATTTGTAATTTTAACCTTGATGACACCATTTGAAGTTTTTCTAATCGAGGAGGAAGAGATTTTGTATTTACAGCTACTAAAACAGCAGGAAATGGAGGTGAGGCTAATGTGGCAATTTGGTCATTTGGTAATGGAGTTGATTGGAGCTGAACTGTAGACTCACCAGAATGTAACTGTCACAACCCAACTTTAATACCACATAAAAAAAAAAAAAGTAAGACACAAACAAAACCAATACAAAATCATTTAAAAGGACCTCTAGACAAAAGTGCAGGTGCATGAGCACCACCTGTGGTGGAATTGTGCATGTCCATGCAGAGCAGGGTCATTTAAGGAGAGCGACAGATGCTCCCCGATTAGTGTTGGCACTGGTGGCAACAGGTCTTATTGTCACTCATTAGAATCTGAACTGAAGATTTGGAATGTTGCCTGTTGGACAACACCAGTACACTGGCATCTACTCCTGTGCCCTGTTTTGTCCACTACATGAGAGCACCTGACCAGAGGTGTACAGAGTACACGGCTTCATTACTTGAGTAAAAGTACACATACCCCGTTGCTAAATTTTACTCAAGTACAAGTAAAAGTATTACAGTCAGAGGTCTACTTAAGTAAAAGTACTGAAGTACTTGTTATTAAAAGTACTTGAGTATCATGAGTACAAGAGTACATTTTATAAATATTGCATTACTACTGCCACAGTTCTTACATTTACATATGGAAACGTCCTACATGGAGTTATGAAAAATGTTAATGTTAATACCTTGAAAAACGTAAGGAATTGAAAGTAAAATTAAGTAATTTTCATCTTTTTACAATGTTGCTTTATTTAACATTTCTCACTTGCCCACAACGCAATAGCACAATCGCAACACTCTGGCTTAGACATGTAGGGAAGCTTATTTCAATGTGCGCACCTTGACATGCTTCCTCAAGTTGGAAGATTAATTTTTGTAGGCGGTGATGAAGTTTTGTTTTGGTAAACACAGCAAACACTTGAAACGAATACGATCATTAACTTATTCAGAAAATTTAAATAGTCTGGCGAGGTGGGGCCACGTGTTGGCACATTCCCAAGATGGACCTGCTGCGTCTTCATCCATTGTTTCGTCTCTCAACTAATTCTGACCATGGAGTTGTTGGGTTTTTTTTTTTTATAGAAGAAGTAACGGGTACTCATGGTTATGGATAGAAATGTATTGGAGTAAAGAGTACAATATTTGCCTCGCAAATGTACTTGAGTAAAGTCATGAGTACTCCACAAATATGATACTCGAGTAAAGTACAGATCCCTCAAAATTGTACTTAAGTACTGTACTCAAGTAAATGTACTCCGTTCCTGTCCGGCTCTGCACCTGACACCTGCAACTAGTAGTGACAGACCATTAACTCCTCAGGAAAATGTTCATTGGCTTGATAAATCAAGTGCAAAGTAGCATTATTGCATAGACTTCTTTTTGCCATTCAATTGTATTCTTACTACTACCTGAGACGCAGGACCACCCACTTTGCATTTCATCAAACGATTTCAGGGAGGAGATTCCAACGATTTGGGATCTTACAGAAACTTGTGTGATTTAACGTGACTTCAGAATATAAACAGACATGGAGGTGGACTGTTGGCGATTAATATGTTAATGTTGTGTGTGTGATGTTGTATTGAGCTGAGAAATGCAAAAAAACTAAACTAAACTAAACCAAATAAAAGTATGCAAAATGTAGGTTTTCCAATTGATAATTATGAGAGGGGTGCCCCTTTTCATTTGAGCACCTGCCCTACAAAATGCCTGTTCACGTCACTGTGCTTTTATGTTAGCCACAATAATAAATATGAATAAACTACTGTTTTCAGTGTCACGGCTGGTTATAGTGTATATACTGATGTTATGTACAGTCAGTCACACAATGAGCTAAATACAGTTTAATTTTCGAAGCAATAAAGACCGGAAGTCCTTCTCCTGTCCAGTCGGCGGTGTCCACACACCCAATCAGGCCGCCCCACCTGTCTTTAAGAGCGGCTGTCCGCAGCAACATGGCCGCACTCTCTGTTCTTCTTCCGTCGTCACCTGTGGATAAGTAGCTGCAGCGGTTACGGGAACTCTGTGTCCGGCTGTGACATGGCCAGGACCGGCTTCTCTGACTCCAAGCCCCTGCTGGACTTACACAAGAAGGTGAGGTTATTATGTCTCAATGAACTTCGCGTCATGAAATAAATGTTTTCATGTCAACTCTTTTTTTGTTTGTTTGTTGTGTTGTATATATTTCGTTTTTTGAGTGTTTTCCCACGTGGAGATGAATCCTGTTCGATAAACTCTACTCCTAATTGCGTTCAGCTGCCAAGTGTTAGAAGTAGGTCACCTGATCGAGGGCTGCAACAGTTAATCGATTAATTAACGACTACTACATCAGTCGTCAACTGTTTTGATAATTTATTAATTTGTGTTTATTTGTCTGGTAATTATTAGTTGGTGTCAGCTTTTTAAATGTTTACATTGCCCCTGTGATCGTAAACTAAGTGTCTTTGGTTTGAGAAACAACATGTTTTGTTCTCAAACAATTTACTGGATTAACTTAAATAATTAACACTACAGCTGACCTTAAATAGATTGTAAGTAAATATCAACTGGTTGCTTTAGGACTGAACAGCAAATCACTTTTTCAGTTTATTATCCCCCATTCCCTTTATATATATGCCAATAGATTAATTCGGTGCTCAATGTTGTTTAAAATTTGACTTGAATACATTCGTATTGCAAACTAAACCACAGCCACAATATGTCAGAAAAATTACAATTGGTCTTCTAACCCAAATCATTCTGCTTTTAGTGAATTTGCTGCTGTGACTGTAATTGATTGAGGAAAGTATCATTAATTTAAAATAAATAAATAAATAAAAAACAGAATCCTCAGTTGTAGCCTTGGTGGAGTAGGACATTTTTTATGTTGAGCAGGATGGAATCATTATTAGACTATGTTGATTTCATGGCATTTCTGCGTTCACTTCACACTCGCACACTCCCCAGTAAAGATATGTAGGGTTCTCTGTTAATGAGACTGTGGCTGCGATGCATTTTTTAAATGTCGGATCACATCGGTAAAGACCTTCTGTTGTCCCTCCAGGCGGATGAGAGGCGAGCCCCATTAAGAACTTGGGCCAACGCCTGTGGGCCTATAGATCGCTGGCAGCCTGCTGAAGTAGAGGAGTCCAGGATGGCTCCTGTTAAAATGGAGCCAGAACGCAGATGGGTGAGCCTTCTGTCCTGCTGGTCAATCTTCTCCCAAAACATGACCATTCACAATCTTCTCCTGCCTTTAATCTCCCCTGCCAGCTCATGACTGTTGCATGTGGTTAGAATAGTGTCACGATGTGACGGCACACATTACAGTAGCAGAAGATTAGATTTCACTTGTTCTGTCGGATCCACTTGCAGGTCATATTTGCGTTGAAGTGTAAGGTGTGTGTTTGCAGGAGAGGAGTTTATCGATGCAAACCAGTGAAGGCATCATCATGGACTTCCACGAGGACAGTCGGACACACTCAGCTGGTAGTGTAATCAATACTAAGTTATTTTTTTGTAAATGCTGTTCATACCAAAGACAAATGCGCCATAATTTCTGCATGTAAAAAAAAAAAAAACTTAACGGCACACTGGACCAACATGCACAAAACGGGCCACAGTTCCAATAATACAAAAATGATGATCTGCCTCAGTCAAGTACTCCACTTGTTCATACTTGATCTGCAGTTACATTCCAGTGGTGGCTATTACTTGTCATGAGTTCATGTTCATTTGTTTGTCCTTACATTCCTTGAGTGATTGGTTGTACACGTGTGGGTACCAGCCGATTCAAGCAAGTGTCTGTTTACTGCAAATCAAGAGTCCACCTCTAACTGGACTGAAGTGTTGTTGTACGGGGACATGTGCAAATAGGAAAAACAGTCTATGTTCATCAACATTATGATTATGTTGCTCTGGCTTTAAGAAAAAAAAAAACATAATGTTGAGGCCTTTAATGTGAACTATGAATGCACAACAAAACAATAGTCGGTGCTCTGCGACTTTAAGATAACTTGAGTTTTCCCTTTACGTCCTGTGCAGATGTGGAGGAGCATGTCCTTCTCTACCCTCACGGCCTGCCGCCTCTGCACAGCCTCCAGTCGCTGGTGCCCAGCTTTCTGCGCCATGAGGTAGAGACGGCTCTGGAGAAACTGGGCCTCATATGGGACAGAACATACGCCTGGGACATGTTCTTGGTCATGATGGTGAGACTTTAAATCTGTGTCTGTTGGATGTTTTGGGAAAATGAACTACAGACATGACAGGAACAACCTGGAACACTGGTGCCAATACTCTATTATTGTGATGCAGCTTTTTAACTTAGTGTTTTTTGTTTCTCCCTGTCGTCACGCTGCAGAGAAATCAGACATGGAACTCTTTCCCTAACGCTGACCTGCCTCGGCATTTCACAGACGCCACTCGCGCAATCCTGGTTGACTGGCTTATTCAAGTTCATGTGAGTCTCGCTGTGAGAGGGTTTCTTCATCCTTAAAATGAAGCTATTTGTATCTACTCACTCAAACTGAATATCTTTGTTTTCTGAAGCATTTTACGTTTTATGGACTTAACAGCCAGTTTGAGTAAACCGACAGATTTACTGTGTGTGTACTGTGAGAAATGCATAGTGCATCTTTGTCTGAACTGTCTTCAAGCCTACCACCACTCAAAATAAAAAGGTTGTGAACTGCAAAAAGTTTTTGTTGGATTTGTTTGTATTTTTTGTGCAAGGAAAAAAAGAATCTTTGAGCGTTGTGACCCGCTGTATCAAATATGATACAAATTAAAACTCCTATATGGAAATTGACATTTGAAAAAAAAGAATTTACATTATCTGTCGACTATTTAATGGTTTGGGCTTTACAGGGTTAAACCTATGAAACTTTATTGCTTTTATCATCTATGGTATTAAAAATGTCCTGTTTATTTCCTAACAGGAAATAATGCACTTCCAGGAAGAGACCCTTTATCTGGCGATACACCTCGTCAACTGCTCGCTGCGTCAGCTCAAGGTGACGACTGCCAATCTGCAGCTCCTCGGCATGGTCTGCCTCTTCCTCGCTGCAAAAAAAGAAGAATGTCTGCTCCCTGAGGTACAGTCTCTTGGCTCTCCTCTTCCCCTATAGTAATAGTTCAGTGTGTTAACTTGAGTTTTCAGTGAAAGCCAGTCATACATGGCCATGGGAGATTAATAGTCTTCCTCTTTATCAAACATTTCTCTTCCTGCTTCTGTTGCCTCCTCCAGGTGTCTGGACTCTGCTACGTGATGGACCACACCTATACGAAACATCAGCTGCTGCGAATGGAGCGTAAAGTCCTCTGTGGGCTGAAGTTTGATTTGTCCTACTGCCCCCCTCTACATTTTCTTCTCCTTCTTGCTTCCATTGCTCGCTGCAGTGCTAAGGTAGACCTGGTTTCCTTTGTCCCATTTTCAATTTTTAATGTTTTTAGGCCTTGTGGCTGGAAATATTTCCAGTAAGCTATTCAGGGACTCTCCTTTTACTAATCTTGTGTAAAGTTTTTTTTAAATAATTAAAATAAGCGTTCTGATTTTTCAGTTTCTTAAATGTGAATATTTTCTCCCTTTGACACGGATCAACTGAAAACAATCAGACCTCTGAAACGGAATCAAATGGTGCCCTGACAAAAACAAAATAAACTTTGTTCGTACACGTCTGAAGTATGACGCCGCGTCTTTTGTGCCATCAGGTGGTGTGGATGGCTCGTTACCTGCTGGAGCTCACTCTTCTGGAGGGTCAGTGTGTGGTGTTCCCACCTGCACAGCTGGCAGGAGCGGCCCTCTGCTTGTCCCGTCAAGTCTTGCAAGAGCCCCCAACGCCAGAGGGGGAGGCTGCCTGGTGCCTGGCCTCTAGTATTTATGCTGGCAGGTGTGCACTTTGCAGTCGTTTATCTTCATGGCTGTATAGTTGTGTGTTCCGTGTTTTTTAAATTGGCCGCCCATTGTTGCTGTCACTTTGACCTGTTTTTTTGCTTTGTGGTTTTCAGCGAGACTGTCCTGCTGAGGATAATGCACATTCTAGCCAACGCTGCAGCCAAGGCCCACAACAGAGAGACCTGTGCATCTTTTATTAAATTCTCTTCCCCGGAGAGCATGTACGTCAGCAGACACCCAGGTCTAAAAAATGCCTCTGCTCTGCTGTATGCACTTGACAAACTTGAATCTCGGGAACCACACTATTTCACCAAATCTAGGTAGAGATACTGGACTGATACAACTGGAGTCAATAGCCTCGTGTATGTGTGTGTGAGCCTTGTCTCTGTATCCTGAGGAATAACTATGGAAATGGGTGAGGAAAAGGTGTATAATAAATGTATTACCAAACTATATTCCACAAAGAATTGCATGCACTCGGATTGCACGTGATTTAGCCTGTCTATTGGCACTTTTTTTTTTTTATGATCTTATCTTGCAGCTGATTTAGAAAATATTTGAATTGTACTGACGTGTCCTTGTCATTTTTGGAGAGGATGTGAGTTGTCTGTCAAGTTATCTGAAGTTTTAATGTAAAAATAAAGAGTCTGCTGCAAGTATTGCTTTTCAGCTTTTTGCCTCTCTTTTTCTGCACACACATTTATGAAAGTTTAGGATTTCAATTTATCCGACAGGACTTGCAGATCATTTATGTTTTACAACATTGTTAAGTAACCAGTAGAGAGGTGGGCATGAGTTAATAAAAAATGTGGTTGGGGTATGTGGGACTGCTGCTACAGCACTAAACTTTTTTCTTTCTTGGTGTTACAAAATAATTAAAATTTTCCAGGGTTGCAGGCCGTACACTAATATGTGATAATTATACTAATGGCATTTATTTAAAAATGGCAGCAGCTTTGAAACTTGCACACATTGTCATAGGCCTTTTACAGCACATTCAAGGAGTAGTAATACTAATAATTAATAAATAATACTCTCTGGTTATTCTTAGCTCTGGATGACCAGGAAAGGAGCGTTATAGAATTCTAGCAAAAGCTGACTAACTGAAATGCCTTGTTGGTTGGTTAGGGATTGTGTGTGTGTCTTGTGTGGTTCCTGAAGCATGGGGAGTGGATGTCAGTTTATACTGTGAGCCTGACCCCATGAGGTATAGGGGGTCTTGCCTCACTTTTATGCCCCTCAATTTGATGTGATGAAAAACGTTGCTATCTCTGTCACTTCAGTTCTTACAGGTGCCATGACTGGGAGGACACAAGGTTTGACAGTATGGCATGATATTCTCCATAATTGGCTCTTATCCTGATGTTGACATGCTAATGTATTCAGCTTGATTGCACAATATGATCCGCTGCTGTTTGTGCCCATCTCAGCAACAAGGTTTCACTGAATGCTCCTTTCTCTCTGTATAATTTAGTCATGAATCCAAAACGTGATTTGAACCCAACAGGCACGTCGTCATCTTGTTTTGTTCCTGAACACTTGAGTTACTTTCTTCTTCTTCTACTACCACACTTGTCAGTGCCTGGCCTGCCTGCTGCACGTGCGCGAGCCTCTGATTGGCTGTGGCGTTTCCTTGCAGACCAATGAACGCAACGTCATCGTGTCCGTGTGGTTAGGTGGCCCCGCCCCCGGCAGGCGGCTCTGGCTCTGGGTTCAGCTAAGGTAATGCGGACGCTAAACAACAGACACTTGACAAAGTGCGGGTTTAATCGTGCTGTCGGCGAGTTATCCCCTCATTATTGTTCCTCCACACACGCGTTAATGAAACAAAGTGTCTCTTGCTGATGTTTTTGTTAGCTCGCCCCACTTCCAGCAGGCAGTTGTGCTCCGGGTTCATTTAAGGTAATGCAGACACGCCGGGACAGACACTTGGCAAAGTCCGAGTGTAATCGTTTTTTTTTCAGCGAATTCTTCTCATTATTGTTCCAACACACACGCTTTAATGATACAATGTGTTTGGTATTGATTATTATCGCGACCTCTGCTTTTAACGTTTCGTCCTTACGTCAAATGGCGACGTCAAGTTAGCGAGATTTAGCCACCGGGATTTCAAAACACACGTCTTTAGAGTTGCCACAGATGGATAAAATTCCAGGTAAGTTCTGTTCTAATAACATGTAAATAGTGAAATGACACAAAGTGATGTTTCAATATGTGTAATAAGTAGGATTTCCTTACTTAAACGTGTTTCGGTTTTAGTTGTATGTAGTCTATGGCTTTTATTTGCAACCAACCGGAAGTGCTCTTATCCGTTTTCTCACTAGCTTGACGGACACTGTTGAGACCGCTTTGACTGGAGTCGGTGTATTTGACAAAGAGAGGAAAATGAATCAATTTAAACTGTAATTCTCACCGATCATTTTCACGGCGTGGAATCGCTTTGTCACACTAGTCTTTACCTGCGTTCAATATCCGTGCAAAAGGAGGAAAGCACCTTTTTTTACTGGAAATATTCTTTGCAACACTTGGAGGTATGATTCGAACTAAAGGCGCGATTATAAATGTATAGGCGTTGATATAAATACATTTACAAACTTCCTACTCAATATGTCACCGTTATTATAACTTTCCAGGTTCATGATATGAAATGCAAAGATAACATGTTGAAAGTCTCAACTATTTCCGACTGTTTGTATTTGCTTTTGTGTTGTGTGTTGTATGTGTTGACGAGCATTATGAGAAAATAGTGTATGTCAGAGAGGGCAGGACTAAAAAGTAGTGTTACATAACAGGGAGAGAGGGTGGGAGGGAGCGGTGCTGCCTTCGCTGAACCGCTCCCTTCCAAAATACTAGGAGCCGAGACATAACATGGCCAACAATAGTGACAAAATTAACAAGTTCAAATGCTTAGTGACAGGTGAAACTGTTTTGAAAAGGGAGTGTTTGTGTTTATCAAAGAGGAGAGCTCGGATGGATGGTTGAGTGCCTCCTTTGTTGTTTGCACTGTTCATTCCCCTGAAGCAAACTGCTGCTAACTGAACAATAACTTTGCCCTGACGTGACTTGACAGGGGGTGAATACATCTGATCATGAAAGTCAGATATAATTTTTCTATTGTCGTGCATCATTTCTATCCAGCAGAGGCATATGGGTGCTTTTTATTAAATTGTCAACTGGTTTGAGTAGGGTTTAGTGAATAAAAACGTTCTCTGATGATTAATGTGAACATGATCTGGTTTCTTTGCTTCTCTATGGCCAAAAACTGAACATTTTTGTCATCTTTTCAAAATGACAATTTGAAACAACACAAATGGCTGCAAAGGTTTTTGTTTATGATTAAGTTCCAAGCTCACAAGGTGTGGAGGGACTCTGTTGAAACTGAAGGAGTTCTTATTATTGTTATTACTCAGTCATTGTCTACCAATTAATCCTCCACATGGACCTCTGTCTAATTGGGATTTGAGCCGGCTACCTTCTTGCGTGAGGCAACAGTGCTAGCCACTATGTCACAGACAGTGTGACCCCCTTCTTGTTACTCTTACTACTAGAACCTGTCTCAACACGCTGTGTATGACAGGAAGATGCACGGTGTGACCTAAAGTTCTGTTTTTGTGTCGGTATCTGTATGGTATTCATGCACCGTCTCAATATCATGCGTTTTTCCCATTAGGGTCCAGTATGCCAAAGGAACAGCCTCGTTTAAGTGAGCAGAGTCCCTGCGATCCCTCAAGCAAGAATGCCAAAGATAAGAGGAACAGCACAACTCTGCTGGCAATTTGTGACACTAAAGACACAAATGGTTCCAGTGGAACTGGCTCCCACTGCAGCTCGGAAAAAGACTCTGGCTACTCTGGTGAGTTTAAGTACACATGGCAGATATATAACCAGAGAATTCACAACATGCCAAATATGATTATCTATTGTAAAATGCTGGGCAATTTCACTGTTTTGTGAATTTAACATTGGGAAAGATGTTACTGGGCTGACATGTTCATTTTAACTTGGTGGACATTCTTAAACAAGGTGTCCACGGGGACTTAAAAAGTCCCCGCTTTGTTCCTTTCAAGCTTATGAGTTAAAACTGTTTTGTGAGTTAAATATGTGTTGCTGATTACAGCTTGCAGTGGCGATAAGGTCTCACAATATTTTGAGAAGGTCTTGAAAAAGTCTTAAAAGCTATTTAAATTAACTTCAGGTTTCCTGCATATACCCTGTTAAAATCAAGATTATGTGTGAAGGAGAATCTTTCTATTAATTTATGGAATCTCTGTCTGTCTGTTTATTGCACAACAAATTGTTTTGAATTTGATTTCTATTTATCTGTTAATTGCGTATCTATCAAATGGGTCACCTGACTTGCTTCGGACTCAGCAGGTGACTTACTAAAGACACTAGTGTGTGCATCGCTGACTTAAATTTGGATAAGAAATACAGGGGAATGGGTACTGGTGCTGTTTTTACTTGTGGTTTTTTAAATTCTAAATTGCTGCATCTTAACCGCAGAAGGCTCAGATTGGCAGCAGACAGATGTAGAGGACCAGCATAGCAACAAAAGCCAGTCCAGAGGCAGTGAGCGCACTGAAACTTCACAGTCTGGCCAAAACCAAGAGCATGGGCAAGGAAATCCTGGGACTCCTTCCCTGATCCCAGCAGGCCGCGATCTCCGGACCATTTACGTTGTCAAGAATATGATGCTGAATCAGGTAAGACAGTCAGACATCATACAGAATTCCATTAGCATGTCACTTCGGTGCCATGGACTCTGAAGACTCTTTACGATTGTGGGTGTTTCCATTCTCATAACTCATAACATTTTCATTTTAGTCCATGTTTTCCTTCTCTCATTCTGGCTTTCTTCTTCCTCCCTGTCCCAGCAGCCTGACGCAGTCCAGAAAAATGGTCCGCTGCTTTGGAACAATATAAGCAGGGAGTCCGGCAATGTTGCTGCACCCCATATGATTCTCTGCCAGCAGCCAATCTTGTTGCCGACCACCCTGCAGATCCAACATTCCGTGTCCCGGAATCCCAACTTCACAGGCAAGAAAGCAAATGACACGTACTTTCCTATTTTAAACTCCTACCCTTGCATCGCACCACACCCTAGCAAGAAGCCACCTGATAAATCTTCATCAAATGATGAATCCCAGAATCTGAGTAAGAGGGTGCACATAGAACACAAGAGTGAGAGTACAACTGAAACCATGACTCTGCAACACCTTCATAAGCAACCCAAATTAGCAGTGTTAGCCTCTGCACAGGCTTGTTCCTCGACAACCAGAGATACTGTCTCTTCCTGTTCCTCCACTGCTTCCTCGAGCCAGTGCTCCCCATCTGTGTCCCCCATCAACAATACCACCACCACCACCTCCACCTTTCTTGCAACCAGAGGCCTCCGCAGATTTGGAACCACAAATTTTCAACACCGCCGTTTCCTCAACACGGTAGAAGTCCTCCGACAGTCGGGTTTGTTGGACATTACGCTGCGCACTAAGGAGCTGCTGCGCCAGAGCAACGCCACAGAGCAGAACATTGCCCAGCTTCGCCAACACACAGAGCTGTTGTGCCAGGCTGTTCACAACCCCAGCAGCAGACTGGAAAGTATTAGGTCCTGGGAACATTTACACAGTACCATGGCTGAGTCAAGCAACTACCCAAACCTCAAAATCCTACAGGAATTGTTAACCCCGTCTCATCAAGATTCTCCTGCTCAACCAGGGAATGCTGTCACAGGTGAAGCCCAGGGGCCATTTTCTGCTGAGAATCCAGATGTGTCACCTTATCTCTTTCTCAACACAATACTGAACCCGAACCAGACCTGTCCTGTATCACAGCAGTTGGAACAGAACAGGAAGCTTGATGCCGCTGAAAAGAACATAACGCCTCCTGACAGCTCTACTGGTTAGCACAACCTACAGTGCCTTGAGGAGAAGAGTGAGTACTCAGGACCAGCCAGTGGTGAACTGGTAGTTAGGTCAACATGTATTATGTTTGTGTGTTTTTTTGTTTTTTTTACTTTACAGTTTTGTTTCCAGCTGATGAATTCACCTCAGCAGAGTTAAGTGTCTGAAACACGATCCTATAATTAAAGCATTAAAGTGCAATTCATTTCCATGACATCATCTTCGATCCCCACTGCAGACTTTATAGAGCCACGCACAGAAGAAGAGAGGGTCTCTGCATGTGAGCCACTTAAAGGATTATATGAAAATGGATTGTGTTCCCTTTGGAGGATGAGAACTGACTTAGCACTCAGGTGTTCCTTAATGTTGATGGCTTCTTCCTTATGTACTACCAGTTTAGGTGTCGCACCTGACTAATGACTTTATTTCAGGAAAATGTGAATAAATCCATCTAACTAGATAAATGTGAAAATGAAAAGAAAATATTGTCAACCTTCAACCTTTTTACAGAGAGAGAGGGAGAAAGAGAGCGCTCACCAAGTTTGGTGCCTTAAAAAAAACATGACCTGAAGAGAAAAATGTCCCAGTGGCAAAACTGGGAGCTTAATGTTGTGGAGAAAATCCTCCTGTTGCATTAGAGATTGCAGAACTCTGGACTTCTGCAGGGGCTTTGTTTTCAAATGCTACCCATCAAAGCCTTAAAGACTGATTTCATTTACGTTCCACATCACCTTGAGCGATTATTCACCAAAGTCCTTATTCTTAACATATAAATGGCACGTCTTGTGAGAGGGAAAGCAATTTTCAAACACCCACAGACTGCTGCTTAAACACAGTATTTCCCAGATAAACAGTCACACCATGCAACAAGTTTCCTTTTATGGTTTGTTTGTTTGTTTTTCTTTTTGTTTGCAACGAGCCACTGATTGTTTGCGTTCTTTTGTTTTCTTCACAGATGTAGCATCATTTGCATTGTGAGCCTTGGAGTTTGACTATGTTGACATAAAAAAAATGCCAACTCAAGTGACTTAATGCATGCAGTATATGTATGACTTTTTTCTTTCTCCATCCACTTTGTGCTTGTGTGCACACAAGCTCTGGAATCTGAAGTGGTTTATACTTTGTGTATTACATAACTGTCAGGTATTTCAATAAAGCAATATAAAATGTAACCGTTGCAGAGAGTGTCACGTAAAACCCATATTACTGTTGAATGTCCCTTAAAAATCATTGACATAACCTTGACTTAATCCAGTTTCTGACCTGGGAATGAGTAGCTTGTCAAGGTTTTAATGCATGTATGGCAAACGCCATGATTACTGCACTGTCTTGTCACTTTGGGAAGAATTTTGTCACGTCTTGTCCATCCATCTTTCATCTGTTCTGCTTATCTTTTAAGGTCCTCCAGTTATGGGACATAGGCCGAGAAGCAGACTATCATAGGTCATGCATCCATCTTCTCCGGGGAGGGCGCTGTGCCAATCTCTGCTGACATAGGGCGAAAGGTCGGGTCACACCCAGGGCAGGTCGCCAGTCCATCACAGGGCCACATAGAGAGACAAACAACCATTCACTCTCACAATCACAACTATGGTTAATTTACAGTGTTCACAATCGAGCTCATATAACACTGATTAAGCATTCACAATTGGGGTGGAAAAAAACAAGTGAACCCCTGCCGAGACTAATGACTACAACATATGCTAATTAGAGGTGTGACTTTGAGCTTTGACTGATTAAAAACACTCCAAATAATCTTACCAAACATCTACTATCAAGATATGTTGATGTGTAAAGCTGGAAGTGTGAAAAAAGTGAGTGAGTGTTTTAAAAATATATGGATGTGGACCTAATGGACACGGTTCTACAGGTCGCGAATAGCCCACTGGTAACAAACGATGTTTGTTCATGTATTGACGTGTGTCATAGCCCTAGCCTGACAGTTTTCTTTAGCCCGAATAGCTCGAGAGTTGAATATTTTTGAATTCATTTACGTAGGATGTGTATCGCTGTATCACTGTTTCCAAGGGGACGAGTTTCAGGGGAGCTCCACCCCATGTCTAATTGTGTGCTTCAGCTCCCACTATAGGAATACATACTTCCTACGGGCACTGCACTAGTTTAATAAAAACGTGAAATATTTCAGTAGTGTGTGCTTAGCTAAAGTATATTGTGTTTCTAACACTTAAGACTTGGATGAAGGTCAGATCACATTTCATGACAAATTCATGTAGAAACCTAGAACATTCCAAAGGGTACAAGTCATTGTACGAGGGACAACTTTTTGCGTGGTGTCCGAGAAAATGATGAGTAGTGTTCTCATTGAGACTGAAGCAGAAAGTTTTTCTCATCAAATTTTTATATACAGTATTTTCTTTTAATAAGTCATTTATTTCATGTTAACATTTCAGAATCATCCCACCCATTTGCAGCTCGTACTCGTGGGGCTATACTTAATACAGTTGCAGAAGAGCTCGGGATCAGATGACCTTTCGTATCAGGCAGTGGACATTTGCACTTCTTCACCTGCGATGTGCTGCAGCTCAGCTTCTCTCACTTTAGTCAGCAAGCTGATGGGTTCAGGTTGGCACAGGTGATGAAAACGCTTAGAAAGGGAGATAAATAGTCACTTATATGTATATTATTTATATACACCAGGAACAAAAGTATAAAAGCCATAGAGTTTTTTACATTGTTGTAGTGGCAAGACAGTATCGATGCAATAATCAAACTGAAAACTTGTTTTGTAGATGAGTATCTATGTGACTTTGCTGTAACAATGTGACATTGTGACAGGCGTGAGAAGCATTCACTCTATTGCAGGTTTTTCAGATTTTGCACATTAGTTCAGGACAGGACATTAGTTTTTTGCATAAAAGGATCGTAGGAGGAAAGGAAGTTGTGAAGAACATGGCGTGAGTATTGTGTGAATGAGTCTATTGTATCGTCTTAAATAGCACAAAGTTCTCATGTCCATGTGTATTTTCACTGATGGTGTTAAAATGGCCCAGGGGTTTTGAAAAGAGTAATCTGTATTAAACTTAAAGCTGCACTCGCAACAAAATTAGAGAAGGAACCATTTTACTATCACAGACAAAGTGGTAACAATAGTATGGTATCAAGTTTCGGGTCTTTTGTGAATTTTAATGCCATTAAGAGGAAAACATGCAATAAAGTATTGCACGAATAAGCCAACACAAGTGCGATTGACTGTTGCAGGTGACGCCTCTGAACATACGATTGGAGGCTTCAAAATGGCAATTCAAATTCCTATGGTTCATGACTGGTTGCCACCTGGTGAGACTATAAAGAATACACAAAGCAATTTGTTGATTTTCTGTCCTACCTGTCTGAGGCTTCCAGTCCCATTTCCCAGCTTATACAAAGCACAGCCTGGCACAAGCAGGATGGAGGATAGGGCAAGCATCCAGCCCAACATATACGCCCAGTCTGGGTACGTATACCAACGATTGAAGGTCAGAGGTTGGTACTCAATCAAAGACCATATGAACGAGACCTGTGAACGCAACAAAAAAAAGAGACTTGCGTTTACATATCAGAAATGCAAATTGTCATTTAAGCACTTGCATCCTCGCTCATCGCTCACCAGTGACACGAGCGGTGTGAGGTAGAGCCAGCAGACTTTAAAGAACACGTTGGCACGCACACCGGTCATGTCTTTTATGATGTCATAGAGCCGCTTGACCCCTTCAGGGGAGATGAGGTGAGATAAACAGTACAGTTACAAAGTGAGACCAGGTGTGTATGAATAATTGGAACAGTTGTCCTCAGTCTAATCTAAAGATCACCGTGTAATATTGTCTGTGGTTCTGGAGCAGCTGTGTCCAATGTGACCACACAACCCTGATGGTGTCACAGTCTAATAGGAATATGCTATTGTTCATCCACTTTAACCACACAGGGATTTTTTTTAATTTTTTTTTCAATATCTGTTGTTTTATTTTTTAAAATTTTTTTTAAAAGAAACAACATTTTTTAAACTCATTTTTATAGGTGGGGGTTTGAATCCTCCAATCGTATAATATTATTGTGTGATTCAACACCACAATATGACACTTACCAAATATCCATCCCAGTGCCAGACTTTCAAACACAGCGAGAAAAATGAGGCACACTCCATTACAGGCGTAGTAGTCAAACAATTGGAACACATACATTCCTCCCTGGAGACAAAAAAGTGCAAACATTTATTTGATTTTCTGTAAATGTCAAAATCATAATATAAATTTCATAATAAGGAAAAACTGCACTGTTTTGTGATGTTTATTGTACCTGTTGTGATACATCTCGGCATTCCTTTTAAGATGTTTTTTTTGTTTCTTTCTTTCATGCTTCCTGTTTTATTGTGAAACTTACCTCTCCTCTCGTCTCAGATCGCTTCACTTCCTGCCCCTGTGTTGACTGTCTGCCCCGCCCACATTAGATGCACCTGTGTCTATATAAGCCGTGTTCCTCTTTCCCCTCTGTGCCAGTTCGTCATTGCTGTTCATTATGCTTTCCTATTTTTTTGGACTTCTGTCTTTGCCTTTCCCTTTTTGGATTTGTTTGCCTGGGCCGATTGTTCCTTGTGTACCGAACCACCCTCTGAGACAAGTAAACTGATTTTGTTATTAGAGTCGTGCTTTTGAGTCATGCTTTTTGTGGAGTCTTAACACATTACTGTGTACTTTCTAACAAATGTGCATTTCTCATCATATTTTAGCTTGTCATTTCTCTAATGTGCTGTCACCAAACGTGATAACGTTGCATTTTAACACCACAACACTGCCAAGTCGTATTAATAATGAATACATGTGATCATTTTCTGACCTCAGTGATCATGACAAGCTGAGAAAAAAAACAGATGAGGCAGAAGAGGAGGAGGAGACACTCTCGACGGTGTGCTTTACGTATCACAGTGGGAAACATGTCTGTGATGGATGTCATCACCACCTCCATTGCGACAAACTGAACAGAAGGCAGACAAGAGAGAATGAGCGGATTTCTTAATGGAAACGTGTTTGTCTAAAAATAGTTTCTTACTTGTGTGTCCAGGCCCAAGAGAATGAGCATGACGAAAAAACAGATGGACCACAGTTGAGGCAGAGGCATCATGGCTACAGCCTGAGGGTAAGCAATGAACGCCAGGCCTGGACCTGGAAAACAACATATAGATATGTCTGCCTTCTAAAGCTGAAATATAATTACACCTAAAGAGGCCAAATGCAGAACGTTGCAATTGAGCCTCGATATTCATTCATGAAAATTTGATTTGAAGAAAACCAAATGCGTATTTTAAAGGAAAGTGTTATAATTATATAGGTCCATGGACATGTCTCACTTTTCCGTAAAATAGAAGGAAATTAATTCAACGCAGTTTGCGCACATCTACAATTTTAGAAAATTAGTTACGGTTAGTTTACTGCTGTAAGAACAAAAAACGAAGAGACACACTACGATAACCGCAGTTGTAATTTACATTATCAAGCCACTGGATTGCAAAATATAATGTGAAGTACTTTTTATAGACTTTTGACGCAGTTGGCAGAAAGGCTTTATAACTATGATCTGTCTGAACATGCTGTAGGTTGTTTCTTCTTGTCCTTCATGTGTAGAAAGGTGTGCCCCAGGGCTCAATATCGGGACCTCTTCTGTTCATGTTGTATGTAAACAATTATGCGATTAATATTTTTAAATACTTAACATTTGCAATAACTCTGGTCAAATTGGCTCTTATCAAACTACACTATCAGACCTGACTGATCTGTATACGTCCCACTTTGTGTCAATGCATCTTCCTGAATACCTCTGGTGGCTGGCATTACCTGACTCGGCCACCTCTGAAATGGGAATGCCTTGCTCATGGGCCATGAACCCTAGCACTGAGAAGACCGCAAACCCAGCTACCAAGCTGGTACCACTGTTCAGCAAACACAGCCAGAAACAGTCTCTGCAAAACATGAACACACAGAATTTGTGCTCATAGTCCACCATGCAAAAGAGTGATGTACCTTTATATAAATATTAGAAAAATCCCCAAAAAAATGTTCCTGTTATATTTTTGTCACAGTTCATTCAGCAGTTTTCCACTCATCTGACCCCACTCTGCCTGCCAAGACACACCTCCTCATCAAGCCAACACTACTCACCTGTGATCCTAGCTGCTCCTCATCTCCTACAATCAGCCCTCCCTATATACTCCAGCTCCTCACTCACTCGATTGCTAACCCTTCCTGCCACATTTTCTCCACGGCATAATTGGTGTTGTCGGCAAGATTTGGCCAGAGGTGCGATTCCATCAGCGCCGAAAAAAATCAAGGTAGGAGATATTTCTCAATAATTAGTTATTCAAATGCATACTGATTGCTGTTCTGTTTGTTTTGATAAAAGTAGCTGTGTGAAAAAGGAATGGAGCAGTGAAAACGGCTGATAAATTGCCATGTTGTTGATGCTGTTGAGCAGCTTTTGATGTGGATTGAATACTGCAGGCGCCGTTGTTGCTTTTTTGTATGTAGGACGTGGCTATAATCGTGGATATCGTGCTCCCAGATGGTGAGTAGAGCTCACGATAGAGAATGCAGATTCCAAAATGTAATTATCCTGCTGATGAAATTAGTGATGTATCCTGCTATATGTCGCTGGTCAAAGTGACCCATTGCAACACTGTGCTTTTAGAAGAATGGCATCCTTTTTGGTTGGCGTCATATTGTGTTTCATTAAACATAGACATAAATGGCAAATATAACATTTTACGAACCCCTAACATACATTTCAGGCCACTTCAATGCAGCAGTGACAATTAAGGCTACAGAGATCAATATAATTGACTGATTATATTAAATTTGATTAAAAGACTCTTGATATTGCGAACAAACAACAGGGTGTCCACAGGGTCTTAAAGTATTAAGTCGATAAATCAATTTTCGGAGAATTAAGGCAAGTGTTCACTCTTAATCACGATTTCATGAGGTGTTAAATTTCGTCCATAGAGTTTGACTGCAAAAGTATGCATGAATGTATTTATTTTCTTACCCGCTTTTCTTAAAGACAACAACGTGCAGGCATGCTCACCCCGCAAGATCAGCTCGAGGCCTAGTGCGTACATGTGACGATAATAATAATAATAATAATATTATTATCTGAAATCGTACAAAATAAACTGCAAACAACTGGGAGGCTTTTTGTATTGCTTTATATTCCTTTGTATTGGTTGTGCTTTTTAGATTTCATTGCAAACTAAAAGGAAGTATGTGTATATGTGCATCTTGAAGTGGCGATAAGGTCTTAAAATATTTTGAGAAGGTCTTGAAAAAGTCTTCATTGGTGTCCTAATGAACTTGTCTGTGACGTGCTTTGGTCAAAATACCTTAAGGATGAAGTACCACAGCAGTTCAATCACCCTGCCAAAACAGTCCTGTTTTGAGTGCCTGTCTCTTTAAATGCAAATGAGACACATGAAACTATGTCCGCGTCACTGATGCTGCGGCAACTAACAGCAGTTAGCATTTGCAAAAGCAATCATTTGCACATGTATCCACTGGACACGTACATCCTCTGAGGCTGGACGTTTGTGTAGAACTCTGTGCTGCACTGTGCAGACAAGAATATAACACTTCGTGGACTTCCACTCTTCCGGATACTATTGCCCTTCGCCTGCACTCTTGTGTTTTTTAGGGACAAAGTGGAACTCTGCGAGACAACAATTCAACATTGCATGTTGTATCTCCTGTATTTGTCATCTTTTTTGACACTTTGCCTACTTATAGGGCCTCCAGAGTCCCAAATATGAGTATTAAAATGATTAAAAAGTTGATTTGGCATAATATGTCTCCTTGAAAAAGATATTGAAATTAACTTCAGGATATACCCAGGAACAAGCGCTATGCCTTTGGACGGTGAGTGCAATTGACTCGGTAACATTCCTGCTGGACGGTTACACATTAAAAAAACATGCTCATTAACAAATACTCACTTATAGCAGTTATTGTTGTAGTGGTTGTAGCTGCCTAGCACAGTCAAAGAGCCGGCACCCACACTGTATGAGAAGAAGATCTGAGCCCCAGCCTCCATCCACACCTGTTCCCGCAAAGCAACAGTGAGTCCATCTGTCCACATGCTGTACACTGTTGCACTGTGTGTGTCTGAGCTGCTTTACCTGAGGATCTGTGAGTCGCGAGGGGTCAGGCAGAAGATAAAATACCACTCCTTGTAGAGCACCAGGAAGAGAAAGTCCACGAATCAAAAGGATGAGCAACATCACGTAGGGGAATGTAGCAGTGAAATAAACCACCTGGGGAAAAAAAGACAAGTGTGACTTTTGTAAATATATAACAGAGCCATGTATCATTGCACAGTTTAAAGCCTATACCTTTCCTGTGGATTTGACTCCTTTCCATATACAAAAGTAGCATGTTATCCACATTACAATTAGACACAATAGCACCTCCCATCGGATACTGCCTAACTCCTCAATTCCTCCTGAAATAGCCAGCACTCGCCGTCTACATGGAAGAATGTGAAGGATTAAAACGTGTTTGGTTTAATCTGCATAAAACAAGCATGTAATATTTGTTTGGAACTGGAAGAAGAGCCAAGAGGAAGCCATACTCCCAGAATTCAGTGGGAGCAGATGATGAGTTTGTCTTGTTGGTCCAGTGCACGCTGTTATTTCTTACTGTGAAGTCTACACAGTCATCTGAAAGGATGGTGAGATGCTATATTCAGACACTTATTTGTACAATGTCATCACATTAATGGGAGTGTTGCTTTGTTGGAAACAGTAAAATGCATCACACTGTCAAACATTATGCGGCTATTGAGTATGATGGGCTGTGTCCTGCGGTTTGAGCCATTTTTTCCATGAAATGTTTCCCCACTTCTATTAATTATAGAGCAATTTTGTTGAAGGCAAGCAATAAAAGAAAAAGACACAACAATTTAAAAACTCTTACCACAACCCAAGCATCGACTCAACAGTAATACCACCCATCTTTGGAGCTAAACATAAGCATTTCTTTACATTTTTCATTATTATATGCTGAGATTTTTACAAAGAAGTTGTCTTCTCGAATTCCTGATAAACGTTCAGCCTCGTAATATTTTGAAACTGTTAGAGCAGTCAAAGTAGAAAAAGGGGAAATAACATTGAAATGGATGATGGCTGCATTTCATTGTGCTACATCTGTTTCTGGGTCTTGGATCCTTGTGCTATTTTTACTACAAGTCTGTATATTTGCAGTGAAAAATGGTGTCTTGCAATACAATATGCATAATTGGTGGACAACATTCTATGTGAGGGCCCAGTTTGAAAAACACTAAACTCCCACTGATCTCATTAATATCCAGTGAAGCGTTGATATGTGAAGTAACATCAGTAGATCATGAAACGATTACTGCATAAGTCGTGTCCAGTACTACCTGTGTTCCAGTAGTTGTCACAGCTGGACCAGGGAAGCTGGTAGCTGAAGGAGAACACCAGGTAGAGCAAAGCCCAGGACAGAATAATGATGTAGCTCATACAGCTGTAGAAGAGAATCAGCAGCCCACCGTAGCCGATACCTGCATGTGTAGACACAGCCAAAACTTTGACTTCCTTAATTCATCCATCCATCCACCCATTATCTACCGCTTTATCCTCCACAGGAGGGTTGCGAGGTGCCAATCTCAGATGACATGGGGCGATAGGCGGGGTACACCCTGGACAGTTCAGTGAACAGAAACAATTTAAAGGTGCCATATGTAAGAATGTGGCTAAAAACGGTTACTACGTTCAAATTCAAAACACTGAGGTCTTTTAGGTTTCTTTTTCTGACGTAACTGGCAACCTGTGGTTGCTCGGCAGCTGACTGCAAAGTTTGGTAGACAGCAGTAGGTGGCACCACATGCCAAAACATGATTTCAAAACATAAACATGATCTGCAGTCTGCAAAATATTTTTTTTAATGTGAATATTTTGGCTGTACTGTTGTTGTTGGTGAGTTCAGTTTGTTATATGAATATTATTCCTGAGTTTCTGTGACATATTAGGAGGATTTTATGGCCAGTTGCTTTAGATTTATTACATAATGCACCTTTAACAATATTTGGAGGCTGTGTTCTTCATCTGGAAACAGCCTCTGTCGATCAATACTGTCCGATGTTACTGAGGAAGCATTTGTGTGTACAGTAGTAGTGCACGATCAAACTGCTGAGAATTACCTTCTGAATCTTTTTCTGGGGCAACTGCTTTCAGTCAACGCTCAACCTGTTCACTCTTGCAATGTTGCTGTTTGTTGCCTTCATCTGTCCTGACATGAAACAAATGACTTCCTTTTCCTGGCACTTTCATCATTAGAGCCACTGAGAGAGTGAATTGTATGATATTCAGCGCTCTATCAAGACTCAACATGTAAAGTTAACAAGTGTCATTACTGACTGTGATTTATCTGACTTCACACACTCCATCACCCTTGAGGCACTGGCTAATTCTGCAGCTTCCTTAGTGTAGCGCCACCTGCAAACTAGTTTATGCCCTTGTGAATCAATCTCTTGTTTAAATATTAATATTTGTTTAGCTGGGGTCATAGAGGCCATGTTGCCTCACACTTCAATGAAACATGGACATTACCCATCATAGAAGATTACCTGTGAATCTGGTTAATGTTTTTTTCTTTGGCTTTTGCATTCGTACAACACAACACAATTTGTTTGGTTAGATTAGACTTTATTGATCCCACACTGGGGAATAAGGTCAACGGTAGATAAGTGAAAAAAATATATAGAGATATTTACTATAGTCGAACGTGGAGCAACTTTCTGCTCTCATGTTAAGTCTGTGCACTTTAGATCTTCTCGGCCTTGCCTGAGCCCCTGTCTCCTGACATATCTAGCACTGATTACACAGTATTACAGTGTTTTGCATTGCTCTAATAAAGCTGTTATTCTGGACAGTTTACCCTCTGCCAGTGGACATAGTTTTCTCCAGCAGGTGATGCTGCCCTCCTGGGTGAACTGGCCTACGGTGGTCTCCAGCAGGAACAGTGGTACACCACAGGTCACCACAAATACCACATATGGCACCAGGAATGCACCTGAATTGATGACATACACAACACTGCATAACCGTCCTGCACGTTTCAGGTGACAATTAATGAGCATCACATTTACTTACCTCCTCCATTTTTATAGCAGAGGTAAGGAAACCTCCAGACGTTGCCCAGGCCGACAATATTTCCTGCCACAGCGAGTAGAAACTCTACCTTACTGCCCCAGTGTCCTCTCTCCTCCTGCTTGTTTTTTGTTGCACATTGTTTTTCCATCGTTGCAAAAACAAAATCAGTCTGAAGCTGCTCTTCCTCATAACCTATTCTACTTTTGTTCTGGATTCACCTTCTGCCTTAAGTAACTCCTAATTCTGTGTCTATGTAATGAGAAACTGCCTGACCGGTTAATCAGTTCTCAGAGGACATAAATTATCTGCTGCTGGGAATAAATTTTAATGTCTGCCACTGTTGAAGTGCAGTGCAGCCACTTAACCAGAGCTCGGCCAAGGCATAAGCCAGGGGCCCTGAGTAGTAGTTAGTTAGTTAGACGTTAACATATTTTTGCGTGTTGGGAGGGTAGGTGGGTGGAGCTTCCTTGCATGTATTGAGTTTCTTAAGCATAAAACTGTGTAGCACCAAGATGCTGTAGGAGAAGACCCTCCCGCTGACTGTCACCACCTGTAGTGCTGATCATCACTTCTAGCTGGCAAAGATACAAGACCCCTGCATCGCCGGGCTGGACTTGGTGCTTAAATGGAAAGCAGTGGTTGACGTACCCGGGCCCATACTCTACCTGGGTTTGGAAGCCTTTGTGCGCCATCCTGCTGGTGAATTAGGACTGCGACTCAGCTCTTAAATGGTGTTGAGCTTAAGTTCATCCATCCATCCATTATCTACCATTTTATCCTCCACCAGAGGGTCGCAGGGGGTGCTGGGCCTGTCTCAGCTGACATAGGGCGATAGGCGGGGTACACCCTGTACAGTTCGCCAGTCCATCACAGGGCCACATATAGAGACAAACAACCATTCACTCACACTCTCACACCTACAGTCAATTTAGTATGACCAATTCACCTAATCCCCAAATCTGCATGTTTTTGGACTGTGGGAGGAAGCTGGAGCTTAAGCTTAAATTGTTTTGTTTTAAACATACAAATAGCTGTAGCATTGTTCTTTTATTCCTTCTTCTAAAGTATATTTTTTTGGGCTTTTTATTGCCTTTAAGTGATAGTCCAGTGGAGAGAGACAGGAAATGGGGAGGTAGAGAGGGGGAACGACACTGCCCGACTCAGGATTTGAATCGGGGCCGCCTGCAATGAGGACTATAGCCTCAACATGGAAAGGCAGCTCTACCAAGTGAGCTATACACTGCCCCATATTCCTTCTTCTTTGGTAGGAATGCGTCATATTCCTTGCGTCCAGACTAAGGATTGACCGATATTTGCGTTTTTTTGCAGGTATATCTTGATGTGCGAGTATACCAAGGTCCAAGAAATGGGATGATACATTGGTATCAACAGCACACAAGCACCAGCTTCTTTGCAGTTTTCCAGTTTCCTTTTATAAGTCACAGTCACAAGAAAACGCCCCCAATTAATTATTTTTATATGATTAAGATGGGCCCACGGTTGGTGTAGTGGTTAGCACTCTTGCCTTTGCAGCAAGAAGACCCGGGTTCCTGGGTTCGAGCCCCGTTTGGAACATCTTTGGAACAACGGCCTTTCTGCAAGGAGTTTGCATGTTCTCCCCGTGTGTTGCGTGGGTTTCCTCCGGGTTCTCCCACAGTCCAAAAACATGCAATTTGGGGATTAGGTGAATTCATACTAAATTGACTGTGGTGTGAGAGTGTGAGTGAATTGTTTAATGTCTCTATATGTGGCCCTGTGATGGACTGGGGAACTGTCCAGGGTGTACCCCGCCTATCGCCCAATGTCTGCTGAGATAAGCACAGCACCCTCCGCGACCCTCTGGTGGAGGATAAAGCGGTAGATAATGGATGGATGGATGATTTAAAATGTCAAACACAGAGTGAAAACATAAGAAAAGGAGTTTCACTTGATGTGACCTTGAGTTACTTGAATTTACGTTTTATTTGGTGGACATAGTGTGAGTTTTCCTTACAACAGCACCCCCTGGCTGTGGTTTGTGTTTAGCACATCTATGACTACTACCACACTGCAAATAAGACATTCTCACTCAACTTAGTCAATCTTGTCCAGAGCCTATGGAAATTTGATCCCAGAAACCCCAGTGTTGTCAGCATTTGGATGGGGACCAACAAGATGTCTTTTATTTAATATTTCATGCAGATGAAAAATGTTGCAAACTATTTTGACCATGTCTATGTGTAAATTGTTGGAGTACAGATACTGAAAGTGTAAAAGACATATTCAGTTTCCATTCTTTTATTCAGTGCAACCCCCCCCCCCCCCCCCCCCCCAGAAAAAGGACAAGCTTCATATTGTCTTGGATTTACTTCTCATCTAGAAGACTGAGATCCAGTGATCAACACATACATAAGTTTGACCTGCAAAACATTTGTAATTACATGGAGCTAAAGCAAATGAAACCACAGCAGAACAAAGTACAAGTAAGAGGGTGTAGTGAGTGTGATGTGCTCAGTTCCACTGGTCTCTGTGCTCCTGTCTCTTTGCTGTCTCTGCTGACCAGGCATGAGGTGGCAGCGCTTCATGTTTCCCGCTGTGTCCCACACCAGCAGCTCTGCCTGAGCAGAGCAGCAGCTGGATGTGTATCTCACCCACAGAGGCTGAGATGAGGCCCATTCTGACACATTTAAAGGCAAGTCACCTCTCTCTATTCTGGCCCTGTGGTGATGATGGTAGTGGCTCCCCCTGCTGGCCGCCTGGTCCCTGTGTGCTTGGTGCTCTTTGGGGCCAGACTGGGCTGTTCTTATGCTGTCCTCTGTGGGAGGAGGATTGAGGTATAGAGTCAGAGCACCTTCACCTCTCTGCAGCTGGAGGGCAGCGAGGCCAGAGCGCCCTCTGTCTGACACGACCAGAGACACACTCCAGTTAGACAGACTGCAAATAGAGGGACAGGTGAACTGTCCTCCTGCAGCAGAGCACGATGGTGGCAGTGTATCAGGATCCTACAGCAGAATTACAGTAATTAAAGACGGACACAAAGGAGACCTCGATGCAGAAAATAACAAAGACTTAGGGGCTAGGCTTATCTTATTAGTTTTCAGTTGATACTCACCAGAGGGACCACGGTCAAGTAAGCGACAGCATAATTTGAGTCTGCAGAGTCAAGAGCGCGCACGGTGAGGGTAAGAGTGACTGTTGCTCCGGCCTTAGCTGTCGCAGGAGTGTGGAAGTTTACCTGATCATGAAAGGACCCGTGTTCTGTAACATAGAACCTGAGGGATAATAAAAACAAAAGTGTACATGCAGCATTGAGGTGTAAATATTCAGATTCTATATCATAGTACCGTTTTAAATTCCCTGAACATTACATATGTCCCTGAATATAACAATATTCAGAGCAGGGTTTCTTATGTATAGGAACGGCAAAGTTTAGAAATGTGTTTGTTACATTCTCACAACTACCTGTAGCCTATTATAATTTACTTTTAATTTCACTGTCATACACAGTGAAATGGGATGCAGGGGAATTCAATAGGAAGACAAAGACTGTTCATATGATGTTTTTTTTGCCGAACCTGTGAGGTCCTCTATTATGAATATATCCACAGTCGTCCTCCATGCTCAGACTGAAGTGTCGGGCCGGGCCATGGTTCAGGATGTTGAAATCCACAACTGAACTGTGGCCAGGTACCAGGCGAGGGACAGACAACACCTGTGGTGCGAAAGCATGAGACTGTATGAAAAGAAAATCCACATATACACAGAGTGATATGGAAAGTTGGTCAAGGAGGCGATAAATATGACAGAGTTTAGTTCTAGGCCAGAAAATCAGTTCCTCGATCGCATGTAAAATAAAAAGTTCAATGCATGAACCGCTACTTAACAGTAATAGATTTGTTCGAGAGAACAAAAGCAAAACTTTTTATTAGAATTTAAGTTCATCATCACATCTCTGGATGAGTACTTCTTCTGAGTACCTGTATCTGAACATGAGTGGGCTGCACCATCTCCGTGGAAACCCTCTCCAGCTTCTTTCCTGTTGCATCTCGGCCTGTAAGTCGAACACAGAAGGGAACTCTGGGAACCGAGGCCACCCATGCAACCAGCTGGTCCAAGGAATGAGACGATGAGGATGAAGAAGAGGAAGAGGAAGAGGAAGAATTCAGCTTCACCTGCTGGAGGTTCTCCCCTTTAGCCCCTAAGAGTGTCACATGACTGAAATATGCCTCGTCTTCAGGAGCCAGGCCTGTAACAGCCAGCACCAGAAAGGCAGGGACACCTGGGGAGACAACATATCCGGTTTGTTAACTGACAGGAACACACTGGGTCGTGATCCTTACAGTCACTGACACATCAATAGTTTTCTAATTTAAACAAAAACAAATAAAAAATGCTTACCTGCAACAGGACAACCTTCTACTCTAGCCAGACCTGGGTGTGTGTCGTTGGTTACAGTGGCAAAGTAATACAGGAAATCTATGCTGCTGTCACCTGGTGGAGCAGATCAAAATCACTTTACTAGCAGAAACATGAATATGCAGTACAGTACATAATGTCGAAATAATAATATTAGTAATATATTTATTTAGATAGCATTTTCTTAACAGATGTTAGAAACTGCATAGATTGTACCATCACATGTGTAGGAGCCATACTTTACTATTTGTATTTTCTGGGTTTATTCCTCCTGAACATCAGGGGGCGTAATGGTTAAGGCCGAGGCTTAAGTTCATGTCACTGATCACGTGTTGCTAATTTTTGACTGAGCTCGGAAGACTTGTGTTGGATGTTTATGGTTTAATGAATTTGTATGGAACACTTATTGAGAGCAACAGAGTGTGGACAGTGTGCAAATAAATGCATTTTGAGTTAAAGTATAAGAAAGATTTGGTTTCAGTTTCTCAGAGTTACACGTTACTGAGCAATCTACCAATTATCAGTAGCAGCTGAAAGTTGGACTTGGACACTACAACATGTCAAGTAAACTAAGAGTATAATCATTTAAAATACAGCCCAAACAGACAAACCAGCAAAAGTTAGCGATATGAAGTGGTATCTTACTATGCAAATGAAGAAAAAAAATATATATATTCTTTCTGGTATGTGAAGAGCAATGTTGGTCCCTGATGTGCTTGGAAAAGATTGGAGGAAATGGAGACTTACATTCAATCCTTGTAAATATGTAAATGTAAATAATGGTTACATGCTGCACCTTTAAATGCACATCTCACAAAATAGGACATATTGTCAGTTAATCCGCTCAATAATAAATAAAACAACATCCATCCATCCATTTTCTACCGCTTTTACCTCCATATGCGGGGGTGCTGTGCCAATCTCAGCTGACATCGGGCGAAAGGCGATACACCATTCACTCTCAGAATCACACTAACAGTCAATTTAGAGAGTTAGGGTTAGTCCAGGTCCAGTCCATATAAGGTTTACCTAATCCCCATATTGCGTATGGACTGTGGGAGGAAACCGGAGAACCTGGAGAAAATAATGTTTTTTACCTATCACATTGAATGTGAGGTGTCCATCACCCTTGGCGTGGACTCTCCACTGGCCCGGCTGTATTGGAGGAAGCAGATTGATGCGGTACAAACCCTCGAACTGCTCCAACTCTGCGAAGGGGCCGCTCTCGCCCAACAGAGACTGGCTTTTGTCTGAAGAAGAAGACGTGTTAAATGTTTAAAATCTTTTACTGTGATTTTAACACTGCTACTGCTTTAAATCATTCTACTTCTACTTCATACTGTGAATAATCTGAAAGAGAGGTGGGACACAAATTATTTTGTTTATTTAAAGGCAGCTAAAGAGCCTTAGTGTCCCACGTCACACTGCGATTCTGAAGTCAAGTATGATTAAATTCGTCCAAGGTGTTTCTGAGACATTGTGTTCACAAGAACAAACCCATGTTGTTCCTTGAGATATTGTATTCAGTAGGAAGGAAGGACAATTACCTGAAGGATTGGTCAGGATGCACTCTTTCAGGACGCCGATGACGTGTAATGTGACGTTTTTTACCGAGCTGTCAACTCTGAAGGAATGAGAGGACTCAAGATTCCGGGCACTTTCCACATGCAGCAGGGTCACCTGCAGGAATGATGCAATTACATTTATACTTTCCATCTCAGTGGTCATCGATGTGTGTTTCCAGTTTGAAAAGGCTTAAGAGTCTATAATCCAGTATATAATATGCAAGACAAATGTAATGTTTTGGATGACACGGACACATTTGCTCCATCAAACAGACAAAATTAGGTATTCTAATATTTTATTCCTTATTTGTTGTGTTCTTGTGTAGCATGTTTTTCTATAGATATATTTTACAATCTTGCAGATCGTGTCAGCTAGTTCAGTAAATCCGAAAATCACTGAGTGTGAAATATGAACCAGGCACACATTGTTCATCAATGTTCCAAAATAGCTGGTAGACAAAAGTGTCCATACCTTCCTCCAATCTTTGCCCTGTACCCTTTCATTCATTTCACTGTTGGTCAATTCCTGTTTTATTTTGCTTAGTTTCATTTCTTTTTAGCACCGCGTGGTTGGTGTAGTGGTTTACACTCAGTAGAAGAAGACTCAGGTTTGTGACCTGGTCGGAACAAGGGACCTTTCTGCATGGTTTCCTACCGGTGCTCCAGTTTCCTCTCACAGTCCAAAAACCTGTGGCTAAGGTAAATTGGACACTCTAAATTCACTGTAGCTGTGAGTGTAGGACTGGATATTTATTTGTCTCTATGTGGTCCTGTGATGGACTTGGTGTGCCCTGCCTTTAACCCTATGTCAGCTGGGATTAACACCTGCAACCCTCATGTGGATGATAACGCAGTAGAAGAAGAATATTTCCTTTTATTTCAGACACTGTACTTCCTGTTCCTGTGTTGTTTCCTGTGCCACTAATGCACCTGCTAGATTTAATTCTGTTAAATATTGAAATGTCCATTGCTCTGCTGTACCTTGTCGGCGGCTGTGTTGTCCTCTACTATGGCGGAGACCCTGTGGATGTCAGAGTTGGTGGTAAATATGGTCAGTCCTCCTGACACAGAGGAGAGGGAGGAATAGAGCGAGAAACGATCAGGGGACAAAGATTCCGCAATCCTCCTCTTCCTCCTCCTCTTCGCTCTGACCTCTGCTTTGTGGTTGGGGTCTACAGTGAGGAGAAACGTCACCTGAATGGAAAGAAATTAGCTAAATTACAACTTGTTGTGCACTGCAACCTGCAGGTTCAGATCCCGTTTCAGACATGGGCGTTTGTATGTGGAGTTTACACGTTCTCCCTGTGTGCGCATGGGTTCTCTCTGGATAGTCCAGCTTCCTCCCTCAGTCCAGAAACATGCAGAGGTAAATTGGACCCAAGATTGACTGTGTGCGTGCGTGCATGCATTCGTGTGTGTGTAAGTCGTTTGTCTCTTTGTCAGACTGGTGACCTGCCCATGATTGACCCCATTTTTTGTCTTATGTCAGATGGGATTGGTTTCAGTCTCTGCAACCCTCACATGAAGGATAAAGTGGTAGAAAGTGGATGAATATTGAGAAACTATGTACAGAAAGCTGATACTGTAATAGGTAAGATGAGACGCTTCAGTACTGTAAAGTAATTTAAATCTACTTAATAGACATTTTTGAAGCGATGTGACCAGATTCTGCAGACGTGCTGAAGATGGCACCTTCCTACGTCTCCAGATTTTGTACTCAGTCACTCATTCACATTCAACATTGTTACTGCATGTGTACAGTAAGAAATAATCTTGACATTCAAAACCTACCTTGCTCTGTTTCTCAAGCGCCAGTGCCTTCACCGTGTCAAACAAGTGCGCGTCTTTAGGTGAGGCATCGGTGAAGACGAAGATCTCTGACAGAGGAGGACTGTGAGTGAGTGCCAGCTGTAATCACACAGTAAAAATGGGAAATGACATGCATTTCTTATACCATACATTTGTTTACACCTAACTGATACGTGCTGCGTCTTACATTACCTGAATAGCAGAGAGACACATCTCTGGTTCGTCTCCTCCTCCAAGCGCTATCAGGTTCTCCATGTGCTCCATGAACTGGTTTGGGTCACTGGTCTCATACACTGGCCCTACAGCTACACAGTGCAGTACAACAGAAGAGTGAGATGGGTGAAATGTTGATTTACAGGCCCTATGTGAAACATTTAGGAGGGTTTAATTAAAGAAACGCCATTCAAATGGACTGACACAGTCAAATCATGTGCACCATTGATTCATTGTTTGGTTTTTGTTGTCTTTGATATATACTTAAGGCAATCACCCTGCTTTATAGAGGCTGCCATCTTGCCTCAATATGATTCAGCAGCTTTAATGGAAAAGCCAAAGCTTTCTATGCAAACAGAACAATGGAGCTGCCCAAGCTGATACATAGTCGAGGGAAGAAAATGTTGTGGAAGTGGAAGAGTGTTTACATACTTTTAAATATGTAATCGCCACTGTAGTTGATGAACTTGGAAGGGGAGGAGTGAGTAAAGGAGTCCTCTTTTTGTTGCTCTCAGTCTCATTGTTACATCTAATTACTTCTTGCACACTCTACATTTAATTGTCAAGACCAAATTCCAGAGGCGGAGCATCCGATAGCTCCAAAATTATGAGCAAACAAATGCTTAGGTTCATGTTCACATTAGTAATCTGCTTTGTTCAGTTCAAATTATATGAATGAAAATACCCTCACCTGGGTCATGGAAGGGTATGAGTAGAAAGGTGCCAGGCTCTCCAGGACTGTTGGCTTGGCTCTGGATGATGGAGTGCGCCCTGAGGCGAGCAGCGGTGATCTCCTCAAACATGCTGCCGGTGGTGTCCATCACAAACACCAAAGCTGGTGCCTGCTTCACACTGAAGAGTCTATCAGAGGAAATACACATTTTGTACACTCAGCAGCTGCATTGGGGTTTGGTTAATGTCAAATGAAACACTCAGACAATTGTAACTAACCGGAGGAAAGACTTGTGGCCCACAGTGTCTCTGAGGTCTCGCAGTACACTCAGAGTGGCCTCAGTAGCCAAAGTGGCCGCTTCCTCATGTAGGTAATAGTGAGGTGAGAAGAGAGGCGAGGTGCTGTCTTTGTTGATGCCGCCTTTAGCCTCCATATAGCGGCTACTGTCCAGAATGCCTCCATGACTGCATTTACCTGAAAAGTAAAACACCATTGCTACTCAAAAAAGGCTTTTTAATACATAGAAGTGACTTGTTTTTTGTTTTCTGGCAGGTCCGTAATTGTGGACTGTAACTATGTTTGATCATCATACCCCGAGGTTTAGGAGGGTAAGTGCTGAAGTAGCCAGTGGTGAGCAGCTGGGAGTGTTGCTGAGTGTTTGTCAGTCTTGGCAAGAGGTTGTTTCGACAGGTGGCGCTGAAGCATTCCATACAGGTGGGAGTGTCCGCTGTGGACGGAACAGAGAGATGTCATGTTTGCTTGAGTTTTCACACTTTTGGATTGAATCGTTTAGCAAAATGAGTGTTCATATTATTGCATATGAATGTTTTGGTGCCAAATTCATTTACCAGGGTTTTGAAGGCGCCAACGCAGAGCCATTATTAACATATATGCAGAATGTATGCAGTTCTTCAGTTTTCCACACCTCTGTAGGATGTTTTTAAATACAAATAGTAAGTAAATCCTAACATTTAAGAGATGTTATGATCTTGGAGAACAAATAACATGAATTTTGCATTTGATATGTCATTTTCAAAAAGATCAGGACAGGAAGACTATTGGTTACCCAGTTTTTTTTCTTTCTTTTCTTTTTTTTTAATGGAAAGATAGGATAATCGCAAACCTTCCTTGATACCTGCTTTTTGATAGCTGTACTAAGCTTTACCACTGTCTAGACTATAGTAGTGCTACCATTTGTTTGTTTATGTGTGTGCATCTGTGTTTATACAAAGATTTACATGTTTGATTCACTGGCAAAAAAGAAAAAAAAAGAAAGCTGTTTGTCATTTCATTTTATTTGTTTTGCAGTGATCCTTATGTTGTGTATAGGTTCAAGATGTTGGTACATGGTTCACTGCTATGGTGGTAGAAGATGCATAGATTATCTATATGTGCTTATGGTGATGATAACTATTGTGGTATAGGATACTCATCCAGTTAATGAACTGATGATTAGAAAGTGGCAACATTTTAACATTTTTCTCAGATACTACAGATACAAGACATTTTGGTTTATACTGGCCTTTTAATTCATTCAATTGTGCAGCAGTATCTGTCCTTTCCTGTTTCTCGCTTAGAATTAGAATTAGTGCACAGATCAGTGAAGATTACCGTTAGCCACAGGGACGGCTGGCTCCTCTGGCTGCAGGAGGTGGTGGTATATGGAATGATGGCCCATTTCCACCCAGTTACTGTGGCTGTAGAAATCCTGGTACAATACAATGTAAGAAAAAATGCTACCTTTGTTTTTTCCAGCACAATTACATGATGACAGACATTTAAGTATTTAAATAATATGTTGTTGCATACCTGCAGGGAGTGGAATAATTGGCCCAAGCTGTGGCGAGCGCTTTGGTACTCCTGAGCTCGCACTGACAGAAGAGTCTGAGCCCAGAACTGCCGTAACATGACCAGTGCACTGTCCACGCGCTCTGAATCAAAGTGATATACTGGGTCAGACCTGGTGGAGCTCAGGAAGTCCATCGCTGCATTGGACTTCACCACTTCTCCTACAGCTCTCCAGAAGCTGCGTCCTAGTCTGGTCTAGGAGGAAAACAATCATTGGAAGCAGGTGTGGTTGCACTTTTAAAACAGATTTCATGAAGTCCTTTGAATTGGCTCTCTTCAGTAATGGCCTCAATGATGTTTGATATATAACATAGACATTGTCCTCTTGTTGCGAAGCTGGTTTTTGAAGCTGGACATTCAGTCACCTGCACTCAGGCTCCTGATGGATGTTTCAACCAGTTGGCACAGACAGCATCCATTTTCTAAAATGCAGTATAGTACAGTATAATATATCGACTGCAGACATTATCTCACCTGCTCCTCTGCCTGGTGTTTCTTGCTGCTCTTCAGAGTCTCCAGGGTGACATTGAGAATGGCCTGCTCTGTGATGTATTGGTGCGTGTTTGAGTCCCAGGACAGCGTTAACACTCGAGACCAAAAGTTGGGGAGGAAGCCCGTGCATGGTAAAGCCAAGAAAAGGAGGTAAGCCAGGATAAACCAGTACACCCGCTTCCCACTCTCTTCCCAGACTCTTCCTCCGACTGTTGACATCTTGTCCTGGAGATGGACTGAGTAGGTCACATCCTCCCTACATGAAGTAAGAAAATCTTTTATAAAAGACGATTTTCTGTTCAGTCATTTTGTTGAAACATGAGGTGAGGGATGAAAAATCACTTTTTCATGATGTTTCAAATCATTTCATTGATTGGCCGTGCTGTCAGACATCCCTTTTCAACAGTTGTAAAGCTGTGTTTCAGTAGATCACTTGGGTCACACTGTCAGGGACCTGTCTGACAGAATTGGTGAATCACAACAAATATTCAAAGTATTGAAAACACAATGTTATTGAGCAATTGACTTCCTTTAATTTCCTGATATGGCAAAGCAAAAGTAAATCGTGTTGTGGTTCACACGTCTCCCTCTCTAAACATGCAGTGCGCTGAATGTCGTCTACTGTATGTAACAAACAGACTGTGCATAAATATCTCATGCAGCCCCACAAAATACACTTTAACTTTTTTGACGACTTCATTTTTTAACCAAAAGTTCCAAAAGGCTTCTTTACTTATTTGTGATTTTATTTTTTATTTTTTTTTTACATGAAAAGTGGTGCATTTTTTGTGCATGGCTGGATATGAATTGACCTGAATCCTATTGTTCAGTAAAGTTTTTGTGCTGATTTGATCAACTCCAACTCCAAAACCTCCTCACATTTTTTGTGAGTGAAGCCCCCTATTGTTCTTTGCACACTCTTATTCAGATACAATACTTTGGTATTGTTCTCATCGTCTGTGCTGTGAGACACTGAAACAAAGAACGTGGCC
Source organism: Microchirus variegatus (assembly GCF_963457635.1). Taxonomy (NCBI): domain Eukaryota; kingdom Metazoa; phylum Chordata; class Actinopteri; order Pleuronectiformes; family Soleidae; genus Microchirus; species Microchirus variegatus. Next base: position 22,752,846 of record NC_139804.1, on the reverse strand, counting down.
CATAGACTGCTCCATTCAACAAATCAGTTTTAATTGATTCAAGGGCCACATTGACTTTCACTCACTCTGCAGTGATGATGCAGTATAGTGCATTGTTTCCTCACATCTTAAATACATATCAGCTTAAAAACTGTGGTTTATTTTCAGCAACTTACAGCCATCTTTTTAGCTATGAGACATCTTGTAAAACTGGATTGTTTGAGCTTAGCCAAACTTCCTCCTTCCTCTGTCTACAATAACATCAACAAACTATTTTAGTCATATTTGCATCATACAAGTGAACAAGCAATCAAAACAAATCTGCACAAAATAAAATAAAAATGTTCTTACCTCAGTTGATCTGGTCAGACTTTCTCTTTACTCTTTAGCAGAGATGTCACAGTGCACAGGAACACCACATGTGTATGTTCACATACAGATTCACAACCTGTGAGCAGCGGAAACTAAGCGCACTGTCGCTGCATTCTTGTCTGTCACAGAATTATTTAGTCTTCACATTTTGTCTTTAACCGTTTCCTCACAAAAAAATAAAATAAATAATATGTTGAACAGAAGAGGCCCTTTTTTTGAGCTAAGATAAGAGTCTGGTAACACTGCTCAGTCCTGGGTGTGATTCTTGGTGAGGGAGCTCACCATGAGACAGGAGATGTCCCGTCAGAGCGTCCCTATAACCCCATACCCCTCCTTACCCCCCATTATTCCATGGTGCATTGATTCACCACAAAAGGACTGAATATATTACCAGCCATGGTGCTCAACTTAAGTCTTCACCCAACCCCCCCGGTTCTTTCTGTCTCCATCACTCTTTCTTTTTTTAATGGCACACAAAAACACACTGCTTTTCACAACTGCAAACACTGCGACCCCTTCCCTTTTTAACGTGTTACCCACGTTTCCACGGGCAGTAAAAAAAAAAAAAGGGCAGCAGTTGCTAAACAACACCAGGGACAGTGCAGAACTGTGTGGGACTGAATGTGTTAACACTCAAACTGCCAAAGGGGGTCATTTTGAGAGTTTAACATATTTAACTGTTCCTAAACGTGTGTATTTATCATCTTAACAATGTTAGAGTACTGTGCAAAAGTTTCAGGCAACTCTGTTATTTTTTCTGTCTGTCAAATTCTGTGATCATTGGAATTTGGAATGAAGTGATGCGACTTAAAGCTGGTCTTATATGTTCAAGTCAATGAGTTTAACTCATGCAACATGTGTATGTAATCCTCAAGCATGTCTTGAATAAACCTGGCGTAATAGACGTTTTTTACAGCAGATATTTCTTTAAATGAGTAGGACAAACATAGGATTTACCGGTAACATTCATTAAGGTTCGACTTCAGTATTAACAGAGCTGTGTTCAAGTGTAAGGGTAGATCACGCTAAATACTTGACACCTGTAGAGGATTCTTTTTTTTATTATTATTTATTTATTTTTAAACAACAAAAAACTGCATATTTTCTGGATGTGTTCCAGTAAAGTGAAATAGAAATAATTATCCTCTACTGTCATTATAGCATTGCTAAAACAACACATCTAATGGTGGCCTTAGACTTCTGCACAGTACTGTATATTTTAAAAATGTTCTGGTAATGTCTACCTTTAATTACCATGACCGTATGCATTGTAGAGGGAGTAACATGTCTATATTTTATACTGACCCCAACCTTTGAAGACTATTGCTAGTTGTTTTATTTCTGTTAGCTTAGCTCTGCTTCAAAGCCTGCCTGAATGAGTCTGAGGAGTCTGATGGAGAAGCAGCTTCAGATAGTTACTGGTCTGTGGGATCATCTGACATCAACTCTTACAGTGATTTCCTTATTGCATTAGTAAACTATCAAAATAACCAAGCTCAAAGCCTATTATGGTAACATAAAATAAACATGATATAATTTCGGGTGAAAGTTCAGCGCACAACATTGAAAATGCCCTCACTGCATTTTTTTAATTTTTTATTTGATGATTTAACATTGAATAATATCAAAATAAAGGTAAGATAAGAGTCCTTTATTTGTCCCACAGTGTGGAAATGTACATTGTTACAGCAGCAAAGACAGTAAAGATAGAGATAATACATAATAAACATGCATTACCAACAACATGTACAATATATAATGATGTTAACACAAAAAATTTTGTTTAATGTACTTTGTAGACAGTTTATTTTCAAAATGTTTTGAATATTGTTGTGAGCAAAGCTTTTCTTATGAAAGAGGGTAGACAGGTGGGAGGTCTTACCAGTAAAACACTTAAAACAGACTCAGTCGTTCACTGATTGCATAACTCCAATCACGTAGCTGCACAAATAAAAGCCACAAGTGAAACTACCCACGTTGCGATACGTCCCAGTTAACTGTGAGAAATCTGCAGGTGAGGTTACTGTGTGCTTCCTTTTCCCTTGTGGTAACTATAACTTTCAGAAGTTTTAGTCAGAAGTTTCCCCACCAATCACATAAATCACAAGAGGAACAACATAACATTGTCAAAATGTTGGTAAGCGTCTAACATTTAAATATAATTACAAGCATTGTAGATGCACTTATTTATGTATTTGTTCACATTTTATCCCACAAATATTTAGTGTGTATACTTGGTAAGGTGATGTACCATAAAACACAAAGCAAAACAAAATAAGACAATTACAAAACCAGACATGTTGTATTACAAAAAAAGCACATATACTGTATGTATATTGCATACATTTCGGGAGGACTCTCATCCAAAACAACAGTAACAACAATTACTATCAGTATTTGTGAGTGATAATGTTAAAAAAGAGAAAACAGGCTGTCAATAATAATAATAGACTTGATGCTTACTTGACAATAAAGATATTAACAGTGCCTTGGGAGGAGAGAATGGAACGGAGAATGGATACTAATCAGACAACCCTCTGACAAATGCTGATAGTTAAATAATAACTTTGCAAAAACAGTGTTTATAGTCAACAGGCACTTTCTGTTAGGGTTATAATCTGTGGAGCTCATAGTCTACTGGCAGTTATTTAATTGTATGTAACTTATTACCTCAATGAGTGTCAACTGATTATCTGTTGGCATGAATCACAATTGATATATTTATTTATGCATTTATTTATTTACCTCAATCAAAACGGTACAATACAGAGTTACGGACGGACAACACAACAATAAAGGAAAGTGAATGATTAAAAAGAGCAGTTCCTGCTAAAGTAAAGTGTGACCAAATAAATGTCAACTGTAACGACATCCAAAGAATAAGAATAATCATTTAAAACACAAATTGTTTGCCAGTCCATGGTTAATGAGTTTATTTTATTTTATTTATAAACAAAATGGCCACCAGGGGGCACTCACACATTTTTTCCACAGATTTCACAGTGTGACAGAGGTACAGCCCTCACATGATGAGTTACCGTGGAAGTCTCAGAGTGTGGACAAAGGGACAGTGACAGTGGGACAGTGACAGTGGGACAGTGACACACACCTGTGTGACTCAGTGACGGTGAATGTATGAACGTGGGGACCATATTATACATCCATGGTGGGGACTGGGACAAAAACTCCAGTTGAAACAGGAAGTTTACAGTGGGCGTGTCTTCACGCGCATTTCTCCATTCTTGTGTATTATTCTTGTCGGTGTTCAGTGTTCGACATTCGTCTCTCAGCTGACTCAACCTGTAGGTGACACTCTCCACACAAAGGTAGGAAACATACAGATTCTGTGACTGGCAGAAGTGTACGTATTGTTATAGTCATAACGTATACAGTAAAGAAGGAGAGGCTGCTTTTTGTCCAGGCCCAAAAACACTGGCGAGATACTGTTGATATGAATTGTATTCGTGTGTCCATCTCCTCTTTTATCTATTTATTTTTTATTTCATAAAGTGTAAATCAACTTCCGTGTTATCCCTCTAATATTCCCATGTGCGACATTCATGTCAATAACATTACAGGTACTTGTTTTGGTTTGTTCGCGCGACATTAATTCAAGCAATCATTTCATATTCGTGTTAATTCTTTAAGTGTAACATCAGACAAGGTAGTTGCACTCAGTTACAATTAACAAATTGGGGACATTATAAAAAATCAAACCCAATTATAAGCATAACAAACGATAGAGTAGCATAAAACAATAATTTACTTAACAATTATTAATATAACATTTAAAAAAAAAGAGAACACAGTGCAAACAGCATTTTACAATTTAATTAAAAAACCATAAGCATATGAGAATCTACATAAGATTATTAGGGCCACAAAAAAAATAAAGAAGGAAAATCTTAAATCTCGTTTTTTTTTTTTTTTACTTTTTTTCAAAAAATCTTTTTTTTACATGTGGCCCTCAAACTCTTCCGTAAGAATCTAAATGTTTGAACCTGGATTCACATTTATTGCTGATTGCAGTTCAATGTTGACCATATTCTTTTAATTTCATCTATTCTGAACTTTCAGGTCCCAATGTTATAGAGTAAAAAATATTTTTTTCTTTTAGGTTATTAAATGTCATTAAATGTAATTTGTTCCACAGGTACAATGGTCTGCTGTGGTTTGCTGACTGCCCAGAAGGAACCAGGTATAAAGCCATTAACAACTGTCAAATTCCCTTTTTTGAACCAGATGTAACAAGGCAAGCTTCACCCCATTCACACAACAAGCATCTGGCACCCTCTGTTTGTTATAGTGGCAAGTGCAAGTGTGGAAGCACAAACAGACAGACAAAGTAAAAATGAAGTAAAAATGTGTTGCCTGTTGTGATGATCTGATCCTGCTTTAAACATTATGATTATTATCCTCGTATTATTATTATTATTACAATTTATGCCAGCTATAGAGAAGAACACAACACTGTCTGTGACATTTCGCTGTATTCCTTTATGCTTCTTGGTCAGTTCCTCTGAAGAGCATTGAGGTGGAGGTGGAGGTGAGGGACCATGTGGCTACAGTGGTCTCCACTCTGAACTATGAGAACAAGGAGGACAAACCAATTGAGGCTGTTTTTGTCTTTCCACTGCCCGGAGACGCTGCTGTCTGTCATTTCAGTGCTAAGATTGGACAGACGCAGATCGTAGCTGAGGTGAAGGAGAAACAGCAGGTGAGCTGGACAGTACATTTTTATTTCATTAGAATGGATCTTTGAGTAAACATAAGGAATGTTGCTCACAAGTGTGTGTGTGTGTGTGTGTGTGTGTGTGTGTTTGTGTCTCGTCGTCTGTACTTCAGGCTCGTGAGGAATATGATGATGCTCTGAGCTCTGGTCAGCAAGCCTTTTTATTGGAGGAGAGTGATCAGAGTCCAGATATATTCACTCTGAGTGTGGGCAGTCTGCCTCCAGGGGAGAGCGCCTCCATCAGGCTGGAGTATGTCACTGAGCTGGCTGTGCAGGCTGATGATGGCCTGAGGTTTTGTCTGCCTGCTGTGCTCAACCCTCGCTATCAGCCTCAGGGTAGGAAACCCAGTCAACACTCAATCATTACTCCTGTCTATACGAAGGCTTTTACAGCAACAATCACATGACAAGATGTTATGCCTGATTTTTAGCTTCCGTAGCATGAAAGAGAATCTAGTTGGAGAAGTATTTCTTTGACTATTTTGCGATGTCTCCTGTGACACGACTGATTTTTAGGCACAACCATCTCTGGCGCTCACAGAGAATGTAATCTAATAAATGAGAAAATATCCAGAGAGCATCACTTCTCTGGGTAAAAATGCCTTGTTGAAGTCAGAGGTCAGAGTGGTTTGAAATGACAAAGAGGTGACTCAAACAACTTGTTACAAACAAGGTATGCAGAAAACATTTAAGCTAATGTGCTAAAGCAGCAGGAGAACACACTGATGTCATCTTGTTTTCATTTTTGAGGATTAAGACTTGTGTTAGGACAGTAGGACCCAGGGTTAAGGCCAAAATCAGGTTGAAGATAGGATTAGGTTAAGGGTTAGGGGTAGGCATAACCCTTTTATGAATTAAAAGGGTCCTTTTAATTTAGTTTAGACTGTTAATGTAATGCGTCTTTAATCATAACATTTCAAACTAGGATTGGGAATCACTGGGTACTTCACAATGCAATATGTGACATACGAATAATGACACGATACAACAATTCTGTGATAATCAATATATTACAAGGCTATCATATTGGGATACATCACTCTGTTTCTCTATGTATTCACAACATAGAGGAAAAGGGCATAAAGCAACATGGATGGGGCATCTCTAAATGTAGCTTTCTCCACCATTACCGCAACGCAAACTCCCTCTTCTTCAGCCAGGTAATTTTGTAATTAGTGCCACCGCGAGGAGACATCCAGTAGTGATGCCTGGCGAGTGAAACTGGCAGGGACTGTTTACTTTCGAGCTCCTTAATTAGTAATTCAAATATTGATATTTCACGAGGAAGGATGATGATATATCACCAAATTTACATTTTGACCCACTGCTATTTTTTTTACTACTTTGCAGAAAGTGGAGGCAGTGACGGTGCCAGTGTCCAGGTGACCTCTGTCCCAGCCTCTCTGGTGCCCTACAGTCTGTCTTTCTCTGCCCGAGTGTCCTCTCCTCGTCCAATCTGTAAAGTAGAGTCCAGCTGTTCCCTGGACCCTCTGCAGTACCTGAACACAGAGCAGACCCAGGCCACGGTAGGTAAAGTGCTAATGTGTCTGCTGATGTGTGTGTGATTGTTCCTCAACACTAAGAACAAACATTGGCACTTTGTTGATGTAAATGAGTGTGTTGTGTGAACTGCAGGTCAAGTTGGCTGAAGGACACAAGTTTGACAGAGATGTTGAGCTGCTGATTTATTACAAAGATGCTCACCAGCCCAGTGCTGTGGTGGAGGCAGGACAGGCCTCTGCAAAACCTGGTGAGTGCAAATTAGTGAGGTTGTAACTTTAAAAAATGGTTAGTAAAGTCATCTGATTCTTCAGCTAAGTGACGTGTTGAAATATGTGTCTCAGGGACTCTGATGGGCGACCCAGTAGTGATGCTGAGCCTGTATCCTGAGTTCCCAGAGTCTGTGATGTCTTCACTGGCCTCATGTGGAGAGTTTGTGCTCCTGATGGATCGATCTGGGAGTATGGATTGTCCTATGGCGAATGAGAGTGATCAGACTTGCATCAGCAGTGCCAGGGTATTATTTGTTTATTCTGACATAAAACCATACGTGATGTCTCTCACATGGTTAACTTCACCATTGTTTCTCTTCTGCCTATAGGACACTTTACTGCTCCTGTTGAAGAGCTTACCAATGGGCTGCTACTTCAACATCTACAGCTTTGGTTCCAGCTATGAACACATCTTCCCGTAGGTGGCTTGCCCATACGGCTTGTTTTTTTTCTTCACAAGTTATAGCTGCAGTAGGCAGGATTGCTGGACAAATGGTTACATGCACAGGTTATAAACATACATTTTGGGATCACTCTCAGATGACCTGAGGCAATCTCCATTCGCTGCAGTTATTTTCTGTTGTTTTCAAGGTTTCTTTGCAGTATAACATTGTTGTCTTTCTAGGATTTCTATACATTTTTCTATGAGGCTGTAAGTACAGAGCCCAGAGGAGGTGTAGAAGTGCTGTTCTGTGTCAGATAACCTGATTTACATCATACAATAATTATTGATCAGTAATGCCCCCAGAAATCCTGCTTTTGTATCTTGACACTTTGTATGTGTGATCACAGCAACAGCGTGGAGTACAGTGAGTCGACCCTGGCTGAGGCTCTGAAGAAAGTGGAGGTGATGAAAGCTAATTTGGGAGGAACAGAGATCCTGAGGCCCCTCAAACATATTTACAGCCAACCCTGCATTCCCAGTCAACCAAGACAAGTAACAATCCCACAAATACACGTTCTTGTAAAGCATTCCTACAGGACATTCATCGACAATAACCTTTACCATCACAACTGAATGCCTACCCCTAAAGCCCAATTTATACTCCTGCGTAAAGTGCTCTACGTAGGTTACGGAGACCCCTCTACGTCGCCGGTGAGCCTCGCCGTCGTGTCCGGCTGCACAAAATATTTTTTACGTGTCACTCCGTCAAGGGACAACGGAGACGGCAAGGGCTGCGATTGGTCCTCAGGACAGGCCGAGATAACGCTGCTCTGTGCCGGCCACTGTGCCGAGGGTCCGCAGATGCGGAGCTGATCACCGCCGACAACGTCGCTGTCAAACTATAAATACGTCATATATTAATACACAAACCACATGTTTAGACACTAAATGGCTAATTTCTCATCTCAAATGATCTTTTCCAGGACAGAAAAATATTTATTTCAGGTGAGAAACTGCCACTGTTTCAATGTTATTCAACAGTCTTTCTCTCTCGGACGCCATTGCTCACTGTAGCCAAAAGCACAACAACCTTGCATAGCGACCCCTACTGATCGGGCGGGAAATGGCAGTGTGTATAACGCATTACGCAGTCAGAGAAGTATAATGTGGCCTTAACCTTTAAGATAACCCTAACCTGAACCTGATTTTGGCCTTAACCCTGGGTCCTACTGTCTGAACACAAGTCCTAATTCTCAAAAAGCCCATTAAAATTGGCCAAATTGAGAAAACACAGGCCAAACATGCTAAGCTGGTTGTATCAAGACCCCTTAATGTTTCCTTTACTCACGTACACATCTGTCAACATAGTTTCACATGAAATCATACATTGTTATTTACACTCCCACATAAAAGCCGGGTGTGTCACTATAGTGGCAGCTTAACACTGCTTTCAAAACTATGTCGATGTTTTTTCAGGTGCATGTTTCTGGGTGTGTCGTTGTGTAACTTCTATTAATATTTCTCTTCCTTGTAGGTTTTTGTTTTTACTGATGGAGAGGTATCCAACACCAAAGGAGTAATAGATCTGGTGAAGCAGAATTCAGGCTCCCACAGGTAAAAAGAAACAACAACAAAAAAACACAGTTTGTCCAGTGCTGCCTGTGTTAAACTTGAAACTGTACTGTATTGCAGATGTTTCTCTTTTGGGATTGGGGAGGGAGCCAGCTCCGCTCTTATCAACGGGCTGGCCAAGGAAGGAGGAGGTCACGCTCAGTTCATCACAGGGACTGACAGGATGCAACCTAAAGTAAGAGAGACACAGAAGAGATAGTTTGGTTTTTGTTTGTTTTTTTATTTGGAGGTGTATGAAGAACTTATGCATAGTCAGTTTCTTACATAGTAGACGCCATTTAGTGCAGTGCCTGTTCAGGTATATGGGTCAACCAGAATGCCATCCATGCAGTGGTGGCTGGTGATAAAGAATGTAAAAGCAAAGAGCTGTCTAACAGCACAGTAAATCACTGAAAGTATATAAAATATAGCAGTTAAAATACTGCCGTTAAAATCTTCATTTGTTTTTTTCTGTAAAAGGGCTACAACATTCACATGGTGGTTCTCCTGTCCCCCTCTGTATTTAAATCACTGACTGTGCAAAACAAGACAGACAAAAATATAACCATGCAATGTATATTTCCAGAAAATATCTTACAGAAACTTAACAGTGCTTTTTTGCATATTTGTTTTTCTTCCCCTCCAGGTGATGCAGTCACTGCGATTTGCTCTGCAGCCAGCAGTGGTGGACATCTCAGCCACATGGGATTTACCAAAGGGAATGTCTGTCACTGTACTCTCTCCACCACTCACAGCACTCTTCCAGGGTCAGAGGTCACTGATTTATGCACAGCTCACTGGAGAGGTAGGAGCATATTTACAAAGACGTTGCATTGACTGCTGGAGTATGTGTCGCCACAATCATTGGAGTGGCACTGAGAGCAACTAGGGATCAGTGGAATCAGTGGCCGAGTGTACGAAATGTGCACTCAGAACTTTTTATTCTGAAAACTTGTATTGATTATATAGTGGACTTGCTCATACCAGGGTGGTGGACACACTGCAACAGTCAGACAACAGTCAGTGTGGCCTCAATACATATCACGGTGAAATGCACCTTCTCTCTGCCTAGATTAATTTACTGACAACTTCCATCCGCCTGTTAATGTGCATTTTTGTGCTCGAGCACAAGCTACAATAATTAGTTATATTCCAAAAACAGGCAATATAGGGATTAGGCAAATAGGACACTCTAGATTGACTGTGATGAGTGTGGGAATGGATGGTTGTTTGTCTCTATGTGCCCCTGTGATGGACTGTCCAGGGTGTACCCTGCCCTATGTCAGCTGAGATTGGCACAGCACCACCCCCCTCCCTCATGTGGAGGATACAGCGTTCGAAGATGGATGGATGTAGCGATGTAGCAATCGACATAGTTTCTAACACGTGTTCTTCCTCAGAGCTCAGAAGCAGCGGAGGGCAGTGTAACGCTGAAGTACTGTCTGGCAGGTCATCCTTCTCAGAACCAGCTGCCCTTCAGTCTCAAACCTGCAGAGGACACAGGGTAAAACAGCAATGTTGGATCAGATAGTACAGTTTTATGATTGTTGGGATACATTGCTGAACAGTGCTGGAATGCTGTCTATCTCACAGCACAAGTCCTATTGATTTATTTCAAATTCCTGCAATGGGGATCCTGCATGTTTCAAGTCATTCCAGGAACTCATGATTAATAATCTCATTAAGAGTCCCAGTAAACAGTATATCCTCCATTTGTAATTTGAACATTTGAAATTGTGTTTATTTTGATATGATAGCAGTATGATGTTTCATATCTTTCCATGCCTACCCACATATCAATAGCAATAAAGATCATTTCTTCTACGAAATGTATTATGGTAACTTACAATCTCTGAATAATTGTGTAGGACTTGGTCTGCTCTGGTTTTTCTGATGTTTTAGATGTCATAGGAGGTTTTAATAGCACAGGTTTTTACTCCCCTCTCCTGTGGAAGGTTGACAGTGCACAGGTTGGGGGCTCGGAGTCTGATTCGGTCCCTGGAAATGAAGGAGAGAGAAAACACAGGAACGCAAGATGGAGTGAAGGAGAAGGTAGTGGAGCTCAGTGTCCAGTCAGGAGTGAGCAGCTCCTTCACTGCCTTTATTGTTGTCAACAAAGGCAATGGTGAGCCGATCGAAGGACCTTTGATTCGCAGAAATGTTCCAGCACCTGGTGAGTGTTTTTTTGTCCAGAGTAAGAGTATATGACAAACTTGAGCAGTTAATCTGTAGTAGTGTGACTATGGCCTGTTTAAAACCATGTCATCATGGTGTACTGTCATCTTCATTTCCTTTGTGCAGGTGGGTATCCGCCTATGCGTATGAGACGCTGCTGTGCACCTGTGTTCGCTGGAGCAGCTGGTGAGTATTTTTCATTGAAAATAAAAAACTAATATTGAATAACCCACCACTTTAAATTAGCTATAGCTGAGCAAAACGTCAACATGCTAACACATCGCAATGAAGGGCGTGTAAAATAAACAAGATAATTAATTAATTGTGTTGGAGTCTGTACTTATAATGAAGTTGGCATCCGAATTCTACAGTCGCTCAGTGCAACAATCATTGTAAGTTACACTTACCTGAAGTTCTGGTGAAGACACATTGACTAATACCAGTTATGAGCAACTCCACTGCATGCCATTGTTTTGGTTGCATGACCATCCATCCTGTGGGAGAAAGAAGAACATGTAAACACCATGCAGAATGGCCCTCGTTCTGACCGAGTCGCTAACCCAGGCCTTCTTGCTGCCACTAAATCACACCACTACACCAACCGTGTGGCCCTACCTGAGCTTTATACTGAGAAATACATAGTGTCGCATTCACTCTCACATTAACAATCTTCATGTTTTTGTATTGTGGGAGGAAGTTTGGAGTATATGAGCAGGGGGAAACCCACTGCAGCACTGTGTAACCTAATGCTTTAACATCTTCCATTAAATTCTTACAGTGTCATTACAACATAGTGTAAATACAAGTCCTAACAATCATAGGCATATAAACTGACTGGGACAGTAATCCTGTGTTTGTTTGTTTTTCTCAATCTTCTTGCCCTTAGCCGTTCCTCCTCAAGCCCTTGCATGTGAGTTAAACCATTCATCTGTTTACTTAACTTAAAATATCTAACAACCTATTGTTCATTTTATTATCTGAAAAATGCATATTTTGACGACTGTCATATGTGTTATGCGACACATGAACTGAACTTGTTTCAAGAAATGTGAAGATTTGTGATCGTCACACATTCAAGAGCCATATCGTTACACTGATTGACATTTTGCTTTGTCATGATGACCACTGCTCTGCTCTCTGTGCAGGTGCTAAAAAAAGCAAAAAAAGAGGGAAGCCATTTGGTGCCCCGATGATGGCAATGATGAAAATTGGCGGCCCCGTTATGGAATGTAAGTATATCCATGCACACAATTGTTGCTTTCAAATATAAAACCAGCTCAGATGTTTGTTCACATTTACTATACTTCCTTACTTTTCATATTACCATTATAATGTAGTGACTATGACTAAAGAAAAACAATCTCAAGTGATTGAAGATGACTGTTTGTAATTGGAGGTACAGGTAAGATTAAATAGGAAAAAATCCTAAGCATTTGTATAAGAGCATGATTATGTTCCCTCGTCATCATATTCTAACTGGCTATACATTTACTGCCTATACTGGTGGAATGATTTATTAAAGCAATTCATGCAAAAATACAGTGGTTTCAACAACATATGACAGTTATATTTGTTTTGCTTTGAAAGGTTATTTAGACTTATTTGAAAAATAAATAAAAATTAAATTAAATTTTGAAAAGGTATGAGAGGGATGATGTTTAGACTGATCATATCCCACCCCATGCTCTTTAATTAATTAGTGCTAATACTCTAAAAATAATAATAATCATTTTAATAAACAACTTGAAATACACACATCATCCCATAGAAAAGGGTACAGACAAATGGACCAAACAAAAACACAAACACAGAAGATTACCAAGTGAAACTGAACATAAATTAATAAGTAAATGGATACTCTTATGTAACATAAATAATAGATTGAACATATTTAAAATTAATTAACATCCTCCTGTGACTATCACAGCCCCCTTCTCATCCCTGTATCAAACTATGATCTTTGTTTTAAAGTGTTTTGTTTCAACATTTTTTTTTTTAGTTGGTAATAAAATTGGAAGTCTTCCCAAAATATGGTTCAGTGATAATCGAACTAAACATTTACATTAAATGAATGCAACTGTCATTGTGTTACAATTAAATATATAAATATATAAATATTTTTATGTTCGTATTATTGACTTTATCTTATGTTCTACTTTTCTTTCTTTTACTTTTTATATGACAGCCCAAGGAGCAAAAGCAGGGTTGCGCTTTAGGATGAATAAGAAATGTAAGTTTGAAAAGGCTTTCAGTCAAAATCCAATCACAAAAATATAATGTGTAACATCAGTGACCTTTGGACTTTTATCCTGTACCATCATTATCATCCTCATGTCAACACTGACTCTCTCAATACTTTTTTTATGACCTCATACCTGCGAATTTAACTACATTCCAACCGGATTCAGCTGTAAACTGTACCTATGGTTATGTCAAAGAGAATGAAGATGGTGCATATTGTGTAAATTAAACTTGCTCTGTCAAGAAGTACAGTCAGTAACTCTAACTTGAGGACCGTTTGTTTGTTAGCAACACATGTCCATGCTTTGCAATGTAGCCATTATCTTACATTATAGGCTGATGACGGCAAAGGTTTACGAGCAACACCACATTCTGGAAATAAAGGTGTCATTCTAACGTGCATACTCTTATACAGGGCAACGCAGTCATGTTATAGTGATTGTAAATGATATATGAAATGATGTATGGATGTGCTTTCCTGTGTGTTTTTCTTCAGGGAGCAGCGATGACAAAACTGAGGCCAAGCTTTCCAAAGACCCGCTGCTTCAGCTGGTTTCCCTCCAGAAGGCCTCTGGCTGCTGGCTGCTTGATCCAGCTCTGGCTGCTGCACTGGGAAAAACCAGCAAGGAGGTGGAGCGGACAAAGCCTTCATCTGTGGGTTATTGCCAAAATCATACATAGTTCATTATTTAGTGACGTATCAGGTTATTGCATTAAAAACAAAAAGTTGTAATGGACCTGATGGACCCATTTCCCCCCTGAGATACTTTGTGCACTTTGATTTTCATGTTTTACAAATTCCACATCATTTAATTTCATTTGATTTGCTGACTTAGGTAAACCAGGAAGTGTGGGCTACACTGCTGGCTCTGATTTGGCTTAATGGCTTCAAGATGGATGCTAAGGAAGAGTGGGAGCTTCTGGGTCTGAAGGCTTTGTCATGGCTCCGCGCTCAGAATGGTATTATAATGGCTCCAAACTGCTGTTTTTCTGTTTTTAACAGTGTGAGCTGGTTTAAAAAAGCTGACTTTCCACATCAATCTCCTGATGAAGCTAATTGTTTTGTTGTTATTTTTCAGCACCACCCTTGGCAGAGTGTGTGGAAGCTGGAAACACACTGTTGGGCTGCAGTGTGCAGAAGGGTGTCCTGGGCCTCTGAGGTGTTCTCAAACCACTTCGGTGCACAGAAAACCTCTCAGTTCCAGTGCCAGTGTCTAATTTCAAACTGGCTCTCTACTACATAACAAAAAAAAGGCTTCAATCCTGTGCCGACTGCATTGCATGATAGTTTGTCACAATTAATTAACTATTTTCTATTTTCATCTGGTTAGAAATTATGGCTTTTGACTATAGTAAAAACTGCATTTTTTTTCAAATATACTGTCAAAACACTTTTGATGTAATAAATCAAAACAACTGCCACCATACTTACACAAGGGATCACAGCCAGCCACCATTAGCTGGCAAGGAGTTCACTGGCTTCATATCCCGCCTGTGACGGATAGATACATGGATTCACCAACTGGAAAGTTGTTATCAAACAGGTTTGCGTATAACTGTACAGAGGTGGGGAAGTAATTACATAAGATAAGATAAGATAGTCCTTTATTTGTCCCGCAGTGGGGAAATTTCCAGTGTTACAGCAGTAAGACAATAAAGATAAGGATAATAAATAATAAACATGCATTACCAAAAAGAAATAGAATATATAAAGTACAATATATAAAGATATTAACACTGACTATAAAAATAGGTTTAAAAAATAGAATGTAGAATGTACATTACAACCGGTCTGCAGAATATACACAGTATGCACATGGTATTTACAGTGTAAGGAAACAAGGCTGAGCTATTAAATAAGGATATGGATATTGCACTGATGAGAAAACTACAGTATAACAAATTTGACAGTAAGAAAAATGACAATATATTGCACTTAAAAAAAAATTACATTATGAAAAAAATATTTACAGTATATTACACCAATGAAAAATTAACAGTATATTGCACATGGAGAGTGGAGAGTGTGTGTGTGTGTGTGCGTGGTCTACTTAGAGCAGTACTTGATGTACAGTCTAACAGCTGCAGGGAGGAACGACCTGCGATAACGCTCCTTCAGACATTTTGGATGTTTTAGTCTGTGACTGAAGGAGCTGTGGGAGAGATTGTCCATCAGAGATGATAGCTTGGTAGCCATTCTCCTCTCTCCCGCCACCTCCACTGGTTCCAGGGGACATCCAAGGACAGAGCTGGCTTTTTTAATCAGCCTGATAAAACACATTTACTCCTGTTACTGTTATTGACTACGTGTTCTGTGTACTTGTACTTTTTAAAGTAATCTTTAAAATGTTTAATTTTTACATTTTTTAAATTAAATTAAAAAAAAAAAAAAGTTAAATCGTGCACTGGAAACTTTGGCAGTGAATGAGGACAGGTGACCCATTTGACCCATTCAGACTTATACATTCATACAGTTTATTTTGTCAGCACTTTAATTTGTAAAGGTTTGCCTTTAATTAATATCAATTATTGTGAAATTTCTGTTCCCTTGTTCATTTTGCACAACACAAGAAAGAACCACAATCTTGTAAAAAAAGAAGGTAAAACTAAGTAACTTTTACTACTTGTTACTTGTATTCAAATATTTATTTTTTTTATCAAAATAGTGGTACTTTTACTGGAGTAGAATATTTAAGTAATAAGGTGGAGAGGTGGAGATATTATCTCCACCTCTGCCTGTGTATAAATATTACTTTTATGTTACTCTGTTACTCCAGATGTGAAAGAAAGGCATAATTGGTTGTTTTCCCATTTGTTGACTCCTTAGATTTGCCATTTAAAAATGATAATTTTGACAATGAAATTAAAATTGTTATAAAACCGCACATTTACTTACTGTTAAATGTCTGAAGGGACCATTGGCCCAGGGGAATCTTCACATTTTACCAAATCTGGCACAAGTTTGGACACCTATTCTCATGGATGTATTAATACATCCATGCCTATTCTCCACCACTAGGTGGTGTTGTAGACATGTAACGACAGGCGTGACTGGCACTTTAATTTTTGACAAATAACTTCCTTGTTTTGAACACTCACACGAACACAGGACTCGGTCTGACACTCACGCTGTCCCACACTTCACACTCAAAACTGTCCACACGCCACAGGTAAGCTGTTCATGGACATGTATCACTTTCTTTCGTGGAATAAGAGGAAGCTAATTTAACACAGTTTGCTCACATCTACAATTTTAGACAAAGTTGACTGAATTCCCGAACGATATTAATACTGTTAGCTTACTGCAATGTCAGTCCTGATAGGTTTCAGGAAGATCTAAATATGGTGGCGCAGTCATTAACTAGATATTAGAAACCGATGCAATAATAACAACTGCAGTAAAAGTATAGTGGTGGTAGTGTCACTCTGTCCGTCGGGTTGTACTTATTATCTCGTAATAAAGTCAATTGTCCTCCAAATACAGTTTGTTTCTGTCCTGTCAGTGAGTGAGTTTGTGACACACTGCCCGAAAATACAGCCGGCGTATTTTTAAATCAATTCCCACTGTGGTCTAATCTAGACAAACCAGAACAAAGCTAATAGATAGATAGATAGATAGACAGACAGACAGACAGACAGACAGATAGATATGCACCTTATAACAAGACAGAACAGAAGGATTATATAAAGGAATATTTAAAAATAACATATATAAAATTATATTATGAAATAGTGGAATAGACTATAATTCAATTCATTTTTCAAATGCTTTATTTGCCCTCAGGGGCAGGTCAACACACCACAGCATCATCAATAATATGTATATTAATTAATATTAGAAAACAACTAGCAATTATGAACATGAACACAGAGCAACATGTAGAGTATGAGTATAAAATAAATAAATATAGATCTATTTCCTGTTACTTATAATTGAATTGTTTTTTTCAACAAATTGAAAAAGACTAAAAGCTAAAATCTTGAGACTTGAGTGTCATCAACAAATACCAGAGAGGCAGCAGAGTTTGTTTTTTGTATTTGTTTAATTTTCCTCTTTACTTAATACATGTAATTAAATGTAATTTTCTGCACAGGTACAATGGACTGCTGTGGTCTACTGACTGCCCAGAAGGAACCAGGTACAGGACTGTGAGAAAAACGGACAAAACGCTGTCAATATTCTTTTTTTTTTTTGTCTATTGTGATATTGTGATCCTGCTTTAAACCACTTTAAATTCCCTATGGTGAAGAACACAACACTGTCTGTGACATTGTCGCTGTATTTCTTTATGCTTCTTGGTCAGTTCCCCTGAAGAGTATCGAGGTGGAGGTGGAGGTGAGGGACCATGTGGCTACAGTGGTCTCCACTCTGAACTATGAGAACAAGGAGGACAAATCAATCGAGGCTGTTTTTGTCTTTCCTCTGCCTGGAGACGCTGCTGTCTGTCATTTCAGTGCTAAGATTGGACAGACGCAGATCGTAGCTGAGGTGAAGGAGAAACAGGAGGTGAGCTGGACAGTGAGGTTTTATTTAGTTAGAATGAATCTTACAGTAAACATAGGGAATGTTGCTCACGGGTGTGTGTGTGTGTCGTCTGTACTTCAGGCTCGTGAGGAATATGATGATGCTCTAAGCTCTGGTCAGCAAGCCTTTTTATTGGAGGAGAGTGATCAGAGTCCAGATATATTCACTCTGAGTGTGGGCAGTCTGCCTCCAGGAGAGAGCGCCTCCATCAGGCTGGAGTATGTCACTGAGCTGGCTGTGCAGGCTGATGATGGGCTGAGGTTTTGTCTGCCTGCTGTGCTCAACCCTCGCTATCAGCCTCAGGGTAGGAAACCCAGCCAACACTCATTATACAGTCATTACACCTGTCAATACAAAGGGTTCTATAGCAAAAATCACATGACTGGTGACTGAAGAGCACTTTCACTGCAACAGGTGGTTTAGGAAAACAGTTCTAATGTAGACTATAAATAGATAAACTATGTACTGTACTATACTCTGGAGTATGTGACTGAGTTGGCTGTACAGGCTGATGGTGGGTTGCGTTTTTCTGCCTGCTGTTCCCAACCCTTGCTACCAAGGCAGTAAACTCAGCCAACACATTTTTGTTTAGTGAACACCCAGCTGGAAATGGAAGTGACGTCACCAGTTTGCATTTTAGACTGTTTTTTATGCTTCACAGCACCCATATGTTAATTTATTAGAAGTCACTATCACAGTATTAACACAGATAACTTTCAGATTTTCACATTAACCACATTTAAATCTTATTTCATGTTCAAAAAGTATCCTCTCTCTTTTACACCCTGCCTTTTGCATCGTCACACACACCACCAGGTGCCCACACCTTTTCTGTCTATTTTCCATTTAACTTGCCTTTTCATTTTCCTGGTTTCTTGAATTGATCTTACTTTGGTTCCATTCAGAAAGAATAATAATAATGTTGTGCTTGCACCCATGTTCATGAGATATGGAA
Source organism: Microchirus variegatus (assembly GCF_963457635.1). Taxonomy (NCBI): domain Eukaryota; kingdom Metazoa; phylum Chordata; class Actinopteri; order Pleuronectiformes; family Soleidae; genus Microchirus; species Microchirus variegatus. The sequence goes on along the minus strand of NC_139804.1, from coordinate 22,734,099 downwards.
AATGACTGAGAACTCATCAAAACAAATTCACCGTCCTTCACAGGGTGACTTGGATTTACCTTTAGGGACAGTGTGAGGGGTCATTATGTAATTTGTTCAAAACAATTGAAATTTGTTTTGTTATTTTAAGAGTTGAACAAGGTGGCAATTGATGATATGTATGTGGTACTCTCTTCTTTGTTTTACTTTATATTAGGGGTACTTGTGTGAGTTTTATCTGTAATATTCTATTGTTACAGGCAGTGACGGTGCCAGTGTCCAGGTGACCTCTGTCCCAGCCTCTCTGGTGCCCTACAGTCTGTCTTTCTCTGCCCGAGTGTCCTCTCCTCGTCCAATCTGTAAAGTAGAGTCCAGCTGTTCCCTGGACCCTCTGCAGTACCTGAACACAGAGCAGACCCAGGCCACTGTAGGTCAAGTGCTAAAGTGTCTGCTGATGTGTGTGTGTCGTTGTTCCTCAACACTAAGAACAAACAGTGGCACTTTGCTGATGTTAATAAGTGTGTTGTGTGAACTGCAGGTCAAGTTGGCTGAAGGACACAAGTTTGACAGAGATGTTGAGCTACTGATTTATTACAAAGATGCTCACCAGCCCAGTGCTGTGGTGGAGGCAGGACAGGCCTCTGCAGAACCTGGTGAGTGCAAATCTATGAGGCTGTTGCTCTGTATTGAACAAAAAAAAAAGTATTTTTTCTTTTCTTGAAGTTACATTTATTGTCATGATATGTGTGTCAGGGACTCTGATGGGTGATCCAGTAGTGATGCTCAGCCTGTACCCTGAGTTCCCCCAGTCTGTGATGTCTTCACTCGCCTCTTGTGGAGAGTTTGTGTTCTTACTTGATCGGTCCGGAAGTATGGATTGTTCCATCAATAACATCATGCATGAAGAAACTCGAATTGGCAGTGCAAGGGTAGTCAGCAAAGGGTTCACTTAATCATGACCATCATTGATCATGTTTCTCTCTCGCACCATTATCCTCATTATATCATTTATCGCCATCCTTTAGGATACTCTATTGCTCCTGTTGAAGAGCTTACCAATGGGCTGCTACTTCAACATCTACAGCTTTGGCTCCACCTATGAACACATCTTCCCGTAAGTGACCCTTGCGAGAGACTGTCCAACTAAATTTGTAGGAAAAAAACACTTACACAAATCAGTGCAGTGTGGACGTATTAAAGTATATAATGTATGTTTCCTATGGCAGTAAGAGTGTGGAGTACAGTGAGACAACCTTGGAGGAAGCGTTGAAGAAAGTTAAGGAGATGAATGCTGATCTGGGAGGGACAGAAATCCTTGAGTCCCTCAAACACATTTACAGCCAACCCTGCATTCCTAAGCAACCTAGACAAGTAAAACACTCACAATGTTTTTCATTTTATTTTTTTTAAAACACACATTAATGACTGCTGCATTGGTGTGTTGAGAGGTTTGCAAGGTGTTTAATTGATGAAGTGCTTGACATCTGGCCTTTCCAGAGAAAATAATGGACTAGAGCAACTGTAGATTAGTATATTATTTAACATGTCAAAAATGCCTTGATTGATCTTCTCCTATTGCGCCTTCTCTCTCCTACATACGGTCGAGCAAGAACAACCTCGAAACTCAAACTGACTGCACCTAGATTGTTCTTCATAATTCATTGGGCTATGTTTCATACTATTTCATACTATCGATGTCAGGGTGTGTAACCTCTGTGTAAACTGTCCTCACTGTAGCTTTTTGTCTTCACTGACGGTGAAGTGTGCAACACAAAAGAAGTTCTAGATCTGGTGAAGAAGAATTCAGGCTCCCACAGGTAAAACCAGACACACATGCTCACCTTTGCCCTCATTATTGAAATGAACAGAAATCTGTGTGTATGGTGATTTCCACCCAAGAGTGGTGCTTATATACAGTATATTTATATGGACACAAGTAGAGGCAATAATCACATTTCAAGTCTGAACTTTTTCTCTCTTTCTATTCGTCATCATGGTTTATCTGGCTATAGAAAAATAAATAAATTGTGATATAATCAGTGTATTTTGCAAAGCCTGGACTGAAAGATGGATAGACATGATTGGCTCTCATTGATCTTAAGTATCATTTAAATAAAGGAATGCATTCTGTAACTTTGTGGCTATTTAAATAAGAGCTACAAAATGTACTTCCATGATAGGCTGCTTTGTGTCTGTGTCTCCTAAAATTAAACTTGTGATGTTATAGTTTTGATTTCCAGATCAGAGAAATCAGAGACCGCTGTACTATGTTTCTCTAAGCGACATTTGTTTTTATCAACCACATCTATCTACTGTACTGTATGTCTGATAATTCCTACACTGAGGTGGTGAGATACGATCTTTTCGTGAATCACACGCAAACCTTGTTGCTTGATGATTTCTGTGCCTGAGTTTGACTACAGTTTGTCCCATGTAACAGTGCTATCTGCGTTAAACACAAAAATATACTGTGTTGCAGGTGTTTCTCTTTTGGAATTGGGGAGGGAGCCAGCTCTGCTCTTATCAATGGGTTGGCCAAGGAAGGAGGAGGTCACGCTCAGTTCATCACAGGGACTGACAGGATGCAACCTAAAGTAAGACAAATAGCACAGATGGAAAAGTGTTAACAAAATATAACTCCCATGTTTAAGTTTAACATATTAAGTAAATACATTGTATAAAATCTTACTGCCTTTCCCAACTTTATTTAAATACCATCTTTTAATTAGGTGATGCAGTCGCTGCGATTTGCTCTGCAGCCAGCAGTGGAGGACATCTCAGTCACATGGGCTTTGCCCAAGGGAGTGTCCGTCACTGATCTCTCTCCACCAATCACTACAATTTTCCAGGGTCAGAGGTCACTCATTTATGCCCAGCTTACTGGACAGGTAGGAACAACACCAGTTCTTAGAAGAACATGTCTCTGGTTAGATTTGTGTCCTGGAAATTGTGTGAATATCATCAAAAATAAATACACAGAAGTGTTGAATGTAGAATATAATCCATATCTGCGTGCACATGCAGATTGTTCTTTTTTTTACCATTGAAGAAAACAAAACAAAAAAGAACTGTTGCTTTATCTCTGGTCGAAATGACACACTGGTACTTAACATGGAATACGTCATTAAACGTATTAAAACCGTTACACGTTGAAATACCTACTGTTGAATATTCCACCTCCTACATTTTCAGGTTATACAATTGTTTTGTTACACCATGTGACACTATTCCTCAGAGCTCAGAGGCAGCAGAGGGCAGTGTGATGGTCAAGTACAGTTTAGCAGGTCATCCTTCGCAGAACCAGCTGCACTTCAGCCTCAAACCTGCACAGGACACAGGGTAAAACAGCTTTTAAATCAGATACTGACTGCATTTCATGTTCATAAGGGTATCACGAACTAGTTTAACTTGGGGTAATAGGGTATACTATGGGCACTTTAAACAAGATTGACTAGCTGTAGATTTGACTTTTGGGTTCACAGAAATATCCACTGACTGTGTGTGCAGATTAACAGTCCACAGGTTGGGTGCACAGACTCGGATTCGTTCCCTGGAAGGGGAGGAGAGGGAAAGCGAAGGAGAAGTTGATGAGGGTTTGAAGAAGAAGGTGGTGGATCTCAGTGTCCAGTCAGGAGTGAGCAGCTCCTTCACTGCCTTCATTGCTGTGAACAAAGGCAACAATGAGCCCATTGAAGGGCCTCTGATGCGCAGAAATATTCCAGCACCTTGTGAGTAAAATCGTAGCACACTCCCATCAACAATACAACTAATGTGCCATCGACTGGTTAAAACAAGGTGATTTTTTTCTTCTTTATTTTCTTTCAGCTTTCATGATGATGGCTTGTATGCCTACCATGTATGCAGCTGCTCCCTGCATGATGCCTCGTATGTACTGTGGTGAGTTAAAGGTTCAGCCCAAAAATGAGTGTGACACTTAATCTTACCCACCGGATCTGTAAGATCTGTCTACTGCCTTATCCTCCACGTGGGGGTCACAGAGGGCTGGAGCCAATCCCAGCTGTCATAGGGTGAAAAGTGGTACCCTTTCAAGCTTGTGTTCGTCACAACATCAGAACTTGTTCTTTTTTTTTAAGATTTCTTAATTTACAATTGTGTAGCTGATAAATAAGTTTTGACTTTGAATCTAGACTGTTAATTTACTGAATGCTGGTTAGCATTGAGGTCCTGAAGCTGACAATACTAAAAAGTTAACCACCACCAGCTCACAAACATTGGACTGAACTGTATCTCTATTAGAAATTCTAACAATAAATCTTTTCTAAATCAACAGCCAGTGCTCCATGTGATATGCTAGAAGACTGTGAAATGGAGGAGTGCTATGAAGGTATCTGATTTGATGTTTAACACCCACTGATTTGTTTCATTAACTAATAACAGATTGCACTAATAATTGGTTAATAGGTTTAATTAAGGTTTAGGTGTATTGTGGAAAACTGTGTATAAGCTACTGTATATATGTAGGTACATAGTGAGGTGATTTTGACTATTTAAGTGGCTCACATTGATAGCTCCTCAAAGGGTCAGTCTATTATCAGTGTACCAGTTTGAGTTGAAATATGTTCACTTATCTCTGCTCTTTTTATTTATTTTTGCACAGACTTAGATTGGGGGGGAGTTGTTGAAAACAGTGCACCCAAGCAGGTTTCCACAGACCCTTTCCTAGAGTTGGTTTCCCTCCAGAAGGCGTCTGGCTGCTGGCTGCTTGATCCGACTTTGGCTGCTGCACTGGGAAAGACAAGCGAGGAGGTGGAGAACACAAAACCTTCAGCTGTGAGTCCATGATAAAATACTGACCCAAATTAAAGCAATGATATGTAATTTTAAGTAAGCAGTAGCACCCTCTGCAGCTACAATTGATAGTTGAATCTACAGAGCTCTGACTTGAGCTGTAATGTTGTTTATATACAGAAAACAAAACCAATCTATTAACCTCTTCTTCACGGTTGCCCCCCGGACCGGGGGCAGCGTCAGACGCAGCGACAAAAGCGTCATAAAACCAGTCTAAAAAACACGTCTAACTTTAATAAACACAGACATGCTGCATAACCACAGAAAGGTCAGAAACAGCTAAAAGCTCATATAAACCATTCTTATGTTCACGAAACACAGTTAAAACGCAGACAGATCAAACCAGCAGGAGCTAAAAAAACCATTACAGCGCACACATTGTAAAGTGGCACCAGAGCGTCAGTGTGATTATGTAAACAAAAAAAAACATGTGTCGACTGGACATCGGAGAACCCACAGATTCCAACGGTACCAATTTTATCACTCTACGACCAAGATTCATGGATCCAGGCCTAAAATAAGAGCAAAACAACAACTGACTTTCAAGAAATACAAGCAGAAATGTTGTCTTACCTTTGCTGTTTATCAAAACAAGTTATTTCCACCGGAACATAACCACTTCTAATAAGGAACTACACTTTCCAGCATGCTTTGGGAACAAATCCCGGTCTGATTGATCATTACAGAGCGACATTAGATCGTTCTGATTAGAGAAAGGCGAATGTCTGCACAAATGCGTCATATGCATTTATGTCCTTTTGACTCGCTAATGAAGTGATTCTCATGCATCACCAGGGTCTGATTCTACCGGTTTAGAGGTTTAAAATTAGCTGTCAATCACCCTAATTGACCAAGGTAAGCCAGAGCTATGGCGCTGCGTAACTGAAGATGCTGCAGAGTCACAGAGTTGTTATTACGCACCGCACAGGGAGCATCGATTTACAGCGATTACATACTCACAAGTGGTATCTTTATTTTGATACCAAGATAATCCACATAGAGCTTGTAACTGCAGAGATTTACTCTATTTAGTTTGGGCTTGTCATTTTCGAGCAGGGACTCCAAAAAGAGGGTCAGGGAAGAAGTGGTTAAGCAGCGATGACGAGTAGTCTTGTTACTGAACTGGGCAAGCCACATAATATGTATTCCTGTTGCTGTAAAAAGCACACCAAACTCCAAAATCTCCTTGTTGAATGTTAAATGTGTATAAAGATGTTCCATGATGCTAGTTTGAAAGACAAATTTTCTTGAAAACAGATTTCAACACATGGGTTTCTGAATCCTTGTCCTGAGGACCACTGCCTGGTATTCGACGTTTCCTTGCCCCAACAGATCTGATTCAAATGAATGGGTTGTTATCAGGCCTTTGCAGTGATTGCTGATCATGTGTGTTAGCGCAGTGAACTTAGCGCAGGGCAGTGTGTCCCCAGGACCAGGATTGCGAAACACACAGTTTATATAATGCCACATACTCATAATACAGGTTTGCACTACATACTGTATATAAAATAAGGATTAGTTGTGTGTCTTATACCAAAACTTGCTAGCTAACATTGGAAATTAGTCTGCGTAAGATTTTAAGGAGACCATGATTTACAATGTTGAAGTGTAACTGACAGTAACAGCAATCAGTATTTCAGCTGCTGTGTCCTTATTTGAGGGAGAGAGCAAAAAAGCATCAGTTATATATAATTATTTTGTTTCATCTTACAAAAAATAATTCTTCTTAGCAGTTACATTCCTGAATTTAACATCTGAATATCTGTATCTTCTTTGTGTTGGACTTTGTGTGTTTTAGGTAAATCAGGAAGTATGGGCGACCATTTTGGCTCTGATATGGCTTCATGGCTTCAAGATAGAAGCTAAGGAAGAGTGGGAGCTTCTGGCATTGAAGGCTGTATCATGGCTCCATGCTCAGAATGGTAATAATCATAATAAGTGGCGATCTGTTGTTTAACTTCAGTTCAAACAGTGTATTGTGTTTTAAAAATGTTGTTTTTGGTGTGTGTGTATGTTTTCTTTTTTCTTCCAGCACCATGTGTGGCAGAATGTATGGAAGCTGGAAACACACTGTTGGGTTACAGTGTGCAGAAAGATGCCATGGGGCTGTGAGGATTTCAATAATGGGCTTATTTGTCAGTACAGGTTCAATAAACATAATATGCTACTTTAAACACATATAGTACATGTAGGTGCCTCATTGGTCACTGGATCATAGTCAATGTTGTAACCATATCAGATCAGACAAAACTGACCTAACACAGTCCCAGACATGTTATACTTTTTGTCTGCATGAAAGGTTTCCATGCTTGAAAAACATCCCTTTTAATAATTCTCAACAGTACAAAATAATTAAGAAGCAAGGATTTAAATTAGTTTGCACACCAATACATAATAGACAACAAACGGCAACTGGTGAACTGGTGAGAACAATCTTTTAGTGACACACCCATCACCTATGTGCCAATCAAGTGTTCACCAATTCCAGCAATCAATAAGCAATTAATAAAATATGCAAAACCTACACCACCCTTTACATGTATATGTTTACAGGCCAGGCTTGCCTGGTCCAATATGGCGGACACCTGTTGTGGAAATTCTCTCTGCTGCTGGTGAAGAATGAAATAAAGATTTCTGCTGGCCGACAAGGTTTTATTTTCTATGCAAAGAAAAGGTCAATAAACACATGAGTGGTCGAAGATGAGGAAAAGACCCCGGGCATGGGGTGAGGAACACCCCTTTCACACCCTTTTGTCTATTACAGGTATCAGCGCCGACTCTCCAAATGTATCCTGCAGGATCTTGTATTTAGGTGCAAAGTTGAGTTTATACCTCATAATTTAAATACACAAAAGGACTTGGTATCTTGTGTTAGGAAGGTGGATGTTGGGCAGCTCTAGTAGCTGAAACAAAGAAATTGAATTTACCATTACACACCTTGACATAACAGGTATAAGTGGCCGCTGTGGCATCTTTGTGTATTTGTATATGGTCACTGGTACATTTATTCCATCTTACAACCATAACATTGCATTTTACTCTCTGCAGTATATATTTTAAAACAAACTTGTGCCTTGGTGTATTTGCACTATACCCAGTTAAGTCCAGCCATGTGATAAGACAACTTGTTATTCAGTTTTATGTCTTTAATGTAGCTTTTTATCAAAAATGGCTGTTCACAAACATTAAAGTTGGATTTTTGCTCAATAACATTAAGCATTTGCCGTGTTGTGTATCAAGTATTTTAGACCAATTAGGTGTATATATTTTGCTTACAGTAAGTGGTGGAGACAGACACGTCACTTAGTTCAGTTGTCTACCTGATTTTTGTGGTTGCAAATCTCAGGCCCTGTTTCCATTTCCTTACCTTCTGTAATGATCCACACAGGAGGGAGACTGCAGGGAAGTGAAGTGACAGTAAATTGGCAAAAAAGAAATGTGAATAGCTGTTCCTATTTCCCTTCCCTGAGTTGATTTTTATGAACCTTTAGATAATAATATTAGCACTCTGCTATATGTATGTTTTATGTAAGTCCCATAAATACGGTGCATTGTATGATATTGTGATTTAATTATTATTTGTTTTGCTTTTCCATGGTAAGAACATTTTGTAACATGTAGGAAGCTTTATGATACATAAGCAAATGGAATTATTTGATTAGAATAAGCCTTTTATTTGGGCTAGAGTGTCTTTCGTTTTAGAGGCCCCCATCCTGGTCCCCACTACAGCAGACAAACCTGCCAGATAGTGTTAAGCATTTCAAGGCAGAATGACATCCTTTCTGGTAAGATCACCATAAACATGTCACATTATCAATTGTAATGTATTCTTACACACAGGACCTTTCATTTCATATGTATACATAATAAATGTATAGAGTATTTGCTGAAAGTACGTGCAAACATTGAACATGGGTCTTGAGCATCACATCGTCTGAGTTCACTGATTGTTCAAAGTTCACGGTACGACACGTTTCTGGATTGCGTACTCCCGTACTGGTCCAATTCACGCACAAATGTGCACCTTGTGCGTAGTTGTGAAAGCCAGGTATCCCAGAATTCCTTTCACCGGAACAAAACGCCCACGAAAACACAACAACCTAAAATAAAACGCGGTTTCAAGTTCATTTGAGGCGAAAAGTCACTCATTTAGAGTGATTTGTGTTTTTGTATTAATATATGACGTATTTATATTTAGCGGACGCTCGGCGCTCACAGCGCCCAACACAGAGCAGCGTTACCTAGGCCTGCCCTATTGAAATGATCCGCTGGGCCCTGGCATAATATATAAAAACAGTATTTTACATTTTCATTTATCGACACTCGGGGGCGACAATGAGACAAGCGCTTGGTGCCATCCGCCATTCAAACTGTAGAACAAGGAAGTAGCTGTTGTTTTCAGTTGCAGTGAGTGGACTTGTGTGCTCCAGTACATGGCGAGATTTGAGAAAGCACATGGGTGGGAAATGCCCAAGTACGCACTTCTTGGATCGAGCAACGTCCTCAGTCTCTCAGTTTCCGTGAAGTTCTGCTTATGGACAGACATGGGCGTGGTTTGTAGCCTGGATCGTCGCTGTTTCCTGGTCTGACCTGCTGTGTCTGTTATCAGAGGTTAGTGTTTCAATATCCATCAGTAACTCCGCATCAACTGTAAGTATCTGAGAGCAATCTCGATAGACTGGACAGTTATAGTTAAACTGAGTAGGTGAGTGGATCCTAACGTTACCAGCATAATAACGTAATTCACAGCAGAATGGTTGTTTGTCTGTTTTTTGTTTGTTTGTTGGGGGTATATGTTTTTTCAAATTTTGACAATTTAAAGTAGACACTTTGGATGCCATGTACAAGTAACCTCAGGAAAGAACGAAATGTATGCGTTGTCCTTAAGTGGATACACAGATAGGCTGTACCATTTTATCATAACCTACAGCAAAATGTGTCAATGTATAGTGTTTGTGTGACCCTTTGCATAGGTGAGATGTCAGGCTTCTGTGGTCTGCTGACTTTACAGAGAGAAGCAGGTAAGTAGCTGAAATCACTCAAACTTTCTTCCTCCATAGATAACAGTGGCTAAACTTATTGAAGCAATGTGTCTGCTTCTTTTTGGTCATGAACTGAAACAATGTAACATAATTTTTATAATTTGTCCTTCATCTGAAAAAGGGCTTTTTCAAGCAATGTCATCAGACCTGACCGAGGGACTGTTTGTATACAGCAGCAGTGAAAGGGATGGGCTGAGACAGGAAGCATTTATCCAATCAAACTGCTGAATGACCAGGTTTTTTCAGCAGTAGTATTCACTTTAGAAACTTTAGATTTGTTTTAGTCATACTACAACCAGCCTTCTCACTTTATTAGCATGATGTTGCTGTTACCCTCGTCTGCCTTGACAAAAAACAAATCCCTTCCTATATGAAGGGCAGGGATGTCACTAAAATGGCAGAGAGAACAGACTTCTGTGAAGCTGATATGCTGAAACAATACTATGTGAAAATTACACACAATAGCTTTAAGCTTGCAGTGTCAGAATTTAATACTTGCAGTTTTAATCAATGAATAATATTCATACATTATGGCAGTAACAATTAGCTGTTTCATGATCTCAGTTCCTCTGAAGAGCATTGAGGTGGAGGTGGAGGTGCGTGACCATGTGGCTACAGTGGTCTCCACTCTGAACTATGAGAACAAGCAGGACAAGCCAATTGAGGCTGTTTTTGTATTCCCTCTGCCTGGAGACGCTGCTGTCTGTCATTTCAGTGCTAATATTGGACAGACGCAGATCGTAGCTGAGGTGAAGGAGAAACAGCAGGTGAGCTGGACAGTAAAGTTTTATTTCGTTAGTAGAGTAAACATAGGGAATGTTAGAGTAAACATTGGGAACGTTGCTCACAAGTGTGTGTGTTTTTGTGTGTGTGTGTGTCGTCTGTACTGCAGGCTCGTGAGGAGTATGATGATGCTCTGAGCTCTGGTCAGCAAGCCTTTTTATTGGAGGAGAGTGATCAGAGTCCAGATATATTCACTCTGACTGTGGGCAGTCTGCCTCCAGGAGAGAGCGCCTCCATCAGGCTGGAGTATGTCACTGAGCTGGCTGTGCAGGCTGATGATGGGCTGAGGTTTTGTCTGCCTGCTGTGCTCAACCCTCGCTATCAGCCTCAAGGTAGGAAACCCAGCCAACACTCTGACTCACTCAGGAGCCTTTAAGCTGAACCAGAAAGTCCAAAAAACACCTTCACAACATCAACAAAACCCATGCTGTAACCAGACATTCATTTATTTACCCTTTGTTTCTGTTGTCACATAAAACCAGACACTGAAACTGAGAGAAATGTAATATTTGAACATGACTGAAGGGGTCAGTTGGCCCCATGAGGCAAATAGCCCATTGCAGTGACCCCAGGTTCTGTGTCTTCCCCTCTCTAGGGGCTTCACAACTGTTGCCTCACAACAAGGAGGTTGGGTACAAATCTCAGTTAAGCTGAGAGTTTGAATGTTCTCTCTGTGTTCTTGTTGGGTTTTCTCCAGGTTCTTAGGTTTCCCCCCACAGTCCAAAAACTGAGAGGGGTTAATTGTACACTCTCAATTAACTATAGATGTGAATGTGAGAGTGAATGGTTGTTTGTGTCTTTGTGTTCACCCTGCGATGGACTGGTGACTTGTATAGTATGTACGCCACCTTTCCGCCCTATGTCAACCTATGTCATGTGGAGGATAAAGTGGTAGACAATGGAGGTCACATTACTGTGTGGAGTTAGCAGGTTTGCCCCGTGTGTCTAGGTTATCTTAAGGTACTCCTACAGTCCAAACATATGCTATATATATGAAAGTCAGTCTGAATGATTGTTCATCTGCATATTGTCCCTGTGATGGAGTGGCTACCTGTCCAGGGTGTCCCCTACCTTGTACCCTGTGTCAGTTTGGATTGGTTCCAGCTCCCATGACCAAGACAAAGAGACGAACAACCGTTCACTCCCACATTCACACATACGGTCAATTTAAAGTGTTCTGGGGTCGTGAATCTGGGTGTTTGTGCTGCAAGACAACATCGCTAACCACTACTAGTAATGTATAGACAAAATGGGTTATCCAACAAATAAAATAAATGAATAAACTTTCAGATAAAAAGATACGTTTAGCAAGTTTTTCAGAAAAAAAATGCATATTTAACCAACAATTATTGGCCAAAAGAGTTTGGCCCAATCAATTAATCAGTCTACCTCTTGTTCAGGCACAGTCTTCTGCATACCTTGGTTGTAACAAGTGATTATTTTATTCTATTCTCTTCTATTATTTTGAGCCAGTCGACTCTGATCTCTGGTGTCAACACAGAACTGACACTCCCTGCATATTTTCTCCTTTTCAGACCATTCTCTGTCAACCCTTGAGATGGTTGTGCATGAACATCCCAGTTGATCGCTATTACTCAGACCAGCACACCTGGCACCAACAACCATTCCACATTCAAAGTCACTTAAATCACCTTACTTCTCACTTTTCATGTTCAACCTACCTCTAGGTCTGATTATCGGTTTGAACTTCAGTAGGTTGTCCTTACCTTGTCTACTGGCATGTTGTTGCTGTCGTGTGATTGTCATTTGGTCCTTTTCATAGAAAAAGAATTTCCTTCCCTGTGACCCACAATATCACCTGGACCAAAGTGTCTAATTTGTTCTGTATTGTTTACAGGCAGTGAAGGTGCCAGTGTCCAGGTGACCTCTGTCCCAGCCTCTCTGGGGCCCTACAGTCTGTCTTTCTCTGCCCGAGTGTCCTCTCCTCGTCCAATCTGTAAAGTAGAGTCCAGCTGTTCCCTGGACCCTCTGCAGTACCTGAACACAGAGCAGACCCAGGCCACTGTAGGTCAAGTGCTGCGGATGTGTGTGTGTGTGTGTGTGGTTGTTCCTCAACACTAAGAACAAACAGTGGCACTTTGCCGATGTTAATGAGTGTGTTGTGTGAACTGCAGGTCAAGTTGGCTGAAGGACACAAGTTTGACAGAGATGTTGAGCTGCTGATTTATTACAAAGATGCTCACCAGCCCAGTGCTGTGGTGGAGGCAGGACAGGCCTCTGCAGAACCTGGTGAGTGCAAAGTAGTGAGGAGGTGAGTTAAAAAAATGGTTTGTGAAGTCATCTGATTCTTCAGCTGAGTCACATAAATTATCTGCATCTAAGGGACACTGATGGGCGACCCAATAGTGATGCTAAGCCTGTTTCCTGAGTTCCCCGAGTCTGTGATGTCTTCACTGGCCTCATGTGGAGAGTTTGTGCTCCTGATGGATCGATCTGGGAGCATGGATTTTCGCATGACAAATGAGAGTGATCAGACTCGCATCAGCAGTGCCAGGGTGTGAACTATGTGTTAATTCTGTTATAAAACCAGGTAGTGTCTCTTGGATGGTTAACTTGACATCTCCCCTGCCTTCAGGATACTCTACTGCTCCTGTTGAAGAGCTTACCACTGGGCTGCTACTTCAACATCTACAGCTTTGGCTCTAAATTTGAACACATCTTCCCGTAAGTGACAATTGAATTTTATTCAGCTACTGTTTTATTTTAATAATGTTGTTTTCCTTCGTTTATGTTTGTATGTTGTTTGACTGGTGATGTATTCTAATTGATCTATAGCAGGGGTCACCAACCTTTTTGAGACAGAGAGCTACCTTAAGGGTAAAAAATAATATGGAGGGCTACCATATAATATTTTTTTGTTTGTTTACCATTAAAATGATTAATATTATGCATTCAACTGCATACACATTCATTCCAGTGCTTACTCCTAACGATTACCAGTTTTTATAAACAATATCAAAGATATTTTACTGAGCGATCATACGGATACATGCAAGTGAGGTGAAGTGAAGTGAGCCCGCGGGCACCGTATTGGCTGCCTGCGGGCTACCAGGTGCCCGCGGGCACCACGTTGGTGACCCCTGATCTATAGACACATTTCCCAGTGAGGACAGTAAAGTATATACTGTATCCATCTGTGTATCTATTTTTATATCTTGGTATCCACAGTTTGATATTGATTATAATGTGTGTGCACACTTGTATTTCTTTATCGCAGTGACAGTGTGGAGTACAACCAGAAGACAATGGCAAAGGCACTGAAGAAGGTTAAGGAGATGGGTGCAGATCTTGGAGGAACAGAAATCCTGGAGCCTCTCAAACATATTTACAGTTGTCCCATCATTCCCAATCATCCCAGACAGGTAATACACACAAACCACAAATATTGTTTTCTATTGGTTATAGCAATAATTTTTTTCACTCCAATTACAGTCTTAAACTACACTAGCATGTTTGTTTGAAGCTCATGTATTCTTCTCACATACATACATACATACATACTTACTCTATGAATGCCTTTGACAGAACGCACAGAACATTCTTAAAGACGACTCTCATAGATATAATGCATTCCCGAGCCCCTTAGCCACACACACAGACACTTGTAGTGAGGACACATCTTTGACATAATCTATTACCTAGCTCCTTACTCTAACCTTAACCCATTGACGCTGGGAAAGCACTGCTGCACCTCTACCATTAGAGCCGGGAGCGCCGCTACGTAATTCTACCATAGACGCCGGTAAAAGCGGATACGTCAATTTTCGGGGTGTATAAGGTTTCCTCGCGGAGAATTACCACCGTAATCGACGGAGTGTTTACAACCGCGCACCAGGGGTGAAAGTGGATTTACCTGCAGATGCGCTGTAAGCACTATCACCGTCACATGTGAAACAGACTGTTACAGTCATTACATGCTGTTCTTGTTCTTCACACTCTATCAGGACTAAATCAAGGCACTGACACAAGTTGATATTACTTTATTTTCTTACTGTGTTTTAATTGAAAATAGTTATTCACTTAAATTTTAAATTTTTGTATCTAAATACACTAAATTTCCCAGGAAAGCCACAGGTGTAAGCTCTCAAATACTCTTTGAATTGTGTTCCTATCTGCTGAGGCTGAGAAATCAGTAATTTAGTAGGCATTGAAGCTCAGGTTTTAGAGGCATATTTTCCAGGCGCTTCAGGCCTTAATGGGTTAACCCTAAAACCAGATCTTGACCCCAAAAAAACCCTTAAAAGTTTTGGGGCCTGGACAAAGGTTTTTATGTTTTCACAAATATATAAATACAAGTACACACACACACACACACACACACACACACACACACACACACACACACACACACACACACACACACACACACACACACACACACACACACACACACACACACAAAAATACCAGACAATTCAGTGAGCAGTGTGATAGTTCACACAGTTCACACGTTTCTGCCGTCTAAACTCCTTGTAGCTCTTTGTCTTTACTGACGGAGAGGTGTCCAACACCAAAGACGTGATATATCTGGTGAAGCAAAATTCAGGCTCCCACAGGTAAACCAGGACAACTTGGTCAATTTTGTTCCATACAGCAGTGCTGCCTGTGTTAAACACAACACTATACTGTATTTAAGGTGTTTCACTTTTGGAATTGGGGAGGGAGCCAGCTCTGCTCTTATCAATGGGCTGGCCAAGGAAGGAGGAGGTCACGCTCAGTTCATCACAGGGACTGACAGGATGCAACCTAAAGTGAGAAGAAATAAAGCAATGAATTATTATTTTTGGATTGAAATCATGGATTGATATCACACAGTAAATTATGTTGCTTTGCCTTTTTGTTCATTTTTTTCTTCCCAAACAGGTGATGCAGTCACTGCGATTTTCTCTGCAGCCAGCAGTGAAGGACGTTGCAGTCACATGGGATCTGCCACAGGGAGTTTCTGTAACTGATCTCTCTCCACCAATGGCGACACTATTCCATGGTCAAAGGTCATTGATTTATGCCCAGCTCACTGGGGAGGTAGTAGCAGCAGCACCTTCACTTATCCAAATAAGCATAATACAGACATCAACATGGTTTCTAACCACACTATGACTCTTTCTCAGAGCTCAGAGGCAGCAGAGGGCAGTGTAACACTGAAGTACACTTTGGCAGGTCATCCTTCTCAGAACCAACTGAACTTTAGTCTCAAACCTACAGAGGACACAGGGTAAAACCATACACCACATTTTATAATATGAAATATCATGCTAATGAATGAATTCAATAATAAACATTCCATTGAAATAATGATGCTGAGTATCCTCACACTCTCCCATATAATGTTCGAAGAATGATACATCTCTGTTTTCACCTGTGGTTACTCCTCTCCTGTCTGCAGATTAACCCTGCACAGGTTGGGTGCTCTGAGTCTGATTCGCTCCCTGGAGATTTTTGGCGAGATGCAACAGAATGAGGGAGTGGAGAGGAAGGTGGTGGAGCTCAGTGTCCAGTCAGGAGTCAGCAGCTCCCTCACTGCTTTTATTGTGGTCAACAAAGACAGTCGTGAGCCGATTAAAGGACCTCTGCTGTATGTAGATGATTCATCAACCCGTGAGTGTTAAGAAGTAATCTTAGACTTAATCACAGCTATTGTTATTATTATTATCAATGAAGTTATCATTCGTTAATTAGAAATGAATCATTAATCTTAATCACTTAATATTTAGTTAATGTTGACTCGTGTTTAGTTGGTTGAGTTATTAGTTGGTTAGTCAGTGGTGAACTAATCATTAGTTAATGATTAGTAAATTAACTATGGAGCTCTGAGAACTAGTAATTTTTAAATTTTGAACCCCCTTTTGTGGCCTCGATGAAGATTGTGTGTTTTACTGATTGATGATGTGCACTGTCCTTCTCACAGGTATGTATCTCAGATGTGGTTTGTATGATTTATATGATGATGACTTAAGCAGCAGCTTCAGCAAAGGTATGTAGTCAACGTTGCTTTTTTGTGTGAATGTCGTTCATGTTTTTCTGACGAAGCAAAGACGATGTAACGCAACAGATAGTTCATCTGGTAACGGTGATATTTGTATGTTTTTGCTTTGTTTCTTAATTGGTCATCACTTGAAATTTGCACAATTTACTTTGACCATAGTCTTGTCTCAGCATGGCTGAGAGTGAAAAACTAAATAAATAAACTAAATCCACAGATTAATGTCAACCTTGCAGAAAGAGTGCATTTCAAACATGACTAACTTGAAATTGCTGCACCTTAAACTGGAGAACTTTATTTATATAAAAATATACATCAGTATATAGGCTTAATTACATATCTGTGGTTCTGTATGATCTTGTGAGTCAGTAAATCTTTATATATATATATATATGTATATATATACATGTATGTGTAATATGCTTTGTTCAATAGGTTCTATATTCTAGAACCTAGGTTTTATATTCTCTTGAGGTTTGTATTTGAATGTCATAATATTAATTAATTTTGAATGATAACTACAAATGATTAGTGAGATACAAGATATACAAAGTCCCTAAAACTGAACAGTGTCTTAAAAAACAATTGATGTCTCATTTCTGCATAATATTATTTTTATAATTTTTATTTTATTTTTTTAAATGTCCAACAATTCTCAGGAAGAAAGACCATGAAGAAGAAGGTAAAATCAGGTGAAGATTTTCCTTTATTTATTTATTTATTTATTTGTTTATTTTGTACACATTACTTGCAGTACGTCTATTCTACTTTGGCTATGGAAAACAATGGATGGAGCTTCCTTAACAATTTTGGGTGAACAGAATTATATACTATATTCATACATTTGAAAGAATGCAAAATGTCCCCTTAGCTTCACCAGTGCTGTCAAAAAATACTGCCATAATAAGCAGAAGCATAATGATTGAATCTATACAAAAGGAGAAGGCTGGAGTGATCCAATATTGGCCCAGACTGAACTATATCCACATTCGCCTAAAAACAACAAATGTTCTATATATAATGAACAGTTTAGAGAGCTGATGCAATAATATATCACTGACAACTGGCCAACAGTGATTCATTAAAAATAGATATGAATTGGGGCATCTATAATTTCATGCAATCTGTCAGTATTTACCCATGATGACTTGAATCTGAAGCTGTTAATATTGGCACTTTTGGTGTCATTGCAATGAGTTTTACATTTGGACAGAGGTTTGCACCATGTAGCTATGTGTCTGGACTTTTTGTGAAAAGCCTGAATTTTATGTTTCTTTTCATCTTCTTGTTGATGTCTCTTCCCAATCAACAGTTTTCGGCAGAATTGGCAGCTACTTTAAACTCAGTCGGAGGGCCTCACCTCAGAGTAAAGGCAAGTGGTGAAGAAAACGAGTGGTGTGTTGACAGTTTTTTTCTCCATCTCATTAGAGCTGGGTATTTCCTGTTACTTTTCACAGATTTCTTTTTTCTTCTTCTAATTATTATTATTATTATTATTATCATGACCGTATCCTTTTCAGAATGTACTACAACATCTGCGTCATTGATCTTTAACAGCTCGGCATTCACTGCACTGTTGCACTGTTGTCAGAGCAGCCTTTCCGATTCTGTATAGAGCAGACTCGCTTAATATCAAGTTATAATGAGTTATTTCTGTATGTTTTTTTTTATTTATGGATACATTTTCTATCATAAATACGTTTATATTGTGAACTATTAATCATTTCATATCAAAACGAAAACTTTTATTTTGAAATTATGTGAACTATCATCATAAATATAATTATTTTGGCCCCCAGGTCATTTGAGTTTGAAATACAGGTTAAGAGGGTGCGCTCAAAATTTCATGCAATATAGTACATGTCTGAAATCTAAAAGGTCATAGGCCATAGTTCCTTTAGTTAGTTCATGTTATCTTACAGCTGAGTTACACAGAAAACTGTAGGAAGTTTCCACTATAATATTTCTACCAGTTACTATTCTGTAACCTCTGAATCTATACATACATATTCTTCCATATTTATATTTTTAGCACAGGTATGCTATCATCTGTCATAGAACCTACAAATGCAAAAAGGAACACAGTGTATAGTAGCACAAGTGTGTGTGTGTGCGTGCGTGTGTATGGATACCTGCTGGCTGCTACTACTCCACTTTTTCAGTCCTTGTAGTTCTTATGCACCCTCTATAGATCTGCACAGCTACATGAACGTCATTTTGTTTTTTAACTTTCTTGGTTTTTCCTCCTCAGAAATGTCTCAATGTATTGCTGCCAGTATCAAACCTGAGGAGACACTCGAAGACCCTTTGCTACAGTTAGTTTCCCTGCAGGAGGCGTGTGGCTGTTGGCCACTTGATCCGACATTGGCAGTTGCTCTGGGAAAGACCAGAGAGGAGCTGGAAAACACAAAACCCTCCAAGGTGAGTTAAATATTAGAGGACAGTTTGTTTTAGGGCTGTCAGACTGACAAATGAATTGCAGATTATGCTTTGATTAACCATGTTTAGGGTTAGGTATGTTGGCATCTTTTCATTTTAATGTTGAAGCTTGTAATATTCAATTCTTTAATGAAATCTCCACAGAGTTAATGTTGAATTAATACAAAGGATATTTAAATTAATTTATTAATGTTTAATAGCATCTGTACTTTTAAACATGGATTCTCTCTGGTGAACTACAGGAACATGTATGAACTGCGACTTGCTCAGGCTGAGAAACTCCATCATTATACTAATTTATTTTGTATCATTGCAAATATTTGACACGACTCAAATGTTTAATGTGTTAAGATTAAATGGCAACAGGGATCCTTTTTTACAAAGCTTCACATCATATCTAAATGTAGGTAAACAAGGAAGTGTGGGCCACCATTTTGGCTCTGATCTGGCTTCATGGATTCAAGATGGATGTGAAAGAAGAGTGGGAACTTCTGGCTCTTAAGGCTGTGTCATGGCTCCGTGCTCAGAATGGTAATAACCATGACAACGTTGTTTAATCTCTTGTTGTTGTTGTTGTAGAATAAACTGTTTACTTTTACTCAGTGTTTCTTCTTCTGTGTTTTCCCTCAGAACCATGTGTGGCAGAGTGTGTGGAAGCTGGAAATGCACTGTTGGGTTGTGAGGTACAAAAAGATATAGTTGGGCTCTGAGGTTTTCATTGAACTGGTTTCTCTGTAGGACTGGTACATAGAAGTGGACTATTTTACCCAGGATTGGTTCTAGGGTGAGACTGGGAGACTAGGACTATTATGGTCTATTAAAGACGATCTGAAACTAGTGATTAAGAATATTAACTGTTGGAAAATGTGTATCGATTGTATACATTGAGTGAGAAGCAGGCTTATTTATTACTATATATTTTTACTTCTTGGTTGTCCTCAATGAACAAACCACAAGACTATCTCTTTTTCATGTTTATATACACAGTCTATGACGTAATTGTGGAACAGCTAAGTCTAAATCGCAGAATACGACTACTTTTTAAGGTATTAATACTCGCTGTCCATGGTGCTGAAGTGGACAGAGACCTTGACTTTAGCCTAACTCGTATACACAAAAGCAAAGACCAAAGACAAAAATACATAATGTCTGTCTATCTCCATTAACGCCACCTTTATCGCAAAAATCTATATAATAGACGACCACTGCTGCCGCAGCCTTTTATTTTTCCACCTGCTTGCCTTTGTATTGTTGCTGCTGTGAATTGATTTGCCGGTATGACAGCAGATATGGCAGTTTCCAACTGCTTGTCATCTGCTCCCACACCTGCACATTCACGCTGTGCTTTTTTAAAAACTAAAATTAAATTTTAACCCACTTTGTTTCGACAGAATTATATTATTATTAGCCTCAGATTACGTCTGGTTGAAATCCACACTTCATGGTTGACACTACTCCGAACTTGTTCATTACATTGGATAACATGTTGGTAATGATGCAGCCAATAAGAGTCACCACGTGGGGTGACTCTTATTGCTCAAGAGCCCTTTGAGTCCACTTGTTGCACCAGGTCTAACTCCACCTTACAATACTGCTTGTGCTTCAGGGATGTTACTTATGCATTACTTAACACGTTGTATTACTGATATGAAAGGTCCTTATGTCAGTGTCTATATTGTGCCTTTTTATTCTGGCTATACTTGCACTGCACTTCATCAAACATACAACCGCGCAATTATGTGCTATTCAGACTTCTCTTTAAAAAAGAGAATTACTGAGTAAAAATAAAACTGGTGCGTGAACATAGAGAGCGCGCGCCAAAAGTGTATCCTGTGTCGCGCCGGGCTCGTGAGCTCCAAAATAGTTTTGGATTTCTGACCCCTTGTCATATTTCTACTACCCTCACACCCCACGCAAAGTAACTAAGTAACTTTTACTCAAAGTACATTTCAAATGAACTACTTTTTACTTCTACTTGAGTGCATTTTCAGATGACTACTTTTACTTCTACTTGAGTAAGTATTGGTACTTTTACTTGAGTACAATATTTTAGTACTTTTTCCACCTCTGGTTACCACGATTCAATTCAGTCATGCTGGTAACACGAACACTGTTTGTTGCACCACAGTGATAATTTACAGTATACACACGTGATTGTCTCTTGCACAGGCCCTTGTGTCCAAGGGAGGGAGTTTGAACTCCTTATATCTGCTTATCTTTTGTCATTTAGTGTGAAATATTGTTGAAGTGAAATACTGTTGTAATGTGCCATTGTTCTTAAAAAGTATTTTACCAGAAGATATTTATCTTTATTGTGGTGAATCAGTGTCAAATTTTTGTATGCAGTCTTGTGGCTATCAGTAAAACCTTAAATCTATAATTGTGTATGTCTTCTCTCTTTTTTAATGTCTCTCACTCAAGTTAGAACATTAGTTTGTGTAATTTGCCATTATATTAAGATACAAAGCAGGCATTAGCTGCAACTGTATGATCTTTACCACTGTTTGCATTTTTTTTTTTTTTTTTTTTTTTTTTTTTAACCTGTCCTGTCCAGTACCTTGGGCATGCACTATGGTTGACTGCATGTCTGTTGGTGTTGAACAGATTTTGCTGTTTGCAGGGCGAGTGATTACAGCGCTGTAATGCCCGTCCTGCTATTTATGTATTTATTTTTATTTATTAGGTTGTGTGGGAGGACCGGGCCAGACAGGGGGGGTGGGGGTGAGGGTGGGTAGACAGACAAGGGAGGTGTGAGAGAGATGGGGAGAAAGAGGGAGAGAAAAGAGAGGGGGAGGGAGGGAGGGAGAGAGGGGGAGCGAGAGAGAGAGGGAAAGAGAGACACTTGATAGAAATTAGTAGCATAACACACTAAGGCAGTAATGACAACATTACAACATTAATAACACTGATATGCATTTGTATTACAGTACCATTAGAATTTGTTAACAACCACATATAGATAAGGTGATCTTGTTTATAACGGTTGTATCAGTTTATATTGGTTCTATCATGAACCAGAGTTTGTCTGTGTGTGTATCTGTATGTCTGTGTATTCGCGCATCCATATATATGTATGTGCGGAGGTTGTCACTTGGTGTGGTCGGGAATCCGTGGTGAAACCGTGTTGCCGCCCCCCAGCCCCCCCGGAAGGAGACCGGCAGTAACCCAGGCACACGGGGCGTCCACCAGCCCCCCGGGCCCGGAGATACCCGCCGCCGCCCGACCCAGGGCCAGCCGCGAGTCCACCCCGCACAGGACCAGGGCAGGGCGCCGCAGAGCCGGCGCCCCCCACGCGCAGAGCACGCCCCGAGGGGGCAGGAGACGACGGCACCACGAGCACAGACCAGCCCACCACACGCCGAGGCAGGTCCTGAGGCCCCAGGTCCCCACACCCGGGACCCACCCAGGCCCCCAGGGCAGCCCAGCCCATCACCAGGGACAGTAGAGCCTCCCCCAGAACGCCCCCCCAGGAGGCAGGCCGGAGCCCGCCACAGCTATCCCCGACGCCTACCCCGGAGCCAACCACACGACTTCCCCCCCAGAGGGGAGCCGGCAGAGGCTCATGTAGGGATCCCAGCTGGGGGCCCCCAAGGAACAGGAGGCAGCAGGGTCCCGGATCCGCCCCGGGCAAGCCCCCTCACACAGGTATGGGTCAGAGGCCGTAAGACCTGTCACAGCGGACCCCACGCCCACCCGGCACAGGGACCCACCGTCCACCCAGGGCAGGGCGCCCAAAGTCAGCCTCCGCCGAGCGACCAGCTCGCCGCCCACCATCACCCTTCCCAGGAGTCATGGAGAGCCACGGCCAGTCCCCCGGGGCTCCCCCCGACAGACCGACAGCCGACCCAACTACCTGCCGCAGCCGCCTGCGCCCCGGAGCTCCACAACCGCCCCCCAGCCCAAACCACTGACCCCAGCCCAGCCGGGAGGCGGGCGGGACACAGGTACCCGGGAGGTCCCCCCCGCCCATCCCCCACCCACCCCCCACCAGGATGTGGTGTGGTGTGTATGTATGTGTGCTGTGGGATGTGTGTATGGGGGGATGTTGGTATCTAGTATGCATTAAAAATGTGGGGGGGAGGATGGGGTGACAACACCCCGCTGCTTGCGGACAGCGGGGTAGTCGATATGCACATATATTATGTGTTATAACAAGCCTTATTTATACAGACATCAAGGAAGACGGGGCAGAGTGTGATTATGTGATCACTGGAAAAGTGTATATGACATTTTCAGGGCTGATAGTCCTCAAGGGGACTAAAGCCTGGTCCAAGTGAGGCAGAACCTCATGCTGGACCTCATCGAAATGATAATTCAAAAGGCTGAAAAAAAGGCAATATTTTGGCAATATTTCCATAAACCTTTTGCTGTTGTCTGTTACACGGGTATGTACAAAGATGTCTGCTGTGGTCTGCTAACTGCTCAGAGTAAATTAGGTGAAGATTTGGTCTCAAACGCATGCGTCTTCTGCCACGTTTACATTTTTAGTGTAATTTTTGGGGGTTTTAAATGCAAAAGAGTGACCTATTAATTTTGTTTACAGTACAGAGCGTGTGTAAATGATGTTGTACATGTGAGTCTGTCTTTTGGCCGCAGGGAGGCAAAATACACCAAACTACACTGCAGCCATGTTGACCCTTATGACCTTTGATCCTCGGGATTGGGGCTGTCTGTTGTATAGGAGACCCTTTTTCATCAGAGCCTCTCAACATTGAAACAAACTTAAGGAGATGAGGCTCACAAATTAAAGTGATACTTCACCGATATGCATGTGGCTTTGTATTGCTAGAATAGCAGTAGTATTTAAAAAATATAAATATTCTTCACTCCCTCAGTTTTTCAATGAGTTGTAAGCTGTTTTCCCTTTTCCAAATTTACTCTACTGTGAGTCAAATGACGCGTTTCACATCATTACAATATCACCCGTATGAATCTGCACTCCAGCACCCCGTTGAAGTTTTGCAACTGGTTTCTAACACCGTCAGAGGCAGGGGAGGCCTCTGCGACATTGAAATATAGTCTCTGAGCTCATCTCTCTCCACTTTAGTCTCACAGCTGCAAAGGACATGGGGTAAAACGGTGCTCAGATATCTTTGTATGTGCTGGACAGACTAGTTTATTCCTCTCTCCTTGTCTGTCAGTCCGCAGGTTGGGTGCTAGGACTCTGGTCCAATTCCTGGAGGTAGAGAGAGAGGTGGTAAGAACTTCTTCTTCCTTCATTGCTGTGAAGAAAGGCGACAAGAAGTCGACTAAAGGAGGTGCAGAAATGTTCAAGCAACCTGTGAGTCTTTAAACTTTGTCCTCTGTGTGTTCACTTTGACTGTGAATCATATGTGGAACATATTGTAACGTGTGATGTCAGTCGACTGAAAACTGCATTATCAACTCTTTCAGTGAATACTCATTACTTGCTTGCCATAAACTCAATAATGATACATTCTGATAATCATATCGGCTATAATGAGAGGATTAATGCTATGCGTCTACTAAGTGGGTAGTAGAGAGGTGAGCACAGACACATACAGGATGTCATGTAGTGATGCTGGAGTGTTTTGGTATAATTACTCAAAATTCCTCAGGGGCTGAGACAAAATCATCTGTTTTCCCTCATTCAGTCTCGTCTTCACAAATATGGTCCTCTTCTTCCTCTCTCTCTTTCTGTGTGTGTGTGTTCAGCATCTTGTGTGGCAGAGTGTGTTGGAGCTGGAAACACGCTGTTGGGTCTGCAGCGCTGTGAAAGATTTTCATTTGACACTTTCCCTCCTCAAGATTGATGCACAAGAAGCTCCATCCTGTAACCTTTACTTCATGACGTTGCACTTCAGTCAACACTCTCCATCATACAAAGTGAACGGTACAGGGATTACACTGAAAGGTTGGTTGTTATAACGTACGTCTGTATATTAAATATTATGTCTTGAAATATGTTACACGGTCTTGTAAGCTTTGCCAATGTAAGGTTCAATGCTGATAATTATTATACAGGCCATTAAAGAGTCTGTGGAGACTGATATTACATGAGAACTAGAATTAAGTCCCCATTATATACCAAGTTTGCTAATTTTCAACAGTGTCTGGCATATAATGATGTAAATTCTAAAGTATAAAGAGTATGATTTGATGTCACTAGATTGAGGTGAGGCATGTTTTCAAATGCCTGGCCAATAGATCTCATGTGACAGAATAAAAATAACTTAATTTCCAAAACAGACCATGCTTCAAATATAACATTTTCGTCAGAAAGAAGCTACAGATGCTAAAATGTGAACGCTTATAAACAGTCAATACAATCACCACAGTTTTAAAGTGGACAGGCTTATTCAGACCAATGCAGTATCTATTTGCCTTTCTTACCTTGCTTATTTTTCTTTTCTAACAAAAACTTGTGTAATAAAACATGCTCCTGCTTAAAGGTGCAGTGTGTGTCTGCTTTTAGCAGCATAACTTGAAAAGTCACAGGTGGATTTGGATGAAATTTTCAGGAAATGTCCGCAATGGGACCAGGAACAAGTGATTACATTTTTTAATCCGTAGACGCTATCACTATTTTGTAGGCACTGAGCTGCCTTGGCGGAGGTCTGCGCTCTCCGAGTGCTTTTCTAGTTTACCCATATGCTGCATTATTTATATATTGCATCCTTCATCGAAAAACTAGTTCTGTCAAGCATAATCAGACCTGACTGAGGGAGCGACAATGTTTATGCAGCTGCAGTGCAGAGGCCGGCCAGTATAAGAAGCATTTATCCGCTGGAATTGTTGAGCCATTGCTGAGTTTTACAAGCTGTTGATTCCACTCCGGAAACTTTTCATGGCCACTTCTTTGTGTTTTTGCTCATTCTACTTTTGCCTCTCTTGACAAAAACAAATCACTTCCTGTGTGCAGTGTGGTAATGTTGCCAGGCAACATGAGATCTAAACATTGCTATACTGAGAAATACAGAGAGAGTCATTTGAAGCTGTTGGGCATAATTAGCATTTATCTGAATGTACTCTTTTTTTTTTCCATTTACACAGTTTACACACTAAGGTTATAAGTCTAAGATGTATTATAAATACACTTGCAGCTTTATTTTGTTAATTGACAGCTTTTCTGAGTGTAAGCTTTATAACTTTCACTGTCCCATAGCAAAGAGCACATAAGAAAAGTCTTTCAAATGAATCAAAAACTCACACATTTCAATCCGTAAATGCATTGAATCTCTGCCGTGTTAATATCTAATTAGATATTTGCATTGACAAGCAGGGAACAGTCATGCAACAAATGTGACGAGACACTTTGAGTCCAGGTTTCATGTGATTAAACATGTGTTCCTTCAGCTCACACCAGTATGCTGCTTGTTACTGCAGCTCACAGATTCAGTCCTGTGGGAGTCTTGTTATTGTGGCAGACTGCATGCAACAGTAATAATCACCGTCAGACACAAACTCGGGCTCTTTGAATTCAAATAACTTTTATCCTGATTTGTAATAAATGAGCAAATATGGAGTTCCTTCCAAAATTGAGGATTTGCACTCTACCGGGTTCGAAGTTTGTTTGCATTACTGACTGGAAAACATAACAACTATAAATCTTGACTGTTTTAAATGTGAGCGTGTCTCTATTTGCATCTGCAGTACAATGTTGGTTAGAGTGGAGGCCATTACAGCCTGTTTAATCTGAACTTTTGGCAGATGTCCAAACAACACTTTCTAACTGGTTTCCACAGCAACCCCAACCAGCAATACCAATTAGAACCGACAAAGGTTCCCAGCGCGCCAAGCTGCCTGGAGATTAGAGGAAAAGAAGACATTGTGTCTGGTCCTTGCATTTCAACATGCTTTTAATGCCTGGATTTAAGGTTAGGCATTTAGTTGTGATTAAGGGTGGGGTAAGGGGCTAGGGAATGCATTATGTACATGAGGGGCTTCTTTTTATTGTGTCTTTAGGACAGGGGTGTCCAAACTTTTTTTTGATGAGGGCCAGCCGACCAACTGTTGTTGGAAGTGCCCAGGACCAGGCTAAAATCCAGGGGGGACCGAACCATTACAGTAGCAGCCCCCAGACTCTGGAACTGCCTCCCCTTACACATCCGTGCAGCCCAGTCCCTAAATATTTTTAAATCCTAGTTAATGACACACCTCTTTTCACTTGCCTACGATTAGTGTTTCCTTTTTCAAGTGTCAGCCAATAGCATCCCCTAGTTACATTTGAAATGTTCTGCATTATGTAATAAATCTAAAACAACTGGCCATAAAATCCTCCTAATATGTCACAGAGACTCAGGAATAATGTTCATATAACAAACTGAACTCACCAACAACAACAGTACAGCCAAAATATTTGCATTAAAAAATATATTTTGCAGACAAAAAATGTTTTTGTTTTGAAATCATATTTTGGCATGTGGCACCACCTACCGCCGTCTACCAATCATTGCAGTCAGTAGAGTCTCAGCTGCCGAGCAACCACGGGCTGCCGGTTACATCAGAAAACGAAACTTAAAAGACCTCAGTATTTTGAATTTGAATGTAGTAACTGTTTTTGGCCATAATATAAGGTGCCATATGTTAGAATATTATTCTAACATATGGCACCTTTAACCATTTTTTTTTTTTTTTAGCCTTAGGCCATTTTCTATGTGTATTTTGCACTTTCTGTAAAGCACTTTGGTTGCGGCTCAGTCGTTTGTAAATGTGCTATATAAATAAAATTTGCATTAACTGGTTAGGGATAAGGTTTTTGCTCGCGTGTAAAAAGAATGAATGGAAATCCATGCTGTGTCTTAACAAGAAAGGGTGTACAAACCTGTGTGTGTGTGTGTGCATTTGTGTCTCGGAGACGGTGGCTTTGCATTCACCTGTGGGCTCAGTTGTATCTGCTTTGGTGTATCCATTATGGGGGAGGAAGGATTCAATTAAACCTGCTGTCTTTTCTTCCATTTCTCTGTGTCTTTCTTCATAGGACTGCTGTGAGTCCATGTGTGTGTTATTGGAGCCACAGGCAGGAAACCCGATCAATACGAAATAGTTTAGAGAGGCAGATGCTTCTGTCCTCTGTTTAGGCCATCGGAGGAACACTGTGGCCTCTCAGCAACACATCAATCACAAGCTGTGTGTGTGTGTGATTGATCTGATGGCCTTTGTACTTCAATGGGGAGTTCTTCTCTATACTGTATAACCGACACCTGTGATCCTGTGGTGTTTGTTGGATTTTGTGCGTGTGTCGTTCATTCAAAATCATTGACCTTTACTGTACGCCTTCTTTCTGTAACACACTGCTGAGAAGTGAGAACAGCAGGGTTTTATTCACCGTTGCAGTCATACTGCCTACACACTAACAGACCATAATGTCTCTGGTCAAAATTAGGTCCAAACCTATCATGTAGCGACTTGTGTTACTTTTAATAATCTAAATAAGTAACGTCTTACTGTGAACTGCAAAACAGAGACTCTTGGGCTTTGTGTTGCTTCACGCCTTCTCTGAGGCTTCCTTTTTTTTTATTCATACAGCATGTTCACCTCAGAGTCCTATAGTAGTACTTGTGAGATTCCTAGTTAGAAGGAATTTGATGGTCCACAAATCTAATAAAATAGAACTGATTCAGTGAATTGAAATGTGTTTGCATCACTTGTCCAACGAAATTGTAAAATACAACTTAACATTTCCCTGTTCTCTCTTTTGCAGGCTGACATTTTCTGTCTTCCTACTACCTTGGTGTTAAAAGGCTTTAAAGGAGTTAAGGCGTAGCCCTCTCCATGGTAACACCATCTCCCATTTTCTCCCACACGCACACACACACACACACACACACACACACACACACACACACACACACACACACACACACACACACACACACACACACACACACACACACACACACACACACACACACACACACACACACACACAGTCACAGATTTTCTTGCCTTCTCTCATCTCATAATTCTGCTCTACCCTGTGTACCCTCCCCCCTGTATGCACTCTCTCTCCCCATACCCGCTCTCCCTCCTTCTCTCTCCTTCTCTCTCACGCACATTCAGTCGGCCTCTACTGCTCTGGCCACTGGTCCACTGCTAATGCTGCACCACCCTCTGACAGCGAGATGTTCAGCCCAGCTTGTAAAGGATCTGCAGGGGAGCCGAGGTAAGGCTTTCACTCTGTTATTGCTTCTACTGCTGTTCCTACTACTACTGCTGCTGCTGCTGCTGCTGCTACTGACATCAGCAGACTGGGAGCCAAAACGAGATGATGAGAAGAGCGTGAGTGTGTGTGAGAGCGAGAGAGAGAAGAGTGTGTTGATTTATGTGAGAACTCTCCAGCTGCAGAGTGGAGCCTGTGTGAGTTGCAGGTTAGGGCACTTGTGATCCACATTCATACACAGGAATAAGTGGAAATTCATTTCTGAGGTTCTTTATACTCTTGTCACTCTATACTTTATACGCTTGGTCTTAAACTGTGTTATATGGAGCCATAATGTATGTGTGTATGCTGTGAGAGCCAATTGAGACATAGTGGTTCTTTAAATCCTGTAACGGTGTAGTATTTTGTGGTTCTGCTAAGCTTTCTGTCAGATTGACACCATATTGTGTTTATATTTGAAAGGTGGGAGTGGTGAGTTAGGGTGGCTGCCTTTAAGTTTTTTGTTTTTTGTTTTATATTAAAAACATGTATATAAATGTGTTCTGAGCTATTTGTAATTTAAAGGCTGAATGTCTTCATGCATGCATGAATTTTCCAAGATGTGTGGGTGTGTGGGTGGGTTGGTGTGTATGCACCAGTGGGCATCCATGTGCATGTGCACATGCAGTGCAACACATAGAAAGTGCATTGAAAATGTGTGTGACCAAAAGTCTCCCTGAGGAAACGTGCTCCCTGTATACTGCATGCATCACAGAGCGAGAGGCAGTGGGAGTCAGAGAATGTCATGTGTGAGTTTCCTCAGAGAAAGCGCAGTGTGTGTGTGTTTATATTAAAGACAGCCGTTCATGCACAAGTTGAATGTTTCCTCCGTAAAGATAAAGATCTACTATAGCGTCCCCATTACCAAGCACGTCGGGGAAACGTTTGCCTTTGTGTCTCAGGAAGGATCGAACAAACATTCCTCTCCTTCTTCTTCTTCGTTGTTTTGTACACTGGGTTTCGTGAGCAGAGACTTTGTTTGCAATAGTATAAGTTTCCAGTTCAAAAAACAAAATGCCTAAAGTATATATCAAGGCTTATTCTTTCTTTGGCAACAACATCAAAAAAATATATATATATGTCACTTGTACACTTATACAAACATACGGATAGGTAGTCTATTCAATTTCTGCTAATAAACCCTCATTATTGTGACACACTGGAGCTTTGTGCAGTTACTGTTTAACGCATCAAAATGTCAGTGGATTTTCACTAAACGTGTTGAGAATTAGAAGTAAAATGACTGCAAATCACATTACATCACATACATTCATGTTATTTTTTTGTGTGTTAACTGCTCTTTATGACGAGGATAGGAGGAGAGTGTCATAATTCTTAGAAATGTCTTGTACATGTTAATGTTATTTAAAATGTCGGTAGTTCTGTAAGATTTAAACACCAAGCAGCTTTAGTGCAAACCCCTTAAAAAATAAACAAGTGTCTGTTACGCTGAATCCGTTACTAAATGGGTTCACACAATGCTGATGAAGCCCATCAGCTCCCATTCTGTGTTTCTCACTATAGCAGTGATTTGTTCTCGTGTCACTAAGCAACATTCCCACACTGCAAACAGGAAGTGATCATTTTGGGTGCCTTCTCTCTCCTTTCCTCTTTTACCCATTATGTGCAGTTAAACACCTCAAAGAGGGGGTGAAAAAAACATTAAAGGTTTGAAGTTTGTTGCTCGGGGACCCTGGTGTGTATTTAGAGATAAGAGGTAGAAATGATGGTGCATATAATTGTGGTTTGCCTGAGGGGGTATTGCTATTGTTTGGTTTACTTTGGTATATTAGTCAAACTTTAGTTTAATTTCTCTCTGTAATAGATTTAACATGTTTTTCCTTATTATGTCATTTATATTTTTTCCATTTGGCTGTTATTAGTCTCTTAATACTATTAACTTCCACCCTCCCTTCATTGTTTCTCCCCTGCGACGCCATACTTCCTTTGCCTCACATGCTCCCCTCTGGTGACTGAATCAAATTTGCAGTGACATCTCTCGCGATCTTTACTGATACCTTTGCCAACCTTTGTTGCTCATCGTATCTGCAGTTCTCTCGTCTCTTCTTTTCTTTTTTTTTTCAACCATTTATTGATTCCTAAACCAAATATTTTTTTTATCCACAATCAGTACCAACTTCTCCAGAGTCTGCCCATAGGATGAAAACTAGTCATGTGTGAGGAAATCGACCATGTTTTTGGTGCACGGCTGATTAAATGGTGATTGTGTGGGTGAGAGCGTTTGCAGTTGTCCCTGTGAGCGTGGTGTCATTGTGTTTTCAACATCATGGCTCCGTGAGTTATTTACACCCACAGCGCTGCAGTCAAGGGAGTAAATTTCTCAGGCCACCATGAGATTTGTTGTTTTAGCAATGCTGTAATGACCATTCAGTCTTCAGTATTTTAAGATGCACTAAATTGTAAATACCTGCCAGATATTGGAAGTTATTCTGGGAAAAATGGGCAAAAGCACCTAGTTACAGGACATTTTGAGGGTAAGGTTTTAAAGGGTTAATTTTATTGGTCAAAACCGTGTCTGTCCGACTATGTCATGTTGATAAATATCTGCTGTGAAAAGTATTTTACACCTAGTTTATTCAATACATGCTTGGGCATTACAGACTGAGAAGGAGTAATGCCAGAGCAATGAAACTCAGCATGCATTTAATTCAACCTTTAGTGATTCTGACTGCATTTTTTTCTTCCAAATCTACATCTGATAGCTTGTTGAGGACCTTTAAAATTAGTACTAGAGACATTTTGTCAACATGGACTCAATTTGAGCACTGTGGTGCAGAAAAAGGGGTTTACCCCCAACGGCACATTGATCGTGTTTACCATGTGGTGATGTATAACAGACTGTTAATAAGACAGCAGCCAATACTGGAAGCATCTGAGAACTTTCACAACAAACTTGGCATGTCGAAAGTTTCCGCTCAGTCTGTGTCACGGCTTTAGACTCCTGATCAAAAAGCACACCAGGCTGGTCATGTCGCATGTGTCTTGAACGTTTCCTGACCCAAGTTCAGTGTTGGGTCCACCATTTTGAGCCAGAGACAAAAGGGCACTACAGGAAACGGAAATATCTACTGTTGAGGACTTTTTTGACTATTAGAATGAGAGCTTCTGTACTAAAGAGCATCCAGACACTGCAATACTGATGGAAGAATGATGTAGACTGCAGACTATGTAGGCTATGTTGAAAAATAAACCACATTTGGTCAAATTTGACCAGTCATGTTCAGCCTATATGAACTTTTCAGCCCATACACCCTTGTATAAGACCAACTTTAAGTTGCATCATTCCAATCTAAATGCCAATAATCACAGAATTTAACAGACATAAAAACAACAAAGCTGTTGATGCCCTGAGACTGTTTTTCACTTATCAATGATGTGTGGAAGAGTGAACAACTGGAGGCTGTGGGTGGAAGAGGTGCTGTGTGTGTGTCATAGCTTGTTAATTTGAGTGCATGTATGTGCACGTGTCAGCATAAACGCGTGTATGTCTGTGGGCTTATATGCAGGAGTGCATAGGGGTGTGAATTCTCTGATTCTGGATCCCTCTCCCTTCCTTCTCCCTCTCTCTCTCTCTGTATGTGTGTAGTATAGAAGACTTGGGCGTTCGAGTGGGCTTGCTGTCACATTCACTAACATCCACCAAAGGGCAGAATAACGTAATAATTATATGAATTTTTACTGTTCACAGATGCGGAAATGTGTCTATGGCTTTATAGGCTGATTCCAAAACAACACGTCACATAAATCACACACACACACACACACACACACACACACACACACACACACACACACACACACACACACACACACACACACACACACACACACACACACACACACACACACACACACACACACACAAAAAGGTTTCAGTGTGAAGAGTTGAGGTGTGGGGGGGATAACGAGAGAAAGGTATAGTGAAGAGTGAATGGTTTAAAATTAGAATCACAGAAGAAAGCAAAAATTGTGAACAAGGAATGGAAAAAGAAGATTTTTGTATGTGCACACTGAAAATGTGAAGGTTTCACAAACTGATCATTTTATTAATTCACTTGAGGATTATTGGTCAGTTGAGGTCACAGATTTGCTGGTGCCAATTCAGCTGACACAGGGCGAAAGGCGAGGTAGAGGAAGAAATACATCTATCGCAGGGCAAACACAAACACACAGACAAACACACAGGCACGTCTATGGGTAATTTAGAGTAGCATTAGCATGTATTCGGAATGTAGGATGAAACTGGAGAACCCTGAGAAAACTCATGCAACAGTGCTAACACTCTGCAGTGTGGCCCTGCACTACACAGAATAGAATAGAATAGAATAGAATAGAATAGAATGAAATAATGCTATATCAAGAATGTTATGAATAATCTGTGACTGAGCAACATGATTTATTGATATGCGTGAATGATCTTTGATTGCTGCCTTTGCCTCATCCAAAAGTCAATGTTAAAATAGGGTCAATTTCACATTTTACAATACATCACTAAACAACTAGTCACATAAGTTTAGTCTGAAAAGGGGATGCCTAAACCTTACTATAATGTGTGTTTTTTTTCTTTTTGAAGTTGTACTAAATCATTGAAGGCTGATAAAAATACATTATTTTTATGAAGAAAAAGTTTCAGCGCCTTCTGTGCAATACTTTTTAATTAGCTTTAATCTCAAAGTGGTTTAATGCTGCAAACAATCACCTAATGTTTTCCCACTACTCTCATATAGGTTATGAGAGGGAATTAAATTCAAATTGTTTTATAAGGCTGATTTATTAAATGGCTCATAGTTCATCTTTATGAAGGGTTTGTCAGGTCTGAAATAACTGCAGTATTATTACCCTCTGTTGGTGTTAATGAGTCACGACTAATGAACTGATGCATGGTTCTTATTAAGATCACAGTAGGAACAGAGAAGAATAGCTTCACATGCTGCGTGTTCTCCCCTCCCCTCCTCTTCCTCACTCTCTGTGTGTGTTTGTGTAAGAGAGTGCGTTTGTGTGTATCATTTGGGGTTTTATCACATTCAGAGCAGCAGATCGGTAACATTTCTTCCATCAGGTGACTGCCAACAAACAGGACAACATGCAAGTCTAACCATGAATATTTGATTACTCTCGTACATCCTTACATCAAAATCAGTTTAGTCATGTGATCAAGATATCATGTATTCACGGTAACATTCAAATATTTCATAACTGTTGCAATAATGTTCTCATTGGATTGGATTGTGTTTTTGCCCACTAAAGCTTCCATTAACTAATGGAATCAAAACATTAAATCAAAATTACACAATTCATTATAATTTGAAGTGTAGTGATACACAATCTTTAGATTAGATTAAATGATAATCTCAATATAATCGTGTTTGTAAACAATGTTTTAGATGTTCCAAATGCAGATTTGGTTCTTCTTGTGTTTCTCAAGTCTCATCTGTGTGGGTTATAATAGATGTTGATGGATGTGGTTGAGGCAGGAGCCATTAAGACAGAGCATCAGCTCTGAATGAGCAGCCCCCCCCGGACAACCTCATATGACTGAGTAACCTATTAGAGTCTCAGGCAGGTGTCTCACATCTGCCTGTGGTTTATATCTCCCCCTGAGAATCTATGCACTGACTAAGTACCTTATTAGATGGCTGGGAAAGAGATGATGGGAGCAGTGGTGGTGGGGGAGCAAAAGTAATAAAGAAGGAAACATCTTATCTCTGGAGAAACTGAAAATCAGATCAGGGACAAAAGGGAGTTTTTTTTGTTTTTTTCTTTAAATGGACAGAAATACGTTGAGACTGAAGAAATGTGATACACACATATATATATATATATATATACACACAAACGAATGAAGACATAAAATGCATGCTATCAGTATAGTAGGCATGGGAACTGCTATCAATCAGATACTGCTCAATATCACTGGATCAGATATTGGACAGATGAAAATGTAAAATCCTGTATACAATCCAAGAATCCTATACTGTGTGCTGCATGCTTCACTATGCACAGACTGTGGAAATAAAAAAAATAAATGCACAATTGGCAAAAGCATTTTAGCTGAGTCATGTTTGGGTTGTTTATTTCTTCTTTTTGGGAGCGCAATATTTGTTCCACAGTTGGAAAAAGAATTATGACTCAGAACCAGTCCATGGCCAAGTGGAATGGGAGCTTGGCTTGTAAGTGGAGGGTTGCCGGTTTGAGTCCTCACCAGGTCAAAAAGGGCTTCTCCTAACCCTACGAAGGTTTCTAGTAGAGGATGGGTTAAATGCAGAGAAGGAATGTCCCTCTAATATAATTAAAGTGTTGTTAACAGCGTCATAGTTCATAAATGACTGTATTGATATTGTAACCACTTTTCAGTAGGAAAGATACACTGACGACTTCCTCAAGTGTAATATCCCCCCCCAGCCCTCTTCTCATATATCCAGTGGTAACACAAAATGTGGCCGTGAATACACAAGTGGCACATTTCAGAACAATGATTGACGTGCTGTACTTTGACAAGATGGTCAAGAGTGTGAATCTTTACAAACTCTGGAAGCAACG
Organism: Microchirus variegatus; assembly: GCF_963457635.1. Classification (NCBI taxonomy): domain Eukaryota; kingdom Metazoa; phylum Chordata; class Actinopteri; order Pleuronectiformes; family Soleidae; genus Microchirus; species Microchirus variegatus. Next base: position 22,698,323 of record NC_139804.1, on the reverse strand, counting down.
AATCTTCGCTCATTTAATGAAGTATGAGAGCTGAAAAGCATCTGGTACAAAGGCAAATAATGGAACCTTGAAGCAAAGCAAGAGCAAGAAAGTATTTCTCTGTAGAATCGCAATGCTACACAAAGGCAAATAATAATTCACATAATGAACACGTTCTGTGTATTGAAAACGTGGTGTTAGTGTGTACGTGTCATTGTTGGCAGAGCATTGGCACAAGGATAAGAGTATTTATAATACAGGATTCATTCACTTTCCAGCCCTGGAGCCTTAATTAAGCTGTGATCAACGATGAACTGTATTCATTAGAGATTTTATTTTACAAAAATAATATTCATTCAATGTTGGAACCATGATATATATTTATTCTCGTTTCATTTTCCTGTTCAGGTGACCATGTGTGTATGCAGTTCTGGTGTTTAACCACTGGGTGGCGCATTATTAAAGAAAATACATAGGTTATCTCCAACTAATGAGCAGCAGGTGTGAATTAATGAGGAAACGAGAGTCTGTGTGGCAGCGTTTAGAACTGTGTTTGGAACGGACTGGAGACTTATTGGTAAACCTCCACGGACTTCACTGTTTTCAGCCTGTACTGAGGTGAGTACATTTACAATGAATGGGTCACTGCACTCAAATACATACGGTATTGTGTGACGTCAGCAACCGGAGCTCTGTGAAAAACTCCCGTGTTGAACTCGTGAACTCCGGTGTCCACACGACTCTCTGAATTCCCAGAGTGACTGGTCACCGTCAGATTTATTAAAAGCCGCAAAACCCATGATAAAGAAAATATGTATCATGTTTTTTTTTTAAATACAGATTGTTGCATTTATGAAATGTAAGAACTACAAAAACAAAACGTCTTAAACGTTTATACACAACATCTTACAAAGAGGAGAAAAAAGTAGGTTAACTTTGAGATAAGACACAGAAATATGTTGACCTTGTCAAAAAAGTAGACCCACTTTGAAGTAAATAAGACAGTATTTGGATTGTATGTAGTTCATACGTATGTAGAAAACAAATAATAATAATAATAGTAATTTTACCCTACTTCCTAGGCCTCACTTTTCAAACCAGAAGGCTACGTCCACCTTATTATAGATGTTCTATGAAAATGTCCAAACAAGTTCTACTCATTCGCCCCTCAGTGGCCCGAATAAATATATAAGTTTTGATTGAAAGACTCCTTTTCCAAAGAACACAGCATGAATTATGTATGACAGAAAGAGTAAACAAACACAGCATTTGATGGACAAGTTGATATTCTGACCGATAATCTCTCCTACTCTGTTTCCAACAAAGAAATATCTAATTCGTTATTAAATGCATCACTGCACCTGCTTTGATGTGTAAAGATGCAATGTGACCAAAAATGATTTCCACTTTCCCAAAGAACACCATGGTTTATTACACCCAATATTCACCTAAAGAGTTTTAGATCATTATGAGATGTGTTTTTTCTCTTATCCATTCTGACTGTGATTGAAGTTATGACTGATATTGATTAAATGAACGATACTGGACGGTTACAGAGACCATGGTTCTCTGAGTTGTTCACTCTGTTCTGTTTTATTCTGATTTCATACTGAAAGCCCATCAACTCATTCAGCCATAAGGAGAGAAAGAGGGAGAGAGCAAATGATAATACATCACCGTGAAAGCTTTTGACCATAATCACTCAAAGGGCTTAGGAAGTGCTTGTTTGGCTTCTTTGATCATTAAATACTTTTTCGAAATGATTACAAATAAAAGCACAGCTCTTTCCGTCGAAGAAAGGACATGAGATCATGTAGGAAATGATGATAATGAAATCTACATCCTCCTTGGGCCATTATTTTAGTGGTTATTTTCTTTAATTCTGGCTTAATCACTCTTATTGTTTGTCTCTACACTAAACAGCCTATAAACTGGCTTAAAACAATAATACAGTTTAGCACAAAAACATATATCTTTCTCCCTAAATATATGACAGTGGTACTGGGGTCATTCTAAGTATTTTACCTAAGCTGGAGGAAGTTAAATCTCATTGTCAATCAGGTTGTCACTATACAGAAGAACAACATTTTGTACACCAAGTACCACCTGAGAAAATATTGAGCTCCCAAAGTAACACCATTATCGCCAACGCTAAAATACAGTGGTGTAAACGGGTTGAGCTAAAAGTCAGCTACGGACTTTTCACAGGAGGCAGATTTATTCTCAATAAGACAATTTGCTCTCTCGTCATCCTCCTCTTCCTTACATATGCTTCACACACTGGTATAGTGACATTAGATTGAGATAAGCCAGAGATAAGGTGACGGTCAAAATTCCACAGCTCCACTGCGATCACATACCCTAATACAGTGGTTGTTTGGATAAGAAATTTCAGTAAAATATATCATATAGGAGACAAACACAGTTAAAAATTGAGAAGTGAAATAAAGTTTATATGATTTACAGAAAGTGTGCAAGAATTATTTAAACAAAATTAGGCATGTGCATACATTTAGGCACCCTTGTCATTTTATTGATTTCAATACCTTTAGCACTAATTATTGGAACTCAAAATTGGTTTGGTTACCTCAGTGACCCTTGACCTCCATACACGGGTGAATACAATCACGAGAAAGAGCATTTAAGGAGGCCAATTGTGTTTCTCCTCTTTGCATCTTCTCTGAAGATTGGCAACATGGGAGCCTCAAAACAACTCTCAAATTACCTGAAAACAATGATTGTTCAACATCATGGTTTAGGGGAAGGATACAGGAAGCTATCTCAGAGATTTAAGCTCTCAGTTTTAACTGTGAGGAACATTGTGAGGAATTGGAAGACCACAAGCACAGTTCTAGTTAAGGCCTGAAGTGGCAGACCAAGAAAACTCATATAAGCAGAGGCGAAGGATGGTGAGAACAGTCACAGTCAACCCACAGACCAGCTCCAAAAACCTACAACATCATCTTGCTGCAGATGGTGACACTGTGCATCGTTTAACTATTCAGCGCACTTTACACAAGGAGATGCTGTATGGAAGAGTAATGCAGAAAAAGCCTTTTCTCTTCACCCACCACACACAGAGTCTTGAGGTATGCTAAAGCACATTTGGAATAAGGTGCTGTGGACTGATGAAACTAAAATAGAGTTATTTGGGCAAAACAAGGGGCGTTATGCATGGTGGTAAAAGAACACAGCATTCCAAGAAAAACCCTTGCTACCTAAAGTAACATTTGGTGGTGGTTCCATCATGGTGGGGCTGTGTGGCCAGTGCATGGACTGGGAATATTGTTAAAGTTGAGGGTCGCATGGATTCCACTCAATATCAGCAGATTCTGGAGAAAAATGTCCAGGAATCAGTGACAAAGCTGAAGTTGTGCCAGGGCTGGATCTTTCAACAAGACAACGACCCTAAACACTGCTCAAAATCTACTAAGGCATTCATGCAGAGGAACAAATACAATGTTCTGGAATGGCTATCTCAGTCCCCAGACCTGAATATTATTGAACATTTGTGGTGTGATTTATAGCGGGCTGTCCAACTGACTGAAATGGTGATGTTTTGTACAGAAGAATGGTCCAAAATACCTTCTGCCAGAATCCAGACTCTAATTGGAAGCTATAGGAAGCCTTTAGAGCAGGGGTCACCAACGTGGTGCCCGCGGGCACCTGGTAGCCCGCAGGCAGCCAATACGGTGCCCGCGGGCTAACTTCACTTCACCTCACTTGCATGTATCCATATGATCACTCAGTAAAATATCTTTGATATTGTTTATAAAAACTGGTAATCGTTAGGAGTTAGCACTGGAATGAATGTGTATGCAGTTGAATGCATAATATTAATCATTTAAATGGTAAACAAACAAAAAAATATTATATGGTAGCCCTCCATATTATTTTTTACCCTTAAGGTAGCTCTCTGTCTCAAAAAGGTTGGTGACCCCTGCTTTAGAGGCTGTTATTTCTGCAAAAGGAGGATGCACAAAATGTTTCTTTTGTGGTGCCTAAACTTATGCACATGCCTAATTTTGTTTAAATAATTCTTGCTCACTTAATGTAAATCATATAAACTTTATTTCACTTCTCAATTATCACTGTGTTTGTCTCCTATATGATATATTTAACTGAAATGTCGTATTTAAATAACTAATGATTTAATGATTGAATATTTACAGGGGTGCCCAAACTTTTGCATACCACTCTATATACAGCAGGACAGTATTTCTTATTTTCCTCCAAGTACCACGAGAGGAAGCTTGCGTACAACTTGGGGTACATGTGCCACAGTTTGAGGACCATGGCAGTAGAGGATAAAACTGGAACAATACTGAGACACTGTTAAAACATTTTTACTGAACATTTTAAAAAGAAAGAAAGACAAAGCTGGGAGAATTCAGCCTCTTATTCTGGAATCTTTAGAGACCTGAATGAACAACCTGAACACACATGATACATTTGAGGGAACAGGGAAAGTAATGTTCTGGGATTGTAGCAGTAGGATTTGGGGGAGTCGATGACAGAAATTCAAACTAAGAATCTTTCCTCAACATGTCTGGAGTGACAGATTCAAATGTTGTGCAGTGTGCAACTTCACCACTCGGTGTCACTAAATCCTAAATACTAATCCTGTATTGCAGCTGTTACTGGATTAAAAATGACATTATATGGCATGTTAATTAAAGAGCCACAATCAACAAATTACTTATTAGATATTGTGAAGCACTGACATGAATATAAATAACCTGTCTGATTTGTTGAAACAAAAGCTTTGTGAAAACCTTTATCTGCGTAATGCGTGTGGGTGAAACCTGTGAAGTCTGCAGTGAAGAGGAAAGGTGTCAGGAAGGACACTCCCTTTGGTCAAATGTCTATATATCTATTTATATATCTGTGTGTGTGTGTGTGTGTGTGTGTGTGTGTGTGTGTGTGTGTGTGTGTGTGTGTGTGTGTGTGTGTGTAAGCTTTAGTGTGACTGCAAGGCTGTTCAGCACTTAGTTTATTATATTGTACTGTGTATTACATAATTAGTTGTTTCATTCAGCCTTTGGGGAGATGGAACAGTTTACATTAAAACAGACTCCTGCAATTCATTTTAAAAAACATAGTAAAACTCTACATACACAATTCATGTCCAAATGAATAACTACCATTTCAACGTTTGGTTTGAAACACGGTCTCAGTGTCATCAGGCAGGAGTGGGTGTATTGTAATTGCTGTGCCCTCTAGGTCACACCACTCAAGTTGTTTTTGCATGCTACTGTTTGAGTGCGACCTGTGGCGAGTGGCCATTATTGGTATAAATCAGTGGACTTGCTGGGGGGGACACGCAGCACAGGAACTGACCTTTTCCCCAAAAAATGTCAACACAATGCCAGAAACTGTGGCTCACTTTGTCAAAACCCTGAACACAAACAAGTAAAAAGAGTGAAACTGCTTTGTGAAAAGGTACTGAAACAAATGAACAAATGTCACGTCATGATCACTTTTCAATTCAAAACACTGACATCAAAGGTTGTTGTGTATGTCATGCATATTTTCTTATGTTCTGGCATAAACAGTAGACGCTGACCTTCCCATAGTTCTCAGGTAGACCAAAATCTGGTCAGAATCAGGCAGAACATAATTTCTCAGGAACTGGTTAAATTTAGGGCTAAGATTTGAATTGTGGTAAGGTCAATCTTAGAGAGAGAGGGAGAGAGAGAGACTTGAACACTGACAGAATCAAATAGGAGATTGTGGTCCCTCCCTCCCTTGCTCCTCCCCTCAGCATAAGAGTATATACTTCAGTCTACCTGTTCACACCAGTGAACCGCACTGAGTGAGTGTGTTCAAATGGAAACCAAACAATGATAGTTGTTCCAGGGAAGTAGTTAGTTAACTGGTCAAGTGGAAAAGTGAAGAACAACAACTGTGGAGAGGCACGTGGGGAAGAAGTAAGTGAGACAAAGGAGGTGGAAAAAAGAAGGCAAATAGAGACAAAACCAGTGAAAGAGTGCGTGTGAGAGAGAGGGGAGGGAAGTTGGGGTACTGACAAAGTGCAGCAGTAGATAGTAAAGAGGGAGAGAAAGAGACTGAGCAGGACAAGCATCCACAGGAAAGAACGAGAGAGACTGCGCACAAAAAAAGTTCACTCTGACAAGATGATGAGGAGGAGGAGAAGCCTGACATTCAGTGGATTTGGATGGTATGTTTACTTTCCATTGGATTTCTGTGTGTGTGCATTTGTCTGTGTTTGTGACGAGTTATAGGCACATTCTTATGATTGTGCACATTTTGAGTTTGTGTGCTTTATCTCCGTGTGTGTGTGTGTGTGTGTGTGTGTGTGTGTGTGTTAAACACAAATGTAAACATTCTATTTAAAAAGGAAGGATGGGTGGAGTGCTCTGTCACACCTCTAAACCTCACTGTGTGTGTGAGTGTGAGAATGTACAGTTTCACTCTGAGCTGTCTCCATTCAGAGAGGCTACAGTACAATCAAGTGTCTCCTTTGTCTCGCCCCGCTGTCTCTTGTTGTTGCAGTTGTTCATGTTGTGGGACCATGAACAACACACACAGCTCTTACTGGTTATGTTTTCCATGCTCTGTTGATTCTGAAGAATTCCCATGATGCAGTGCTGAAGAAGCTGCCAGGGAGCCCATTTAGTGCTAAATGCACTGACACACTTGGATGGAGTGTTTTTGTGCTGGCTCCCCTGCTGCTGGTGTTCTGACAGTGAAACGCGGCTTCAGTTCACTTAACCTCCCTGGCTGGGCTGAGGCTGCGTGTTCTGCCACACAGGCAGAAATAACCTAAAACAAAAAAAGCTCAACAGCAGCACATTACTTTCAGCAGGGATAGGGGCCATTCTGTATGACTGTGATTAAAAACAAAAGCAGCAAGATATTTCTCTGATGTTGGTTAATTCCTGACAAGGTGTAGACCTGCCTCTTTCTCACTAAAATTAAGGCGGAGGAGCTTTATCACCACCATCCTCATTACAGTGGTTGGTCTTCCCTGTGGTATTTTTCCACCCCTGCATCACCAGTAGAAATATGACGTCACAATCAGAACATGTTGGAGGAAGAGGAAAACAACACAAAAATGAAGCCTAGTGGGAGTGATACAGTTGGTACTATTATGTGTCTTTTACTTCAGTCCCTTGTTCAAACTGGAAAGTGAACCAAGTCACTGATGAGATGAAATAGCTAATGGGAAAATCATAGCTAATAGGATTGCAAGATGCTAGAAAACGGGATCAAGCTGTTTTGACCAGTGGGAATTGGGTAAAAGTTGCATTGTGGGAAGTGTTGTATCAAGAATGAGATGCTCTTGGAGTCTCTGCTGCTTTAACATTTACTGCTGTTTTTAAAATCCTTTGTAAGTCTCGTCGTGTTATCACAGTTCAAGTCAAGACGTTTTTGGAGGATCCTTTTAAAGCTCCAGTGTTAGAATTGGTGACATTTAATGGTGAGACCTCACAAGGAGTCCTCCACTGACCTCTCCTTTTAGAGTGTTTTTGAAACCTTGTTCTTCTTTGTTTATTCATGGGCTTTATGTCGGTAAAACTACTCACCTGTCTCTAACGTGAAATACAAGTGTATTAGGGCTGTTGTAGAAACGTGTCAGCTCAAGATGGCAGCATTTGGAAAGCAAGTCCCTTACTTTACAAAGACACTTGTCCAGGTCTCTGAAAACCAAATTGATTAAAAGGGATACAAACATAATCACTGTGGTATATTGAATTTCAACTTGTAACAGATCATCAACAGAATATAGAATTTCAATTTGTGAGTTTTCTGAACAAGGGAAGCATGTGATATTATTTCACTAGCAGACTTTTTAAGCTGAATATGAGTATTTCAGTTTAGCTCACAAACTAATTAAAAGTTTACTAAAGAACAGAGTGTAGCATGTCACTCCTTAAAATATTTGCACTTTCAGCAAAGACACAATATGAGTATCTATTTTCTGAATTAATAAAACACTGTTGCTTACAGAAGTCAATATCATGCTCCACTGTCATGTGATCTGGACTTTTTGGCATTCATGTGACCATAGGCAAAATGCCAACAAACTACAGTGTTACATGTTGTCCTCCTTTGGATAGTCTGTTAGGGGTTAAATCTTCCCTGATTTTGGATTTTATTATTTAAAGCCCATGATTTTCAATCAGTCTAAAGAACATTTTGTCGTTTTGTTACATGGATGGATGTGGAGGCATGAATGGCGAGCTGTGTAAGCACCTGTGCATAGATGCATGAGCAAAAATGTGGAACCGAGTCTGAGGAGGAAGGCTATTTGTGAAAAAAACAAACAAAAATTGATCTGAGTGATGAGTCAGGCTGAAGGTGGGTGGCATATCTGCTGAACTACTCAGAAACGATTCCTGTGAGGGCACAGACAGTGTCTACACTACACTAAAAATGAGAGAGGCTAACATTTGTTATGGTGCAGCAGCATCAGCCACCAGTGAGATGTCACTGCAGCAGAACAGCAATTATCCACTGCAAACCATGGCATATGACTGTTTTACTGCAGTTGCGTTAATTGGAATGTTTTATAAATGCATCACATAAACCTATGATGTTTTATCCAGAAATGCTACTAACCTATTCACCAATGTGCTATTTTTTTCACCCTGCGGTTTTACTGATAACATTCAGGATTGCTGGAAGACATTCAAATTATATTCAAAACATTGAACATTGCTGCTTGTGTAGGGTTAAAAATAGGTCATATGCAAAAGTGTTTATACACTGTGTGCTATATATTTTTTTAGATATGTGTGCATTTGCATCAAATGCTGTAGATTGGCAACAGTTCTGCACAGCTCAGTCTCTAATGATCAAAGAATTAATGTCCTAATCTCCGGGTTCAGCATGAGAACACGGCACTGAAACACTCAATAGAATAAAAATGGATAGCATGTGTAGTCGCATCCTTGCAAATATGGTTAAAACAAAAAATACAATACTGTATTATAGCTGCTCACATATAAAACGCTCAAAAAGGGAAGTCTCAATTATCTGTGTTTTAGTTGGTGGATGTTTCCTCATTTTGTCGTCAAAGAATTGTGCAATATAGCAGTAAAGATTCTGATGTGTGATTTAATTTTTCCCTTATTTATTTTTTATTTATTGTTTCCTTTAGCTAATGGGCCTCACAGACCCTCCACCATTATTAACAGTCAACAGCAACTGAACTGAAAATAATTTTACTGGCTCTGATTTTCCATGTTTTCAGTATGCAGTATGTAGTGAAGCATGCCACCCCTATAAACAGTGAGCGCTGTTATAACCGGTCTGAGCAGAAAAAACATCCTTTGCTCTCCACCACTGACTTTTCAATGACACTAACCCATGCTTAATTATGTTTTAGTTAAAACTTGGTTGTGACTCTTTTTTTTTACCTGACAGAGATGTGAGAAACCTTCTGAAACACAGTCAAGTCTAGACGTCATGTTTGGTTAAAGGATGCGTAGAACTGAAACCACACAGTTAATCCCTGTTTTTATTAGAGCAGAGACTGTTGTTGTTTCTTGCAGGCTGAGAGTGAGAGACCTTTGGGATGTTTATCTTTAGCCTTCAATCTTTTTCACTTCAGTGTGGCTATAAAGAAGTGTGGACTGTCCTTCTGCATACAGTGAAGACTATGCACACATGGAGTGCTTGTACTAGGGCACACACTTCATACAGTACATCAATTAATACATTGTGTTATTCAGCACTGAGCGCACTATATCATGCAGTACACACATTACAAAACATTATGCAGTGAATACAAAGCAAGCAACAACAGCACATAATACATCATACAATGCATGCAGTAAAATATACTGAGAATCAACTAGTTTAAATGCTCTTTTTAATAATTAAAACAAGTTATCTGATGGTATGTGATTATTTTCTCATGTCTTTGTTCCACATGACAAAGAAAGCAGTTAGTAGTTGCAGACCTAATATACAGTGCAGTATACATGTGCAACACCATTTAGTGCATGTATACAATGCATACAGTACACACAGCACAGCTACAGTACACATAGTAAATCACGCAGTGCATACAGTGCAGTACATCATAGACTGCATGCATTGCAAAGTGAACACAGTGCTTTATTTTTCAAAATATAGAATCCACATCAATTCAAATAAAGCTTCTCCCAGGACAAGACACACAGAAGCCACTGTTTTCCACGCCACATAAACCTCAGCAGACCAATTCTACCATGCAGAGATGAAATTATGAATCTCAGTGGCTCATCATCTCGACGTGCTGTCTTACAATGCTCATATCCATCTATCTGTAAAGCTAAATCGCTTGGTGCAAGTATTTGTAACTGCTGTTATAGAGAAGAATTGTTCCAGAGATGAAATAACATTTTCTCTCTCTCTCTCTCTCTCTCTCTCTCTCTGTGTGTCTCCATCCTTCACCATCCTTCTCTCGTTTCCTCTCCAGGGTTGAAAAATCCACACTGGCTTCACTGAAAGCTCGGTAAGTTCCTCTTTAAATCCAAATGAATATGTATGCCAGACAAAAGTTAATATTTAATCTTAGTAAGTCAGTCAAGGCCAATTGTGTGTGTGTGTGTGTGTGTGTGTGTGTGTGTGTGTGTGTGTGTGTGTGTGTGTGTGTGTGTGTGTGTGTGTGTGTGTGTGTGTGTGTGTGTGTGTGTGTGTGTGTGTGTGTGTGTGTGTGTGTGTGTGTGTGTGTGTGTGTGTGTGTGTGTGTGTGTGTGTGTGTGTGTGTGTGTGTGTGTGTGTGTGTGTAATGTGTGTCAAGAAAATACCTGGGAAACACTGGTGTGTAACTGCCTGATGCTCTGCTCTAATGGAAAAGATGACGATGATGATTAAAATAACAAATTAATACATAGTACAACTTATATTGCACACAATATATGGCATTATGTTAATGATTTAAAGAGTACATGTGAACATAGCATCCACATAAGTTTTTCTTTTGTGAAGTTCCATCTCCTTCTAAAACCAAAAACTGAAACCACATGGTTAGAATTTCAGGATAGTCTTCCTGACAACTTAATGTTGAACAAGTTGAACAAAGTCGCATCGTTTCACACTCACCGCTTGTTTCTCTGTTAGAGCTCAGATCCTCCTTATTCCTCACAGTCTCAGAGGAAAAAAACCAACAAGCGCAGGTTTTTCCGTATTCCTTGTGTTTTGATCCTGATCGAGGCACTGGTTTCAGAGCTGGAGATCACGTGAGCTCGTTGTCTTTTGACATGCTCAACAAGGACTTTGGCTCAGATGTTCTCATAGGGTTTGACAAAATACAACAGTAGAGGATTATCACCACAACCATTTTGTTCACTGTAATGTATTCTCTATACACTTGTGATGAATGAAGCATGTGTTATATGCAGTTACTGTATTTTTTTTTTGTGTAATTTGCTATTTTACTTCAGTATGTTTTTTTGGGAATTATTGTAACATCTGTTAATGTGTAAAAAAATGTTGGTCTGAATTAAAAATAATTATAATAATACAATAACATTAATACACTGGAAACTTTGGCAATGAACAGGTGAATTAGTGTGAGTGAGAAAGTGAAAGCATGTGTGACCTTTGGCCCATCTTGACTGATACATTATGTTTACATTTTTTATTTTGTCAGCACTTTAATTTGTAAAGGTTTGCCTTTAATTTCAAACAATTAATGTGAGACTTGTGTCCCCTTGTCCTTTTTGCACAAGAAAGAACCTCAACGTTGTTAAAAACGTGAGTAAAGTACATTTTAAACAAGCTACTTATTTTAGTTTAACTTGTACATTGTACTTAAGTAAAATTTTATCAAAATATTGGTACTTTTACTTGAGTAGAATATTTCAGTACTCTTTCCACCACTGGTTATATGACTACTATTGACTGAAAACCTGCTTTGATCATACGACTGCTGACACGACCTGTAATATCTGCAGTAAATGATCTGGTAACTCAGTGTTTTTCCGCCATTAGTTTTGTTGATGCTTGATTCACTCTCACTCTGGCTGCTCTTGTTTTGGAAACAAGAGCATATGATGTCCAACAGATCATTTGAATGTTGCGCTTCTTTCAAAGCTGTAATAGGAGAAGATACTGTTGACATGTTGATTTGATGTGGGGTTTGATTTATGACTGAGGTTGTATAATTTGAGAGGGAAAAACAGGTCATAACAATAACAGAGATATGCTGTGTGTATATCATCTTACTGGTTGAATTAATCCAAGGTAAGAGTGGAAAGCCGATGTGAACATTATTTGTTCAACTGCACTGTACCTGCTTCATGTGATATTCTTTGAGGGTATTGCATTGGAGGACGTTGGTTTTGTTGAAACAAACCACTGGCAAAGCCCCCTAATGGAGGTTGCCGTAGTGATGAGAGGTGAAGGGCCTCTGCATGTGTGTCTTTGTCTGCTTGTCCGTTTATTTTAAATCCGTCTGTAGCTATACACTTCAAATCCAAGCACAGGGGCTCATGTGGACACAACCAAAGAGGCGATAATCTCACCTTCACCCTCTAAATATTTTTGTTCCCAGCTCATTCAACTGCATTTTTAAATGATTAACACACCTTATTACACTGTCACAGTTCTATCATCTTAATAATATTTTTTTGTTTAATTATGTTTTTGTCACTGGTCTGCAACACACACACACACACACCCCCCCCCCCCCCCCCCACACACACACACACACACACACACAGTGTCTCCCACTGTCCTTGTCCAGGTGTCATTAGACTGGCTGCTGTCGAGTGGCTCTGAATATGAATGAGTGAGTCGTGACTCTGCGGCCTGAGCTGCTCCTCTGCCCAGACAGCGTGTGTGTGTATAGATGTAAGAAAACCACCTAGTTAACAAGGAGAGAGGCAGAGATAACAGAAAAATCAGTGGATTCGTGTTTGCTGATAAAAACCCACCTTCCAACCTCATCCCCTTTATGCCAAATAAATCACAGTCCAAGTGTGAGAGTGAACGGTTGTTTGTCTCTATGTGGTCCTGTGTTGGACTGGCTATCCGTTCAGGATGTACCCTGCCTTTTCACCCCTATGTTAGCTGAGATTGGCACCAGCGCCCCCCCACGACCCTCATGTGGAGGATAAATCGGTAGAAGGTAGACGGATGGATGGATGAATGTTGAGTTGCCCGTGTGTATGAAATGTGCTACTATAAACTTTATTTGTGCTCGACAAATAAAGCTGCATTGTCTTGCCTAGTAATACACACTGTGACATGGCATTAGTCTAATGTATGATGATTTACAAAGCTGTATTCATATGTAGAGTGAATCCTTGTTTTCATAATGCTGTCCCCCCCTCTGATAAACCCATGTATGAACTCCTGAGCCGGACAGAACCCTCCTCTCCTTCACCATTACCTTCAGCTTGTCCTCACATCCTGATTCATCTGCTGCCACAGCAACAGCTGATCACCATTTCCCTGCCTCTTTTTGCCCTCGTCTACACCTCCTTGACTACATCCATTCTCTTTTTTTTTTTTTTTTTTTCTCAAAGCTAAGCTTCTTAATATGATGATTTCCTAAATTCATAGCCCTCAAATCCTCCCTTGGTAGCTCAGTACACGCAGATCCTAACGCTGACTCACACACACAAGCACAAACTAAATGTGCATGTACTGCTTGAATGCTGACGGGGCCAATGTTTAAATAGATTAGAATAAACCTCTATTCTATAAGGGTCTGAAGATGAGAATAGAGATTGAAGAAAATCTGCGACTTGAAGACAAACGGGAGCATCATTACTTTTAATCATTTTAACCCCGGTGCATTTGTTATTCATCTAAATCATTAGTTCTACGGTCTAATACAGCTTTTCATATTCCTAAGTCATGTTAAGTTCTTTGTTGACTTAATAGTTGGTCGTCTAAACTCATGGGCTGGATTATTTGGGAAAATATAGCCACACAGAGCGGAGAAAACAAAAATGTTGAGACGAAAAGGGAGAGCGGGAAAGCAAGGGAACATACACATCAGATAGATGGCTCATGGTAAAGTTTCCAGATGCAAATTTCTGTCCTGTCTGCCCTCAGTTCTTGGTTCCTATTCCTCTCGCCATTCTTCACCTTTCGCCTCCCTTTTCTTCTCCCTCTATCATTAATCCACACTCCCTCTCCCCTGCTCATGGTTACTACAAAGAGATCTCTCCACCTTCTCAGTTCAAACAACGCCTCCCTAATAACTGCATAATCAAACCTTCGTGTGTGTGTGTGTGTGCGTGTGTGAATAAGTATTATAAGTAGGCCGTCGGGTTATAATAGAGTGAGAGGGATGAAACACACAGAGGGAGAGAGGTTTTATCTGCTCTGTGTTTTAATCCTGTGAGACGATGCCCCGCAAACTGTGGTGAGTTACCTCTGCTGTTCCTTGTGTGTAATTTTACAATATTTACACTTGGTAGGCCTAAGGGACAGATAATGTTGTTCTTCTTGAACAACTTCTTACTTTGTCACATCAAGTTCGGTGCGTCATTCCTGCTCTGTTACTGTTTGAATTTCATAAAATACAAAAATACAAAAAATGGTGCATTTGAAGAAAATGACCACAATGAGAAAGTGGCTGTTGAGTTCATGATGAAGGTTCTTCTTTGTTCGTTTATCTTAATTCTGATTGGGCCTCTGAGGCACAGACCTTTGAATCATCGTGTCACATATGTTTGAGGTGCTGTTTGTCAAGTCCTGTTGCTTTTTTGGTAATGGATGGGATGGATAAAATTAGGAAATAAACCATTTGTAGTGGATAGAGAAGGATAGTGCATAGAGTAGCAGTGGGAAATAACAGTGTCGGTGTGTTTTGCCTTTCTTACTTCAGGATATCCAATCACAAAGCTCTTCTGTCCATCACAGTGTCTGATACAGATCAGGTCATTTGCTTTGTTCTGTGTCAGGAGGACACATGCTGTACCTTGGCTGTATGACATCAGTCTGAAGAACATTCTGGTTCTGAACCTGTGCTGCTAATTCCTGTTGTTTTTCGAAACGGTGCATTCAGCAGAACAAATAACTTGTTTCTCAGGCTCAACCACAGATCGTTTTACAGGCTGGATTTTTAATCCCACCAACTGTCTGCCTGACGTGAACGTGTGTAAATGAATGCGTGCGTGTGACACCGAAAGAGAGAGAGAGTCAGCTGCTTACTGCTCTCGATTAGACGCTGATACTCATACATTATTTCTGTCCCCCATGAGTGCCTCCCCCGCTGTCGTCTGTGTCTGCTCCTCACGACTGCCTCTCTCTCCGCTCACTTCAAACAGAGCAGCTGCTCACATCTGAGAGCATCTTCCTCTCTGACACATCGATCGCAGCTCTGTGATGTGGACTCTTATGCACCTGTGGTGGTTGTCTCTGTTTGTTTGTTTGTTTGTTTGTTTGTTTTTCAAGAATAAGGTCAGTTAGCACTTGGGGCATGGCCAAACGGAAAGGTAGCTTGTGTTGTAAATGAAGGGTTGTCGGTTTGAGTCCCCAGTCATTGAACACTCTAAATTGACCCATCCAGTTTTCTTCTAGTGCTGGTCCACAGCCCAGATACGTGTGGCATGTAGGGGAGAAACTGAAAGGGGGGAGGTCAGCTTGCTGTTAGATGTTGCTGATCTGTAGGCACATTTCCTCCACCACTATGGAGGTTTTCTGGCGAACATTTATTTGTCTTTGAGCAGCAAAGGAAGAGGAATGTTGATGAAATTCTCTCGGGATGTGACCAAAGAAAGAAAGAAATGATTAGATTTGACCACTTAAATGTATTAACATTGAGGGAAACTCAATGGCCTTGGCAGATACACTCACTCTAACCAGTTTACTGCTTTATTAAAAAGTCATGGTATCAAAACCACAAAAAGCGTGCAGGTGTTGTTCAGGTTGTGTGTCACTCAAAAACGTTTCTTCAGCAATTATAAAACAGAGGTTTGAAATGTCTTTGCCCATCTGAGTTTCAGTGGACTGACAGTGTGAGCTTCAGGATTGAGGCCGAGCTTGACGAGGGCCCTGGAGAAAAATAGGGGGAATACAGAGAAGCTCTTTAAAAATTTTTTTTTTTAAAAAAGTTGAAAAAGGGCTTGATAAGAGGAGTTGCCTTCTTCATAAAAAGTCCCCTCCCTACCTTATCATTCTCTAGCCTAGTTTTTTGTGAGCCAGGTGTAAATGTTATCTGTCTGCTGGCATCATGGAAAAGAGCAAATGGGCTGCTGCTATTTCTGGAACCTGGCATTTACTCTATCTCTGGCGCCCCTACTATATTGCAGGGAATGATGGTGAGTTGTGACCAGCGAACAAACACAAGCCGTAATGTCTGCTGGTATTATATTGACTTTAGACGATGGCTTATTAAAGCTCAGGGCTTTGCTCTTTAGCAACAGTAGGTGCAATGATAAGTCTTCGGAAAGCTGTACGCAGCCTTAATGAGCTGTCAGTGTCACCGTGTTTTGCTTAGTGCAGGTCGGTTTTTATGCAGTTTACACAATTAAAGTATTTTACCTATAACTTGATAAGAGCCCTGAGACAGTGGCACAGATAAATGAGAGAAGCACTTATGAAGGACAGAGTTACAGTGGCTTTTTATCACACAACATGACTTCTGTGGGTGGATGCTGAGGTCAGTGTAACCACAGAGACACACACACAAAAAGGTGTGTGCTGGAACTGGAACTACTTATATATACTACATTAAAAAAGACTGTGTATAATATATATTCCTCTTTAGGACCTTTTCGGGCATAAACACTGACCTTGTCAGAACCAGAAATACATGTGGGGACCAAAACCTGGTCCTAATGAGGCAGAATCTAATTTCTGAGGAACTGGTTGAACTTTAGTGTGAAGAATGAAATCAATGAAGGTTCTAAAAATGATAGCTATGGGAACCTGTGTGTGTGGCAACGATACTAGTACTCGTAAAATGTAGGAAGTGGTGGAACCCCACCCATCCTTGACAGCTCAGGAGAGGATGTTCCACTTCCTTTTCTCACACACCTCAAATTTCAACATTTGATATAATACGCAAAATGTTTTATACCACAGCTGCTTCTGTAATGGTTAATACACCAGTATGTGGATGCGCTCTAACCAAATTTATTTCAAATTGACTGTTTCACAGTTTTTGTGGTTGAATGCTATGCTTGATTAATTTCTGACTTAGAAGCCCAGTGAGCTACCTCAAATGTGGGTATGAAAGGGTGAATTCAGTTTGTTGTAAGTATACACTACTAACAAAAGGTTAGGGATGCACTATAACCTTTACTTAAGTTCACCTTGAATAAGTTAACCTTGAATTAACTTTTTATACGGATATTCTTGTTGAGTATCCCTAGCTTTTTGTGAGTAGTGTATATATATTTAATATAAACATTTATTTTTATGTTGATGAGGCATGTCATTAAACATTTCTCTTTCACCTGCTTGTCAATTGATATGACGTATTACTCAGAGATTATAATTAATGAAATTGCTTGTATATAGTCAATTAAAATCTCTTAAATGTGCGGCGTACACCATTTTCCTCTATGAAAAACACCCATGTGGGAAATTGATGCATTTTTGTAATTTCCTATGTGAACACAAGAGGGAACTGACGGTCTATTTTTGCTCAGAGGAAAAAACTCTGTCACGCTGTCGTTCAGGAGGAGAGATGAAGTCAAATGACCACTAGAGGGAGTTATTTCTCTGTTTTAGTGCTGGCGAAAGGAGGGTCCATCCCACCTGTTACACATGTGAAGCTGAGCTTTACAGGACTGGTTGTTATTTGTTATAACCTACTAGTTGAACCAAAAATATATGACTCCACTTTGATCTACTGAGGTAGTGAGTTTAGAGGAAAATGCCATGTCATATCTTTGTTGTCTTTCTTGTTTTTTTGAAACAGTCAACAGTCATCACTACTAACCAGTGACATGTACAGCCACAGTTCCAGACATACTTCATCCTCAAAATCCCCCAGCACACAGTACACTTAAACATATTAGATTACCACAGTATGACATATGCAGTGTTTCCTTCATTCATGGAGGCCTATAGAGAGCCAAGGCTGTTGCCATGACAGCAGGAAGTGGTGATCACCTGAGGGATGGTCCAGTATGGTTCATTACCATGGTGAAAAGTCCTGGTTATCTCACCTCACAGCCAGACTCCATTGCCAGTGCATCAAAAGTACTACTGTGCCAACCACAGTGATGACTTGTATGTAGTGTGACGTTTGGGAATTTGTCAAACACCTGTTAGCCCATTAGCTCCTAAAACCTTCCCGCCTATTTTCTGCCTCACTGTGATTCATTTTTGTACCCTTGGGTGCAGTACAAACAATCTTTGTGTAAATATTTGTTAAAAAGTTGAATATACATACATCCAATTTGCAACTCAATCAACTCCTGAGAGATAGTCCTGGCTCCTTCCTAAATTATTCGTTGTGCACATCAGCTAGTAGATGACAGTGTGCTTGTGAAATAACACAAGAACAGTGACACTGAACCAAAACATCAGGTTGTTAAAACCAAAACACCTAAAGCTAAAAGGTGATATTATCTGTGGCTTCTTCACTGAGCCTCTTTCACATTCATGGAGTCACTCCAGTGTCAGTCCAGTGTTTATATACATACTGTATTTCCATGACACTGTATATTGTTATTCAGACATGACACTGATATCTTTGTTTGTAACTCTAACTAAGTCAGTGTCTCTGTATTCAGTGTTATCTTCATACAGATGTACAGAATAGAGATATATATATATATGGTATATGATATATATATATATGGCTCGGTGTCGTATTATGCAGTTTCTTACTTTTTTGCCCTTGTTCAAATCTCTCTTTTTGTTAGTGGCCAAGTCTGGGACATACACGGCTATAAAACCGCAACAGAAAATGATAGTTTATTATCCTCTCTTCTGTGTTTTTATTTTCTTCAGCCACTAAAATACTATGTGTCGTGTTGCTGTGTGTGTGCTCTGCTTATTACACGTCTTGTTACTCCAAAGTCCCCCAGACAACCAGCTGCCTCTTTGCTTTTGACAAATATTTACTTCTTGCCTCCTTGCTACACACACACACACACACACACACACACACACACACACACACACACATACACACACACACACACACACACACACACACACACACACACACACACACACACACACACACACACACACACACACACACACACACACACACACACTGAAGCTGATAAGCACACCATCTGGCCTGAGTGCTGGCTGTTACAGGCTCATAAAACAGACTCTCACCCATTTAGAGGCAAAGGGCTCCGTCATTGTTCAGCTATGGAGAACAGGTAAAAAAGAGCACATCCACATCCATGGAGGATGGAGGAGGTGAGACTGATCGGTGATGAAAGGATCTGAAGATAAACGTGGTCCATTCTCAGTGACTTTATTCACACACTTTGTCTTGAAGATAGTTTGATTCAGCTTCTGATTATACAGTTCTGCATGCATCACTGCTGGATATAACATTTTATAACTTTGTATGACATCATATACTCATTCGGAATGTATCCCTTATTATACTTATCAAAATAGTAAAAAATTACTGTCACAAATATAGGTTAGTTAAGAGGGGAAAACTGAGAAACAATTTAAATGTAAAGGTACAGTGTGTAAAATGTCGCAAACTTTATTAGCGAAGTTGCATGTAGCAGCTACATGTCCCTCACCTCATCCTTCCCTTCCAAGTGTACTGGAGAAACTATACTACCTTCAGTTAGATCTTTAGTTTGTCCATTGAGGGCTACTGTAAGAACATGGTTATATAAATATAAAAGGCTCATTCTGTGGGAATGAAAATCAACACCTCATACAATCACACTTGTGAAAAATGTATAAAAAGTATAATTATTTAATCTTCAAATTCTAGTTTCACCAACATTTTAAACAGTGGACCTTTAAGGGCAGATGTGTCTCTTTTGACTAGTCTGATATTGATAAAAATATTCACATGACCTTATTGTGGAAAATAAGAAAACTCTTAGGTATTCACTGGTGCTGTGTTTTCAGATGTCTGCCCAAAGTAAATTGATCTGGCAGTGTTGCCATTGGAAACCATAAGAGATGTTTGTAAGCTGTGTTTATGTTGTTTGTTGAACAAGCACTTGACATAGTGTAAGTATCGGTACTCGTGGCAAATAGCCCATCACCTTGGAAAACAGAATGAGGGCTGTAGGGAGAAGAGAGTTTTTACATGGTTTGAAATGGGGAAATTAATCCATCAAGGGTGATTGATGTCTGCATGGATACAGAATTAGACGAAGAGATATTGATTCTTTGCTTTGAGACAAGCTGGCACTGCTGTCCATGCGTGCCACTCAGCAGAGCTTTTAACAATTTAAGAGAGAAAGAAGAGCACTAGGATGGAAGAGAAAAAGGGGGTGGGGGTGTGGAAAAAAGAGAAGGATTCTCTCTTGGGAAAACTGAGTCAAGTGGGAGTGATAGAAAAAGAGTGGGGACAAGGAGGGTGAATGGATGCACTGTGTTTTTATTCTCTCATAAAATTTGACCTCTGTGGCTAAAAGCGTGCGTGTGTGCGTTTTTCAGCAACCCTGTGTCGTACTCGAACATTAACATGAAATCTGTTGACAGATGGTGTCGAGCTTGGAAACTGATGGTCGTATCCATCCTTTTGATTTAGAAACACTTTTCATTTTAACTATCCACTCGAGGTCCCTGTTTCTGTCCGAGGAGTCACAGTTATTATAGTTAACGAAATAACAGACTGTAACTGAATTGTGTGATTATAAAACTAACTCAATTTGTAGTTTTCCTCTTAAATTTATTTCATACACAATCTTTTGGGTTCATACGAAGTGTATTCTTTTTTTTTTTTATAACATGAGTTGAGTGTTATTACCACTGGCTATTTAGCAAGGGTGCACCTCCAGAACTGACCTGTGCCATGTGATCACTAAAGATTAAAATGACGTCTTTTGTTGATTATTAATGACACAACTTATTATAACCTTTGTGAATCTTGCATCTGACAAATACTTACAAAAAACTAAAACTAACTAGCAAACCTACTCTCAAAACTAACTAATTTTAAAAACAAAAGTCAAAACGAAATAAAAACTAAAACTAATGAAAAATCCCAAACTATTATAACCTTGGTCTGAGTCTTTGTCTTTGCTTGTTGGCTCACTTTGTCCTTTTCGCCAGTCATAAGTGGACCTTGGGAGAATTATATACATTAAAGCTGCATTTGACTCCTGTTCAGCTCTGGTTTTCATGCAAACATAAACACACCTTTTCCTCCCAGTGCGTTCATTTGTACGTACATCAGAGGCAGGGAACAAAGCCCAGTCTCGCTCCATCAGAGCTCAGCTCGAACCCAATTTTCTTTCACAGGACTAATTCATCTCAATAAGACAAACCTGCTGAAATGGTCTCAGCATGTCCTTGTCTGTGTGGCCTGCACATTGTCACTAACCACTACAATGGTAATGGTTTGTTTTGATAGATCAGAGCAATTTACCCCCCGTCGCTACAAAATCAAATTACATGCTGTGCAAGATGAAAAGCTGAATGGAGAGTGAGATATCCACCATTTTCGTGGCAGCTACTTGTGAAAAATGACTGATGGAAGAAAAGAGTACAGCTACTGTTGCTAGACCTGTCAAGCTTTTCTGTTCATTTACAGTAAAAAGACGAGAAGAGTGAGCACCTGGGATGATTCATTTGTTCTGCAAAGTGTTGTAATTTTCCCTGGTGTCATTAAGGTAACTATAACCATTTGTTACTTTTTGTTTTCAGGACTTCATGTCCTCACTTTAAACGTCAGAAGATGACACTTTTTTGGTGGTGGTGGTGGTGGGGGGACACAGACTGAACCAATGTTTCAGATAAAGATGTTTCACCCAATTTTTATAGCATTGAAACCAAATCAGTTGCATTTTGGGGACAATATACACAGTATATATTTAAAGAGAGAGCATGTTTACATTGAGATTATATGTTGGCCAGTGTGCCTTGTACCGGCATGTGGGAGGCGGGATTTATGTCCTATACCTCGGCCGTTCACAGGAAGGCTATGAATCAAATTTGGAATTTTATCATCTTATCATATCTTAATTTTAAAATGGTTTTCTGAAACATAAAACAATCCGCATCAATACATTTTATTTCCGAAGTAATCTGCCCTATATCCTAACCCCTGAAAACACATTTCACATAACCATTCAGGTACACTGAATGCTGTGTAAACATATACCAGATTCTCTCCTCTGCATTTGTTTGTCTTAGTTTAGAAAATACTACTAATGAAAACAACAGCGGTGAGAAGTAAGCACAGGGATTGTTTTTATAAGACCAACAATGAGGTGAAGGTAGAAGTGAGTGTTAACAGACCCTTTCATTTACAGCTGAGTCACAGCCAGCAAGAGCCATGAAAGTCAAAGTGGGGAACTGTGTTATTGTTTTTCAAAGGTCTCCATTTCTGCCCGTCTGGACTAAAATGCAGCCCCAGAGTTTTTTAAGCTTAAATGGAACCAGCAGCATTTTTTACTTCTCAGTTTCAGGGGTTGGAAATGCTGAGGTATGGATTACAGGCATATCCAGAGCATAATTTATGCTTTTTCAAGCGTAAAAGGAGGAGTGTAGCCACAGTGTACGGCCTGCACTCCCATCCACAACCTACCAGTAACACACCTACTGTCATTTGAGACAGAGACTTCAGTCAAACCTGTCTCTGTCTCCTATCACAGCCATTCTCACACATAACCTGACAAAGTAGCAGTGTTTGTGGGTTTAGGTTTATGAAACAGACGCCACTATACTTTACTGTAGCCTCATGCACAGTGCTTCAACATGTGGAGAAATCCTGATGTGCCTTCTGCACCTATTTATATAGTTGCTAAGCTTTTGGTAAAAACCTTTTGTCGAGGTTTAACCACTGCTCAGTATTTGTCAATCCAGCAATGCAAAGCTTACACTGACTGACTGCATATAATTGCGTTGTGTCTCCATTGTCTACACTTCTGTAATTGATTCTGTGCTTCCTCATTCTAATTCTATCTTCTGGCATGTGTTTCCAAATGTACACACAGAGTGCGTCTGTGTGTGAGGGTCGACCCGCTGTCAGCCGACACCTTAGTCAACCAAGGAATATGAGAAAGCAGAAAATAGATTTACATCTAATGACACATGTGGCGTAGTAGTTCCAGTACAAACAGAGACATTATAAAGGAGTAAAAGTGCAGTTGACTTCTAGCCTACCTGTCAAAAAACCCTGTGTGTGTTTGGAAGAGAAAAAGAAGTCAAATCTCACCCCCAAACCAATTTGCCAACACATCACAAGCAGAGATAAACAATCATGATCTCCATATCCCAGAGTGTGAGAAAATAATTGTCCAGTGACATTTCTGTCATGGTTTGAGGGCTGTAGTCAGGCCTAAGATCTTTGGTAATCAAAGGCTTGTCTGGCATTTTACACTGTAATCTGTGCTCACGAAAGGAATGAATACATCTCCTTATCGATCTACATCACTCATATCTTATTTATTTGCTCCTATCTTGCCTGTGATAATGTAATTTGTTTTTATCACTCTTCAATGTGACTCTCACTTCTGATTGCTTGGTCTCACATATATATTTAACACCAAATATGTATTTATTTATTTTGTATTAGCCTTGTCTTTGATCGTTTCTTCCCAGTCCTATTTTTTTGCAATCACCTTTGAGAGAAAAATCACCCATTTTGGAATGTTTCCCAGGGGGATGTTAGTCCTCCTGACAAAACCAAGTTATAATCCATAATGGGCATCTGGTGCTGGTAATTTCCAATAATCTGTTTAAAATAGTGTGTGTTGGACAGATGAAATGTGCAGAGTGTACTTTGCTCTTGCCTCAGTGCATGCTGGGACAGTCACCAGTCCTGGCCACCCTGAATGGATTAAGTAGTCAGGAAAATGGATGGACAGAAGAATTGATGGGAACACATCCTTACCTCACTCCTTTTTTTCCTCAGCTTTAGATTTTATAAGAATGGAGAGGTGTGGGCTGGTGTTCTACTTCACAGCTGTTACTGATTCATTTACGTCAAATCATTGAGTTGTGTGTACATTTTGCTTGCTTGCTTTCTCAGAAATGATAGCTTCATTTGAAGTCCTTGAAAACAGGCTTGAATCTGTCTCGTACACATTTTCGTCAGGCCTGTGTTGGGTTGTGTCACATTTGTTACCTGGAGATTACACTTGCTGAGAATGAATTATTAGATTCAGTACTTGGATGTTGACAGTATTCTGTCATGGTATTGTCTGCCAGTGTCTGGACACTAGACACCAATAGTCCAGCTGATGGATCATCCATCAGATACCACTTGGACGCTCTGAGGTCAAGAGAGCAGTTAGTAATAGCTGTCTAAGATTTCATGGTGGGTGTGTGTGTGTTTCTGTGGCCAGTCAAAAGGCCCTGTGTTATTCCTTGCAATTTTGTTCTGCCCTAAATCTCACAGGACTGATCACTGGTACTGCTGACACACACTCTCTCACACACACACACACACACACACACACACACACACACACACACACACACACACACACACACACACACACACACACACACTAGGCACATGCACTCCTAAGGACAGTGTTATCTTTATATCCTCTTTAGTTTATCACCCTGTTTCTTTACCCTAAAAGGTATGTGTGTGTGTTCACTGATATTATCAAGCCATCAGACCTTTAACTGAACATTTGAACTTTGTGTCATCAGACAGCGTCTGAAACAGACAGAAGACTTCAGAGGAGTCCGTCTTTGTCCTGTTATGACTGTGAAACACACATGACACTGGATGTCCACACTGGGTTTTGAATTATGTGCCAATTTCTGGAAAACCATCTACTTCACGTTCACATAATATTAATGAGTGACAATACTAATATCACTAAAGCTGACAAAATATCACAGTGTCATAAAAATGACCTTTGCTACAGCTTGCTTCCCTGTTGTTTAGAAGCCATTTTGATGTAATACTTTATGTCCAGAGGGCTGATGCATGTTATTTCTTCAATGGAAACAGTGATTAAAAAAAGAAAAGACAAGAACAGTTTATGGATGATCCAAATTTAGCCCAATTTCCAGTCACCAAAATTAAATTAGATTGTGAATTAATGTTTGTTCCTGTAAACAGTTTGTGCCACTAAGTCTCCAGCTGAGTTTGATTAAACCAATAAAGACTAAAACATCTTTCACTGTTAAAATGATAAAGGAAGTACTGATGGAAATGTGGCATTTATATTTGTTTAATGTGTTAGTTTTAGGAATATATAGTTCACACTATTTTTTTGTCTCTCCAGAGTAGAGAGTTAAGACATAATTTATTTTTATATGCTTAGTTGCACATTTTCATTTTCGTGTTTGACTATTCAACTTTTCCGTTCAGATCTACAATATCTTTATTGGCTCATTTTCATTAAATGAATGTCCATATGAACATCGGCATTGCTTTATCTGAGTGGAATGTACGTACAAGGTGTTAATTATTGTCCACTTGCACATCATGTCTCCCAACCACATCTAGGGACCTCAAATACACACCTTACCTCATAATATGTAAATGATTAGATACATTTAATGTGATTCACATTATGGAAATATTGAGGGCTGCCACCTAACTTCAGCTCAGTCAAGTTTTTTTTTGCCTCTGATTGTTTTTGCCTCGTGGTGCTTTTATGTTTGGCCTCATGTTCAGCTCTGGGTCAGTTTGCTTCAGGCATATAACCTACAGATTCAAGATAAATTAGTCCACTTGTCTGTGTAATACATTTGTTTTCTGTATGATTCCTATAATTTGGATCGGTTTAATCATCAAAATCCCAGAATGTGCTTTTCCTGATCAACTGATCGCACTGGGTTGATGCATGCATGCTTCTTGTTGTCTCTCTGCATGTTGCCAATATAATGTTTGCAGACACGAGGTGAGGCAGACAGTACCTCACCGCACTGAAAGGGGGCGAATGTGAGTCCAACAGGTGCTTGTTGCTGCTGTTCCTGGAGGGTGCAGAGCAAATGTGCGCTCTCTCTGCTATAAATGGAACATTCTTTCTTCGCCAAATATCTACCATACCTGTGTGTGTGTGATGGACGCATGAGTGCATGCTGCCAATTGAATAGTGAATAAGACACTATCTGGATTCATATATTTGTAAATCTGACTCTGAATGAGTCAGTGTCTCACCAGCAATGAACCTCACCTCACCTCACCTCACCGCTGTGTATTTGCACTTGTGACCTTTTCTGTCATAAATACTGATTGTGGTGAGGCAAAACATCATCTCTGAGGAAGTGGTTGAGGGCAAATGATGGTTAAGATTAGGTATTCGATGGCTATGGTTAAAGTAAGGATAAATGTTTTGGTTCGGTTGACCAAATGAACGGAAGTCAATGCACTGTCTTGAGAAGAATAGCTGTGCAAACCTGTATGCATGTGTGTGTTCACATACCGTCACACATTCTGTTCCTCTCCTCCTTCTCCATCTGTCACTTCTTGACAAACACATGGTGTCTTGTTTGGCTGACGCAGCAAGGCCGCAGGCTCCATGGGCTCCATCTATATTCACACATACTCAGTGTTGTGTGTAGGATAAACAAAGACAAAGAACATGTTTGAGAGAGCTATAAGAGACTGAGGCAAGATGATTCACTGTGGCCTAGGCTAGGACATTAAATAAATGGCAACCCTCAGTCATGGTACATCAAGTACATCACCATGGTCGATTCACAAGAGGTTGTTTGCAGATTTGTGTCTCCTTTACGCACGTTCATGGAGACAAGGACATCAGTGTTTGTCTGGAAGTGGAGACGTTGCCAAATTGTCTGTAAAGTGTGCTTCCCTAAAAAAACAAAAATTCATTTGCATAGTAGCATCTAAAGGTAAATACACTGCAAACTGTGGTACCACTCCCTCATGTGGGAGAAAATCCAAAGATGTGATAGGAGAGCGTGGAAATTAATGAATGCAGCTCCATTTTTTAGGGATAACTAGTCTGTTTTTCATGGGTACGAGTTGTGCGTGAAGTGGACAGGTACTGCCCGGTATACTGTCCGTCTGATGCTAAATTATCTGTTGTAAAGTGTGCTTCCCTAAACCACAAATAATTGATTTGCATGGTAGCATCTAAAGGTAAACACAATGCCAACTGTGGTACCACTCCCTCATGTGAGAAAAAACTAAAGATGTGATACTAGAGAGTGGAAATCGATGAAAGCAGCTCCATATTTATGGATAACTAGTGTGTTTTTCATGTGTATGTGTAGTGTTCTTAATTTTATTATTTCACTTTTTTGAGTATCGACACTTTTATCTTTTTATCTTGCAAAATGCCCATACTCTGTTTAGGTTAGGTGTTTGTTTCTAGTGCAGAGATTTGAACAAGAACAATATATTTTGGAAGTGTTTAAAAAGTGTCACAAGTGACTTCTTGAGGACAGCATAATAACAGGACACCAAATAAAATGTTTAAATCATTGTTGGTTAAGTTGAAATCACTTATTTTACCACTTCACACACTAGGTTTAAGTAGACAGATAATGACATAATTAGTGTTCTTTTACAGTCCAAATACTCCGTTTGTTTTCACCGTGTTTTGAGCAGGCCCTGTCATGGGCTCTACTTTGCAGAAAAAGGATTCTAAATACAGAAGTTAATGAATAAAACATAATTGTTGCATAAACTCTTTAAAATGCAATCGAAGTGTTACCAACTACAATGCAGTAATTGGTCTATAACAGAAATTTCACAATGGGTGATATCGGCTGATGTCGTCTTTTTGGTTTTACATCACATTTCAAAAATAAGAAATAAGAAAAATAGTGGCCATTCATAGTTCTTCATTTTCCAGCAAAGTTGGCTGTTTTTGTTTACTATTATTTTAGTAAAATAAAGTTTACTGTTCTTCTGTTAAATTCTGTTATTGACCGTGTCTGGGTAGTATACCACCAGTCCAGAATAAACTTGGGGGCCTATGCTAGATTAACCCCAGGGTATAAATTAGCCTAGGCCAGACTTTACCCCTCTAGGCCAGAATATACCCCTTTTGTGTAAAGAGGTCTTGCTTCACAAGAAGAGGGTCATCTGTTTAACAGTGAGATGTTCAGATTAAATTAATTGGACACTTTAAATTGACCATTGGTTTGAATGTGAGAGTGAATAGTTGTATGTATGGACTGGTGACTTGTCCAGGGTGTATCTCTCCTGTCAGCTGGGATTGGTTCCGTGCACCCTTGCAACCCTTGATATGGAAGATAAAGAGGTAGACAACATGTTTTAAATTCAAAGCTTTGTCATTGTGTCAGCTGTTTGGTAATGTGAAGATCGTGCAGGTGGTGGTTTCTCACGGTCTCACATCTTTACAGGTAATAAGAGTGAGCCAAAACACTGCAGCCCAGCTGCCAACCTTTACCTGCAGCTGAAAACAGGCCTTCACCTTCACATGAATGATTGACACAGCCTGCTGGCTCTGTGTTTTGGTCCAATCAGGATGACAAGGCTGCATAATAGGATTGTATGAACAGATTAAAGTCCCGTCAACATTAGTAATACCTGTACACATGCATACAATCAATTTGTGACACACTAATTACAATATTTGTGCTAATGCAGGGTCATGTGACATGCTGCTCTCATGCTTCTTGAGTTGGACATTCATTATCTTGTCACATGTACTCCCATGATGACACATTTGCATCCAAACAGCGTAACGTAACAACATGCATTATGCACACAGATTCACACTCCCCTGCATGAAGACTGGAGAGATGAGAAAGCAGAGCACATTTGGCAGTTTGTGAGAAGGTTGGTGTGAGAGTAAAACACAGCTGCAGTAATCTGATCTGCATCAACACATGGCTGTGCACCATGCACATAAGGTCATTTGTTTAGTGCGGAGTCATTTATCTTCTTACTTCAATGTATCCGAATTAAGTTTTTCTCAACCACCCACAGCTCCGGTTTGTTTATAGTCTAATATAAGAAGACGTAATTGAATAAATCTCAGGAGAGGAAGCCGAATGCGAGAGCTCCTCTTCTCAGACATCTGAGCTGAACTTTACAGGCTGTAGGTGGAGAAAAAGGCAAAGTCATTGGTCCTGTATAATAATAATGCAACCATAAAAGAAATATTACCCTTGATAAAAATGTAAGACTGAGGGACCAAGCAGTTAGGTAAAGAGAAATTTGAGTTTTTTTTTTTTATGTAAAACTTTTAATTGAAAACATATAAAAACTAAGATTTTAATCACTGGCCTTTCAAAGTAGTCAACACAAAATAACAATAATATCAAAGATAGTGAACAATGTGTTAACCCAATACTATTTAACATGGAACATAATATATTGGCTTAAGGCGTTTAGTGAAGATGACGTGCTGATGTTTTCACAAAGGTGCAACATCCACTGGGGTGCTGTGGCGTCAAAGGACTACACAGCAATGTGTAATGCTCACTGTTGTAGAGTTTAAGAACATTTGTGAACCAAAGCCTTTTTTGCATTTAGGAAATATTACATTTTAACTTTAAAATGTTTAAATGTTCGTATGTATGGAAAGTAGAATTTAAGGTAAACAGTTTAAGTCACTCTTCCATATGATACTGGAGATGTAAATGGGAGCCATAGTAAAATGAATTACTTGGAGATCATAAAGCCCTCATTATACATCATTACGGCTACAGATGGTCAAGAACTCGATGGCGCGTCTGCGCTTCAATCAGCCTAAAAGGGCACATGTCACTCCTCTGTTCACTGAGCTCCACTGGCTACCCTTAGCTGCCCGCATCAAATTCAAATCACTGATGCTAGCCTACAAAGTGCTTCATTGGTCTGCTCCTTACCCCTTGACTACTCCGCTCATCAAAGGATTGACGTCTGGCGGTGCCAACAACCCTCATATGACAATCCAGACTCTTTAGCGTGGAATGACCTACCAGAACAGGGGCGTCCATGTCTGTCTTCAAGAAGCTTGAAAACCCAGCTCTTCCAAGAGCATTTTCTGTCCTAGCACTTACCTTACCTTCTCTCCTGCACAATCTCATTCTGAACTTTGATCCAATTCTGCACTCGCACCCTCTGTCAGT
The DNA here is from genome assembly GCF_963457635.1 of Microchirus variegatus. Lineage (NCBI taxonomy): Eukaryota > Metazoa > Chordata > Actinopteri > Pleuronectiformes > Soleidae > Microchirus > Microchirus variegatus. The sequence continues at coordinate 22,668,287 of NC_139804.1, read as the reverse complement.
CCACTGTTCCCATCTCGTAGATTTCTTTCCAAGACTTCTTCTTTGTAGATTATTCCTCTTTGTAAGTCAATTTGGATAAAAGCATCTGCTAAATATTTAAATGTTATACAGATGAATGATTGGTCTACACAAAAGTGATGTGTGTTATCCCGCATTCTCAACAAATGAGCGAATGGGTTTGGTGTACGCCAAGAAAATGGTGTAGGCCTGTATGTTTGACCCCTATGATGAAGGGGATCAGCTTGGTCTTTTGTGCTGTGGTGACATGTTTCTAGCATGGTCCCGGTCCACTTGATGTTTTAGTGAAGTGATCACCTTCATCCTTATGGGAGTGAATGAGCAGCATAAGAATCCCTTCATCCAAGGGCAGGAGGGTTCGCAGAGTGGTGATGAATCTGAAATAATGTGAATCATCTAAACCCATTCTGTTCAGTTTTGTGTTGTCTTAACATCTTGTGATGAGGTGGAGCTGATTGCCTGTGACACCTCTATGTGATGTGTCCTGGTTTTGAAAGGGTTTTCTCCTCTCATGCGGTTATTTCTGGTTGACTCTCTTGCTCTTGACTGAGTAGCATCCATGTACATGATTGATTCTCTTGTATGAGGGAGTGTGTTAGTCTCTATTTTGTGACTCCTGCACAATTATTGCTACTTTATATCACTACTAAAATGTTATATAAAATTAATCATAACTTTGGCTCTACAACACATTCAGACAAAAAAAGAGTGACCTACAAACACAGAGCCCCAGGATGTCCGTATAAGGAATTGTGTGTTATTCCCACGGCAATTTGCCATGGGTGCACCTGCGGCACCGATCTGTGCCACGTGAGCACTAAGGGTTAAAACAAGTTTTCTGATTTTTCTGGTGTCTTTGCATTTTCTGGCTTTCTTCATGGACCAAACAATTACTTGATTAATGCAGAGAATAATCTAAATAGTTATGAAAATAAGCCCTATAAAAACAACCAAGCTGGTGCAGCCCTGAGACTTTTGCACAGTACCGTAGGTGTGTGTGTGTGTGTTAAGTGTAAAGGAGCAATTTCCCTGTATTATATTGGACTAATAACTCACTTCTGTTTGCTTCCCTGAGAGGAACAGACATAATGCTGCTGTAAATGTCTCTATGTAATAATCCACCACCTTCTGTGGTTTGTGTTTGCTGCTCTGTCGCTGATATGGTGCAACAATGATTCATGAAGCCTTTACATTTAAAAACAGCTGTCAGATAGGGCTGGGAAAATCCTCTATCACCCAGATGATGACTTATTTTTGGTCGCCTGCAAACAAAAACGTTTTTAACCGCTCTGGCTAGACAGAAAATGAAGACATTGAAGTTCTATCAAAACAGACAAAAAGCTCAATTGGCCCGAAAAAGACAGACTTGAATAGGAAAAATGAAATATAATAATATTGAAAATGTCTTCTCTTTTGTGGTTCTGCATTTTCACGTTTGTTGTTGGTTTTCATTAATCCAAAGTAAAGGTCAGACAATTGATTGTTTTTTTTTTTGTTTAGTTAAAAAAAAAAATGCTCATGTAGTTTATTTTGTGATTGTCCACAAATGCAAATACGAAAGTAATTTCCTGGTGGCCGTTATTTATTTTAGCAACATTTACACAAACATTTGAAAACAGCATTTTGATGTGGATGATTTTCACTGGTGGATTAAGATTGATGACTAACTTGTAGTCAAAATAAAACACATTTATAATTTATAATTTATAATTAATAATTTATAATAATATAAGTGCATTTTAATTTAACTTATTTAAAAGAAATTAGGAAACATTAGGAAACATTTTTACAATGATGATGATGATAATAATAATAATAATAATAATAATAATAATAAAAGATCATTAATAGATCATTTATTTAGCTCCTCCTTCTCAATAAACACAGTATTGTTACTTCTACAGTGAATATGAATGTAGGTCATTCCACGCTGGCTCTGCAGTGTATGTATATGATTTAAGAGGCCACTGCTGAGCTGACATACAGTACACACTATATGAATGGGGTGTGAGTGGAACAGAAAGAGGAACAATGAATGAACACATAAATTACCATGCTGAGAGTTTTATTGATTCATGTTACTGAAACCCCTCTTTAAATCACTTAGCGCAGGTTTGTGTATAATGGTAAATGCTCTGTGTTTACAGTATAGAGCCCTTTTCTAGTCGTGATGACCACTCAAAGCTGCTTTACACATACAGTTTTGCCATTCACCCTCTCACAGCCATACAGTCACACTTTCGTGCAGCACATTTTCAGACTCGTGAAAAGCTCAGACTAAATGTCAGATATAATCAGTGAAAAAAAAAAGAAAAAATCTATATTAGACTGGAAAACAAATCAATCACAAAATATACTTTATCTTTAAAGATGAATTTTGGATTCTGCCATAGTTTGTTTTGTTGGCCAGATCCAGATGCAGCCAGTTTTATGGATGGATGAGGAAACTGAAGGAGTGAATTATGAGAAGGAATATAAGGTTACTGGAAAATAACACCAATGAAAGTGGGGGGAGGGGCATGGCTAATATGTTGACAGATAAAGAGAAGAACCACAAAATGTTAAGTAGTGCCGTTAGAAAGGAGAAAGAATGACAGCTGGCAAAATGTGAGTGCCAAAATAAAGAGAGTTTATATGCTTTAAAAAAAAACAAATGAAAACCATTACTTCACCAGTAAAAACAAGACCAAGTGTCTGAACCTCATCACAGCACACTCACATTTGGAGTCTAAACACAGATTAGATCTTTCAGTTCCAGTGTAATGAATACAAACAGCACATGTAACAAACAAACACGGGTAGAGCACATCAAAGACCCGATTCCCCCCAATCGATTAAAGTTTGATTTCATATAAACAAATCTCTCTAAAATGATCGCAGCAACAACACAATGAGAGAAGAATCCCTACTACCAGATGGTAATGACATGAGAGACAGGAGTCCAGTACATGAGAGGTAACTGAATTTTTAATCAACCTGTCACACGTCAGAATAAAAGAGTCACACCAAGAAACAATACAGGGTAAATTATATCGGTGCCTAGCCCAACAGAGACACACTCAACGGCAAAAATAACCATGGCAAATCCTGGACGCCAGGCTACAACCGGAGTGATGACAGTTACTTTTTATTTGCTTTCTGGGATCATCATTTGATTTATTGTGACATTTCAGAGTTTGTCTTTCATTTATGGCATGTGATTCATCCGTAATTTGCTGTTTCCTCATAAACCGTGTTTTCTGCCCTGTCTTACACACGCACAGGCACACATTATGTACTGTATGAGCAAGAGGGATTTCACATGTGACTTGTGACTTGCTGAGTTGTCTCTGTTTTTAAATTACTATTAGTATTTTAACGAGATGGACTGAAAACAAATGGACTGGAGAGAAAAATGCACAAATATATTTTTAGTTTTTTTTTAGTAATAGTTTTCTGGCATACATACTGACCTTGTTAGGAGTAGGCCTCATAGAGATCAATCCCTGGTCCTACTGACGCAGAAACTAATTTCTCAGGCTCTGAGATGTGAATTGTGGTTATGGTTAAGGTTGGTGATAGTGTTTTTTTTTTCTTTCAACGGAAGTCAATGCTGTGTCCTTATAAGTATAGCTGCAAAAACCGATGTGTGCATGTGAAGGTGTGTGTGCACGTTTGTGTGTTTTTGGGTGTGTAGTAGTTACTTAGCAGCAGTTGTGAAGGTAATTTTCTCCAGCAAACTTTCAACTGGGTCAAGTGTGTATGTGTGTGTGCAGATCTGGCTCTTTGTGTGAAAGTTAGACCCAAGCACTACCACCTCATCTCACTCTCATTAGTGTGTGTGTGCTTTGTTACCTCTTTAGGACTTTTTCTGGCATAAACACTGACCTTGTCGAGATCAGTAGTCCTCATGGAGACCAAAACCTGGGCCTAATGAGGCAGAACCTAATTTAGAATGTCTAACATTTGCATATTGGGTTTTACTTCTACATTTAACCCATCGTTATTACACACCAGTAGTAAACTCAAATATAGGGTAGTGCAGGGGTGTCAACCGTAGGATGAATTTGTCAAAATTTCAGATTATAATTAGAATCTTATCATATTTCACCAGTCTGGCGCGCTTGTGTTTATTGTGCTGTATGTGACCCCTGAACTAAAATGAGTTTGACTCCCCTGGGGTAGAGGATCAGTGGGTAACACACATCTACACCTGGAGAACAATGGGGGTTTGGTTCCTTACTCAGTAGCACCTCACTTCTTGGCTTGTCCCAGGATTTGAAAACAGCAACCCTCCTGTTACAGTAGCTCCATTTCCTTCCAGTTGGCCACAGGCATACTAAGAAACTGGTCTATATGTATCCTAAGAAGAATAGCTGTGCAAACTTGTCTGTCTATGTGTGTGTGCATATGTGTGTCCTGTAATAGACTGAGCTGCAAAGAGAGGTGACGTTGGTAGACTGGCATCTGTTTGTTTGGGAGACACTTGAGAAGCTGTGAAGTGACAGGAAAAGCTGTGTGGCACCACTGAGGATCACACAAGTGTGTGTGCATGACTCTACGCAGTGGAGGGAAACAGGGAGGTTAGTTTGTCCGTAAGAAACAAGTGTTCAACCATCACTGTTTCCCATTGAAATTATAACACCAATGTGTCATCACAAATACAAGTTTCTCCATAAGCTCGTTGACATTTTAAAATTCCAAATGAAAACAAAGAGATGATATTTCAGACTCAATGACTTATTTGATAAAAATAGGTAGGATAGGCATATAATATTTTTGATTTTATTGGGGTTTAATGTATGCCTGTTACTTTTACCCACATTTATTCTGTACAGTAGTTTGGTCCACTGTGGTGGTTGTTTTGAAGTGCTTTACTGTATGAACAAAGTTGGATTGGATTGGAAATCATGTCATCATCTGTAATCTTTCTCCATCCTCTGGTACATTTTGTGAAAGAACGCCATATCTTGTCTGCTTGTTGATTCAAGTGTATGTAAATGAGTAAGTGTGAGGAACAGGGGAGAAGAGGGAGGGGCTCGGAGTGAATATTGTTTGTGTCTGACAGTGAATAGATAAGGTGTCCAATTCCCTCTTCCTTGATGACGCACATGAGGGGACCCTAGTGAAAAGAGTCGGAGTCGGCCGGCGTACGGGAGAGTGTGTAAATACATGTATGTGTTTTTAACAGTCCGTCCCAAGGGATAAATTTGTCCTATTAATGTTTGAGCTTATTTGTTTGTCTCTTCACTGCAGTTGAGGAAATCCTCAGGTGGTTTGGAGCGAACGAGCGACGACCACAGACTGTGTCGCTCAGAAATCGCAGAGTATTTTTTGAAAGCAAATTCCAGAAAGATTATTAACTAAGTCTTCTGTCTCCATGGGACACAACCTTGTGTCCCTTCGGATACCAAAGCGATTCGTACAGATCCCTCTGGTGGCTTTACGGTTGCCATGGCGCTGATCACACACACAGGAAGAGCAATGCATGAGGGTAGAAACGGGACATTCCATTTACTTGTTGTGCTTGTCACTGCTGTTTTTTCTGGATTAATCTATTCCCTGGCCACTGTTGGACAATGACTGAAGTGTCTCATCTGCGGGGATGTCTTTGTCTCTAGTCTTGAATGATGCATTTCTCCAATTATCTTCTGCACACAAGAGTGTGAGACAGTCCATTTCAGCTGTCAAACAACATTCACCCCCTTTATTATGTTCACCACCCTCAACCAGGCGAGCGCCGTGATTCACCGTATTTTTCTGCTGCATCAGGCTTTTAAGATGTTCCTGTACTTTTACAGTTTTTTTTTTTCTACATTATCATAATTCACATGGCTTTGTTTAACCTTCAAATGAAACTAGATGTTTTATGTTGAGTCTGCTTCATTGTTCAAGGAAGTTCTGTTTATTTATTTAAAAAAACAAAAAAAAACTGAGACCTGAATACATTAAAGACGTGTGTAAATGAATGCAGAAAAGCCAGACTGAAAACCTGTGAAATGAGATGTGTTAACACACTTCTTTACAACATTTCTAATGGTACACAAAGGTGTTAAAGTTTCTCCTACTGCCTTTAGTGAAACCACTTCTTTCCTGCTCTCTACAGGAAACATAGTTCATATGTAAAGCTTTATTGAGTTATGTACTGTAGAATTTTATGGTTGGAGTTATGTATGCTTTAGAGATTAAGTTGTGTTCTAGTCATTATAAATGTTATTTGCCATAATGCTAGTTTGTAGTTCTTATATTTATTGTTTGTTTCTGTCCACAGTGTTTTTGGATAGCTGCAGTCACTAAAGGATGATAGTTGGTACAATAATAGTGAAAACCGTTATTTCTCTTGGTAGCATCCGGGAATGGCATATGAGAGTGGAATGGGAGTGAATGGGTTGATCTCCATAAGTCATTCCTGCAGAGAATAGAATGGATTAAATACAGCAGAAAATGAAATGCTGTCAGAATGAGCCTGGTTTGTCAATATGTCAATTAGCCGCTCATTCATTCACTCACACCTTTGGTCAGTCAATCAGCTGGTTTGCTCACTCACACACAGAGAGAGAGGAAGTAGAACATTAGTCCAAAAATGGAAACAGACTTGAGATCAATATATTCTGGGAACACAGTTGCTTTAGCTCTGTTTACTGAACTGTAGGAGGAAAGTGAATAGGAAACTCACTCTGTGACTGTGGCTGCAGAGAAACACATTATAGACTGTTCATTTCAAATAAGAAGCATTGGACCATCAGTGGTGAAATTAACCATATTAGTAAATGGAGAAAATATTTGGTAGAATATAACAATATGAAGGAAAGCATGTCTTACATGTCTTGTGTATTTCCACAAGCCTGTGCTCAAAAGCGACCGTGGAATTTCATTTATTAGTAAAAACTAATTTTGTTTCACATGCTTACATTTAATCTGCTTTCATTTTGTGGGGTTACACTTCAATTCTGATGTCCTTGGCAACAGCACAGCAGGCAATAGGCTGATAAGCCTGTTTGAATCAAGATTTCACACCAAGAGTGTGTGTGGTGAGCAGGAGTGGGTTGATGTGAGGGTACAAGCATGTGCCGAGAAATGAAATCATAAAATCAAGCACAGATTGAACAAGGTCAGGGAGACTAATATAAAATTATCAACGAGGCAGAAGCTCGGGCAGGGAGAGATAGAGGGAGTCATACAGTAGACGAGGATGAGGAAGAGGAGGAGGAGGAGGAGGTGGTACTTTGTACAAACTACAGCCTATCACATGAAAGAGGGCGGGGATCAGCAGACGGGAGGGAGGGAGTAGAGAAGCTGTAGACACAGGGAGAAGAAGCAGAGCATGTTAGAGGAGGAGGGAGAGGTGGGAGTAGGTAGGCAGACAGAAAGATGCAGTGGAAGTGAGAGAGTGTCTGTGAGGCTGTCTGTAGCGCAATTCTTCATCCTCTCATCAGGGACAATGATCTGTGATGCTACTGCGAGGTACAGATCCACAGCAAGAGCAGGGAATGAATGCAAAAGTTCACATTGAGCTGGAGCCACTCAGTGCCACTCTGGACCTTTGGGCGTACAACACATTCTCATTGATCCTTCAATCCAGAAGAAGAGAAATTGGATTTGACAAAATTGCCAAATCCTAACTCGCTCCTGAATATTTAACTTTTTTTTTACTCAGAGGACTACTTGAGGACTACTATTCCTGGACCAGAATTCAAACAGGTTCTTGGTTTGGCAGAAACGTGGCCACTTATTTCCACAAACCTGAAACCACACAGATCCAAGATTGTGATACCCATAGTTTATACTGGAGCCCCGGAAAGCAACGACCAAGCAGGTCCTGCACCCCAGGAACCCTGGAGGCAGCCTGACCTTGGACCGGCTGTCACCAGAACCCCTCCAGGCACCAGCAGAAACATCCACCATGTCTCAGACTGGAGGACGGATCCACAACAAAAAGGCTGGCATTCGGGCTGCTGTGATCCTGATTGGACTCCTGCACAAGTCGCGCAAAGCCAAGGAGAAGGAGAGGGAGAGAGAGGAGAGTGAAGGGTGGGTGAAGTGTGTCCCATCTTGTTCTCTGATGTGGCAGACATGCTGTGTGTATTATGTGTGGTTAAGGGACAAGCAGATGGTCTGCAGTGCAGTGTGGGACTGGGATTGTGAAGAGAACTTGTTAAGTCTTTGTTATACCAGAGGCATGGGGAACTTTGAACACTCTGTGGTTCAGTGAGTTTGCAACAGCAGTTTTATTATAGGTCCTTTTTTTGTGTTTCTCTGTACGAGTGGGTGACTTGCTGGTCGCTCTTGTGTGTGTAACTGGGTCAGTGGAAATGACAGATGGATATGAGAGAGAGAAAGTGTGGAGGGAAGGAGAATGGAGGTGTGCAATGAGTGCTTTTGAGGAGCACACAAGAGGGACTGATACAAGGGTGAGACCAATTTAAACTACGACACCTTTGTTGGACTCCCTTTAGAAATAGGGACAGGGAGGATGTGAAACTCACTAGAGAAAGATGTATAAAAATGAGGATAAGTATAGTTTAAAGTAAGGTTTTTGCAGTAATCTCTTTATATCTGACTTTGTCCAGGACTCTTGAGTCTTAAATCTGAATGGTATTTGCAGTATTGACATCACTTTTTCCTTTGCTTTTCATTCTGATGTAGTTTCACTCCTTCAGCACAAGGACTGAGTCAGAGCACACACTGGTACTTTGGTGAACTGGTTAAAAGTTCTTCTTCACCCTTGCCCCCATCACTCAGCCCTACCCCAGTGGGGCTGAGTGATCAAGAGTAGACATAGGTTGTCAGACTCTTCTTGTTGGGGTTAAGTGATAAAATGACGTGTAAGGACTAATTAGTCCTTAAAAAATTAATTTTTCAGGGGGACACTTTTACAGATTAACCTAATCAAAGCAAACTATTGTTTCTGTCACAAAGCTAATTTTGTTTACGATGTTGTGTAGCTATGCCAACCACAGCAATGTTTGTTTGCAGTCTTTTGCACGTACTATAAACTGGTTCACTATTCTCAGGCGTTGCAGATATTTTCTGTCATGTCTCCACTTTGCTGCTGAGAAGCGTTTATAATAATGGCTAGCGTCCATGACAGCAAAATTGTCAAAAATTGCTTGTTTTCATTCTTTGATGATGGCATGCTGAATCTCTGATGAAAACTTTTTTTTTGCTTCTGCTTACACATCATGCTCTTCAAGGAGTGTCCCATCTCATAGGGCTAGACTTAAGCCACTACACCTTGCATCTCAGTTCCAAGTGGATGGGGTAAAAAGGAGAAATGGGATTGGGCCAAAAAATGCATTACCATCAATTAATGCTGCTATATTACCCTGCAGTGAGCGGCAGCTGTATGATACCAAAGCAGGTCTTTAGTTATTTATGATCTTCAAAGGCTTTCGAGTCGTGGCATTCACATGTGAAACCTTTCCAAATATTACTTGTATTGGATTAACCTACATGTCGATCACCTTACTGCCACAACTACCTGAAGTTGTTAAAACCCCTGGGAATATCCCACATGGTAACAAACAGCATGTGAAGGTTGGCAGGGTTGAGACTGTCCACAGTCCCCCACACCTTCCCCACTCCACTCAGCCTCCCCCTCTGGATAAACCTGTTTTGGTTGAACTAACATGGGCAGCCCTCTGTGTACACGATACATGTAAGCTAAACAGGAGGCTTAAGAGTTTGTTAAGTCAGTGTTGTTGTCGTGAAAGATGTACATGTATACAGCACGTGTGGTATGGCTATCATGCGTTTGTGTGTGTGTGTGTGTGCGATAGAGGGGGCGGGCACTGAAGCACTTAGCTTTTCTGTTCTAATAGCCTGGACCAAAATACACTGTATCAAAATAGACTGTAACTCACTTTGCAAATGCTGATAAGTTTATCTGGGCTGTTTGTGTGTGGTGGAGGAGGGAGTGGGGGTATCTGTATGTGTGTATAATTTAGTTTCATGGTAAAATTAACCCCCAGGGACGAAGCTGGATTAGCAACCATGCAAATCGGGAAACGACCCCAGACATTGCGGGGCCTCTGAAGTCTGCGTTCCTCGTTGTTGGTTTGTAGTGATTTGATTTACGGGGATATTGTAAAATGTGTACAACAGCATCTTTTAGAATTCAGAATTTAATTTCAATCATAATTCAAGAGTTTGGTTTGTAAATACATCTTATACATTATTCATCGAGAGAGAGGGAGAGTGTATCGATAATTTCAGATTTCCCCTGCAGACAGTTGTTTTTCTTTTTGAGAGGGGTTGTGAGGCTTTTTAGGTTTGGTAATGTTCACCATATCTGACCCATAGCTGCAGCATGCTCTGTTAAAATATACTCTTCTGGCAACCGATTTGTCAATGTGCTATGAGTTACATTATTGAGTGGGTGGCAGTGGGTGAAGCATTAGACCAAAATGCCAACCTATAACATAAACAGAGTTTGTGGCCTGCAAAAAAATGAACATGCCAGCTTTGGCTTCTTAAATCTCTGACACTGTGGTTATTTTATGACTTAATACAAAACATTCTTTCATATATCCCCTTTTGATTGTAATAGCTTAGGAATATACGTCACTAAAAATACATTTTGTGTCCAAAACAAGTGATTCTGGATTATATAAATGGAGCAAGCAAAGCTGTACCCACAATTTTCCAAAAATGTGAGTCATGGTTGCTTTCTTTGTTCAATGCACAATGACAGCAACAGTGTACATACAGAGTTAAGTCCAAGGACAAGAAGGTCAGCTAGCACTTCATTTCACCCCTCGTGAATTCATCACATGTGGAGGCTGTGATTGTCTGTTAAAGTAACATCAGTGCACATTACACACGCTTTCTTAAACAGAATATTCTTTCATGCTTGTCACATGTCTGCCTTCTGATTTATGTTTTCTCTTCTGCTTGTTATTGCCTCATGTCAAGTGAAATCAAACGGCACAGCTATGTCTGAACAGCACAAACTGTCTGAAGCAAAATGCACCATTTTTTTTTATTGCTAACACCTGTGTTGCTATGACTATGGCATGGTGATCCAACTACAGTTGGCAAATATTTAATACGTCTATTTTCTAGCAATGGTTGTTGACTGCACTCAGATTCAGCAGTTTTACTTAATTATGTCAGCCACAGAAAAAAGAAGTCATGTCCTTGAATCTGGTTTATTCAAACAAAAAATGTGAGAGAGAATGAATGACTGATCCCAGAGTGTATAACCACAGAAAAGTGTTCCTTGGCAGCGAAGAACAGTGTGATTTTCACAGTTTTCTGACCCTCCGCACAGGGGAATGCACACATAAGAGCACACACACACACACACATCTTCCTTTCACTCTGATATAGTGCATATATATTTGCCTTCCATTATATTGAACAACATGCTGTCTTCATGCTTCTATATGTTTTTATTATTCTACCCATCCATTAATGTCTCCTATAGCTCATTTATCTCCAACTGCAGACTGTGCGTATGTGTGTGCAGAACTGGCTTCCATTTCACATTGTGAATTGTCACCATCTGAGATAAATACAAACAAAACGACTATCACATTTAATAATGTGAACCATTCAAGCAAACCAAAACAATTCATAACTGAAAACAAAACCGTTCACAAACTGCAATGTGCAGTTAGTACATCTCATGACTAGTATATGATATACAGTATAACTTCTTTTTGATGATAGGGAGTTGGACAGTTGTGGCAGATGAAAATCCTGAACCTTTAAATTAAGATTATGGCTCACAAAATCCATATTAAAACATTCTTTATCAAAGGAAATCATTTAAAATCAAGGGGGTCAAGGCCCGGATGCTGTGAATTAAGTAAGCTGCATTAGCAGTCAATCCTTTAATTTAATTTAATTTGCTAAATCAAGATTTTTACCCCTGGGTAAAGGATATTAATACAAATCACCAGTATAACGTGGTGTTGCTTTAATAACACATTTTAAAAATACATAATGTATGTAGGTGTTGTTCTTATCTTTTTTCCTAAAGCTTCTACAGTTTTAAGATAGGATGTACAAATCCTGCAGAGGCTTTTTTTCGTATCTTTCAAGGACTTTCACACTTGTATGTGAAAATAACTGCTTATACTGATCAAAATATACTGTCAGTGTTTTTACCGAGGGGTTTGTGTAAGTCTTCTCTCCCCTGCCACGGTCATTTGGGTTTTTTTTTTATAGCCTTGGAAAAACTTGAGGCAATCCTTTTCAAAGAGGGCTGAACTGAAATAAAACCTTTCTGATGCAGAGTTTCTTGAGCAGTTCACTAAAATCTCGGGGAAAAAGCACCATCCTGAAGGATTTTATCCTGCAAATTGCTCATACAGCCTCAGGGTCTTAAAAATGTCCACCAGCAATATGAAGAGAATCTTAATTCTAGAATAACCCAGCGGATTCTAAATACACTTTAAGACTAGAATGAGATTACCTCCCACTTGATTTTTGGATAGCTATAGATTTATTTAGCACAAAGACAGGAATGCACATATCGCACTTATTAATAATTACTGAGCTTTAGAGGTAGTACAGCACCATGTTGGCAGGGAACACTTCAGCACTAGTGCTGTTTTTGAGCTGTCAGAGTTCACTGTGCACTTCCACAGAGATTGAACAATGCATTGCACAACTTGAAAAACTGAATATAAATGACCCTGATAATGCTGCCATATCAGCTGCAGTATTTAAATATCTCAAACTTTTTTTTTTATTAAACTTTTCCTCATCCTACTCCAGAGAATAGCTGTAAAAACATATTATAAAAAGATATTAAAGCTAGTAATTGTTGGATTCTACAACTGATATGAACTGACCACTATATATGGGGAATTTGTTGTTGCTCCTTGTTTTTCCTCGTTTTGAACGTGTCTTCTGATTTGAGGCTGATCTGAGCAGATTATCTGGTCAAATTACAAGATTTTAACGTCATCAATGTCATCAGTCTTGCTAGTATCAAATCATAAGTATTAAACATGTTTGATATTTACGACTGAACAGTAATTCAGATCCTTAACTTGTACAAGTCAAGTTGATTCCATCTTCTCAGTCATCGCACACACAACAGCGACTACGATGCAGACAGTCCACCTCCGTGTCTGCTTATATTCTGAAGTCATGTTAGATCACGTGAGTTTCTTTGAGATCCCAAATCTCATCCCTGAAATCAGTAGATTAGATCTTCTAGTCTGTGCTTTCTCAGGATTAAAAAGATGAAAATCAGTTACAAAGTTCGTTGTGTTTTTGGTCTCCATGTTTTTAAGATCAAGTCAGATTTGAAAAACCTCTTGCGTAGATTTCTTTTGTTAATTAGACACTGTTAATTGTTGTGCCATGTCGGCAACATGAAGAGATTATCTAACAGCAAGGTGAAGCAGCAAAGCTTTCAAGTTAGCCCCTTGTTAAGTGGCTAACATCTTAATCAATGGGCACTCTCATCACAGACAGTACTGACGACGTGTCAGTACCTCTCACACACACTGAACCACGTATCTTATTCTGCTAAATGTAACAAAAACTAAGGACAATGAGTATTGACTATTTTTCATATTGTCCTCTGCAGCTGCAATGACTGTTATTAAGAGAGAGGAAATCGAGCTGGTCCAAATCAAATATTCAGACACTGATCTCAACAAGAAACTGTCTTTAGATCAAGTCACATCTTTTTCATCCTGCAGGGAACTAAGCTCTCTGTAAAAGACATTTGCCTGCTTTGATGTCTGTTTAATAGACTGTTTATAGAAGCAACCGACAACCGTTTGCTGACATGGAATTTTTTACGCAGCCAGAAACAGGCTTGTTAATGTGATGACAGACTGCAGTTGAGGTGAGTCAGATCCAGCTCAGGGAAACTTACAGGTCCTTGATTGTCCTACACGGAGAGTTCGAGCTCTTGCCTTGTCTCCACATAGTATATAGGTCGTTTTTGTGCCAACTCTTATCATATAATTGCTTTCTCAAATAGTTTTAAGTATTGTTTTTATAGTCTTGCAGTTTTATGTGCTTATCCCAGCTGTCTGATTTGTTTTGCTTTCGTTTGCCTAAACCCTGCCTTCATATTTCCCTTTGGACTCCAAAGAATTAATTTGATTTGCTATGATCACCACAGCTGTGATCCCTTAAGAGAAAATCCCATCACACCGTATTTAGTAGACTCTTATGATTCCGTTCAAGGGCCCTGTGATAATATACTGTCACAGGCCATAACAGCGTAATGTTACACATAAACAAAGTGCTGTCTTCCTTTGAGGATCATGGTTCATTTGTGCCATCATTATGCACTGTAAATGGTGAAACTTATAGACTGTAGCTCAATATTAGATCATCTCATGTCCCATGTCGTCATGAGGTCTCTGTAATTGTGTCCCGCAGTGAGCTTGTGTTTGGGGAAATGTCTGGGACCAGACCACTGACAGAATAAATTACACTAGCAGCAGGAATAACCTGCATGGCGTCTCCTGAAATGCAGAGTCAGCCAGCAACACTGCAGCCTGCCCGGGCTGCAGTCCAGCAAAAGGAAATAACATATAAAATACACATCATCCATGCACATGACAAAGCACCTCTATGCAGACCTTCTGTGTCTAGTTACAGCTGTGATTATCAGACAATCGCTGCTCATTCATTTGAGGAAGGTCGAATGTTTCTTCTCACTTTCATGTCACCCAGAAGGAAAATAATATCACAGCATTTCCTTCAGAATATTCTTCATTTTCAGTTTCACTGCAGGTAACTGATTCTCAGATGATATTTTTTTATGGCAGCAGATAGAAGATGAGGCATTCGCACTGTTTTGAGAAAACAGCTTAACCCCAGTCTGCCCCATTGCTTTTTCCTTGGATACCTTACAAAGTTTTTCCTCGCCCCGTCTCTCCTGTCACTGTCAAACCCATCTCCTGCTCCTTCACACAGCTGCTTATTATTCAATGACTCAATCGTATTTCCATTCTGTCTTCTCCCTCTACTTTTCCCTCTCTTCTCTTAATTGCTCTCTCTTTTAATGTTCTTGTGCATTTCACTGCTTTTGTGATTACCCTGTCATGGTGGGTTGATACCACACACACACACAAACACAGAGGTTTGCGCACCTACCCTTGTAAGGACTCACACTGACTTCCATTCTTTTGGCGTTATCCCTAACCTTAACCATAACCAGTTAATGCTGAACCTTAACTGACCTCAGTTTTTTTTAAATCAAAGCTGAAGACACACTTTTTTAGATTGGCATTTAACTCTGACTAGGGTAGTCCTACTCTTAGGTGTACTTATTCTATCTGTTTTTTACTTTATGCACTTTTAGAGGGCTTTTAACACCCTGCAGCACTGTAGCACTTTCTTCTGTTTTTATGTATTGTTTTTATGTATTATTTTATTGCTTTGATATAAAGCACTTTGGCTATTGTAAAGGGCTATACAAATGTACAAATACAATTTGATTTGATTTAACCACAGGTCTTAGCCCTAAACTTAACCAGTTTAGCCTCTTTGGGACCAGGTTTCAGTCTCAATGAGGACCAGACCACTGGCCCTGAAAAGGTCAGTCAGTACGTGCACAGTTGAACCGAGCTAACCTTAGTCCAACTAAGACAGGCAATCGGACAGCTTGCCGAGTATACGTGCGGAGGAAACAATCCATATATTGGCTGTGCACATCTGACTCCGCCTCCGTTGGCCTTTACTCTACAGAAAAACAAACAGCGGACGGTGAGATGGATCGTGCTGTGGTTCTGTATGTTCCCTACCTGCTGTGATACAAATTAGATCGAGCATGGCTCCTGTGGATTCTTTGTTGTCCATAGAAAGTCACTGCTGCCATATCATTTCTGGCAACAGTACTGCAGTTTGCACGCGCTATCCTTCTACTTCTGAGTCAAGTTTTGTTGCATGCGCAGAATGCCAAGTCCAACTCCAGTCTGACTATACATGCAGGAGTAATCAGACTATGAATCACATTATCCAGGTATGTTAGTCTGACTCCATCATTTTTAGTTGGGCTAACGTGTTTACATGACATGTAAGATGTCCTTTTAAATGTAACACACAACTGCTTACACAGAGAAATGCACAGGTTTGAATAGCCATTGTCTTCCACTCTTTTGGACAGTCTATAAAATGCATTACCCCTAACTTCAACCATAACCAGCTGAAGTTACCTCCCATAACCTAACCTAACCTTAGCCCTCAACTTAACCACAGAAATACGGTCCAGTCATTGTCTATGTTAGAAAAAGGTCCTAAATAGGTAACGGATACAAGTAAACACACACACATATTCTTGATTGCACTTGAACTCACATGACTCTCTTTGTTCAAATATGTGTGTGTTGTGTTTGTGTGCATGTGTGTGTGACTGGCATCCGTGTCTTGGGGTGTAATGGATGAGATAGCATTGTTTCTAACAAGTGTCCAGGGAACTACCCAAGACAACCTTTTTTACCCCGCTCTGCGCTGGTGATTGAGAAGGCTATTTTTAGTCTGCAAAGATTCATTTATTCTCTCACCCCATACTTCGCTCTGTGGTCTTCTCTCTTTCTCTGTCTGACATCCATTCACACAGCTTCTCTCCCTCTCTGTCTTCATATCTTGGCTCCCTTTCTTGGGGACCTTTCTGCACCGCTATGGTTATCTAGTCTGAAGTGGTGGAACGGGTTGAGAAGAGAAGTATTCAATGTCATCTGACAGACACTTAACTCTATATTTCTTCCCTTTGCCTCAAGTCAGTGAACTGGGGCGAGATTGAGCCATGATATAGAGGAAGTGGTTTTTAGAAAATGAATAGGCTCAGACAGGATTTATGGAATTCAAGCGACGTGATGGAGAGAGAGGTGTTTTCACTGCAGTGCAGCACAGTGACAAAGGACAAAAAACATCTCCCTCAATAAAAAAATGTTAAACCTACACCTGATGCAGTCTGTAAACCTACTGAAACACACTTGAATGCTTCGAAAGGTTCTTCTCCATTACCACTGCACAGTGTTGAGAGTGAAACGAGTTGAGAAGATGCTCTGAAGCCACATAATAATTGATTGAGAGTTTCTAAATGCCCGAAAGTGAACAAGAGTAGCACAACTTCCCAGAAGAACAGCTTTGTATTACATATTTTATTGTGTACAATCACAACCAATTATGTAATTGTAAAGTACACTCTTAGGTCAGGACCTTACAATAATATAGACACAACAATTGAGAGTAACTGTATTTAACCGCTGTCAGTCATTGGCATTTCTCATGTTTATTCACTGTAGGTTCCATGTATACATGTGTATACATTACATTCTTACTCATCACAGTTTGCTGTCCACATAAGTGTGATCATACAACATAAAGCACAATTTTATACTAAGAACACACTTTAACTCGTTTGTACAACTACAGTGTGTCAGTCTGTCGTGGGAAAACAGCAAGGCCCATTAAAAAAATAAAACTTTATTATTTGGGTAAGGCATGTGTTAAGGTCACGTATAATGTGTGTGTGTTCTAATTAATTTGGGAGGAACAAAGACTCAGTCTTGCTTGGGTGGCACTGTGTGTATCTGTAGTGGGTGTGACCTTCTCTGATGTCACTTAAGTCTCACATTTTAGATGAATTGGTTGCATTATTAATTGAGAGAAGAGAGTCATGTGAACTAACAAGGAAGGTCGAAAGACAAAAAAGACATACATGGAATTTGAAAGATGAAGGATTTGTAGTTTTATGACCCTTCACAGCAAGCATTTCACACAAAAAAGATAGGGGTGAATGTTTATCTGCTTTTTGCCGTAGTGATGATACAATCATTAAAACACACTTGTGTGTGTGTTAGACTTGCTCTGACAAAACTTTGTTGCAATTTGTGCATGTTCGTCTATCATCATGGTCACAAAAAGAAGTTGTTAGGGAGATCATGAAAGTGTAGACACACACACAAATTTATTTCCCTCTATGCCATTATCACATTGGCTAAATGAAACACACCTTTGCTCCCTCATATTTGTACCTGCCAGCTCAACAGATGAAGGACCAATTCTTTTTGGACACTTTTCTAAACGAATGTGGAAAAACAGTGTGTCTCTGGTGTCTTCTCCTCCTCATCATCACCCCCTCACTGTCTGCGTCTCTTCCTCCTGTTGATAATAAGAGTGTTTCAGCTTGTCTGGCTGGACGGTCTTATCTCTTGCCTGCTGTCATCTTTGTATCTATTCATATCACGGTTGAGAGAGAGGTTCCCAAAGGAAGCAGCCAGCGACTTGCAACGCAGTTGCCTTTTAATTATTGCTCCCCTGACCTCTGCACATATCTGTGCATATCTGGGATGCCTGTACACTCTCCCACTGGACAGCTGAGTCATACACCCATATCTTCCCTCAGAGTGCAGTTGACTTTGTAACAGTAACAGATAGAAATGAGATAATACAAGGGAAATGGAGGACGGACAGGAATGCAAAGTGATAATAATTTAAATTGCAGTTTAAACAGGTTAAAACGATGCTGACAGCACTCAAGCGTAGCTCATAATGTAGCAGACTATTTTCAGTGATATATTTGTGTCAGTAACTCAGCCAGAAAACCAGATATTTTACTTTTCTGTAAACCATATTTAATGTTGTGTCAGTGCAGTCTCCTGTCTTTCATCCATTCATTAAATATTTATTGTCTAAGCCGAATAACCTTATCATCTTCTATGAAAAATGCTTTAACTACCAGAAGTTCATTAACTCAGGCATAAACTCTCCATTTTCGTGTTCCCTGTAAGATTCATTCATTCATTCGCCCCATGTCTACCACTTTATGAGGGTCACCGGGTCACTGGAGCTAAATCCCAGCTGACAGTGCATCACAGCATAAACACACAGAGACAAACAACCATTTACTCTCACATTCACCCCTATGGTCGGTTTAGAGTGTCCAATTAACATCTGCATGTCGTTGGACTCTGGGAGGAAATTGGAGTACCTGGAGAAAACGGCAAACTCCACACAGGGTCGTGAACCTGTGTCTTCCCCTGTAACATCTACTTCTGAAAGTGCTTATCAGAGCTGTAACTGTCATGCTCAATATGTCAAATTGCTAATCCTTTACGCTCAGTCTGCATTCATATATATTGAGGTTGACAGGTCCATGGCCTCCACAGAGAGATATCATACGTTTCCTGCCCTCTGAGCTTTCCATCTCTGTATAGCCCTCATCTTTTTCCTTTTCTCTGTGTCCAATTACTGCTGTATTAACTCCATTAGAGAAACCATCAGTTGTGTAATTGGTCAATCAACATGGAGACCAGGCTCCTTATCAAGTTTCACAACTAATATTAAGCCGAACATAACTGGAAACAGGACTACACAGTGAGGCTCTGGAACATGATTCATGACTGAAAGCCTACACTCTACCCCATCCTTGAGGTTTCCTTCTCCATCCTCTGCTCCTTCATTATCTGTCCACATCCTCTGTCACCCTGATGTCCTGCTTTCATCCTCTTATCATGCGTTCTTGTGATCCGTCTATCATTGGGGGGAATGTGTCTGTTCCTGTGTCCAATGTCCACTTGTCCCAATCATATCCTGAGGGTCACCTTCTCACACACACATTTACAATTATCATTAGATGAACATGATGATCATGTAGATGCAATCACTGCTAAATTAACCGTAATTAACACTGGATAAATAAAAGCAGGATTACTGACGCATGAATGGTACATCTTGTACTACTTGTAGATGCAGAGCAATATCTGCCCTACTTTTGCCTAGCAGGTCTTAGCCCCAGGTGCCAGGTGCTCGATTTGAGTTAGTTCTGTTTTATTCACTTAGTAGCAGCTTTTATTTCTGAAACCCCATGGAGAGCATGCTCATTGTTTTAGAGGATTGGGTTTTTCAGAGGTGACTTCACTGTTCTTGGCAACATGCCGAGCCAGAGAAAGTAACACAAAGCAGCACAGCTGCATCACTCCTCGCAGTATTTACTGTGCATTACACTACTTTAAGTTTGTGGCAGTGGTAGTGCTAGCACATTAACTTTGTTTAACTGTAGAGGTTTCCCAGAGTTTAAGTCCCAGGCAGAGACGCAGCTTGTGAACAGGCAAGGCAGGCAAATGCTTGGGGCCCCGAGCTGATAGGGGGCCCCCGACACTAGGAGCCTGAGGGCTGTTTTTACTGAAATGTGCAGTGACCAGCCACCTCCCCGTCTCCCTTAAAAAACAATGGGCGATTTGCAATGACATCTCAGTAGGAAGCCTACAGCTTAGGGCCCTTACAGACTCTAGAATCGTCTCTGGTCCCAGAACCTTTTGCAGACCACTGTTGGACAGTGGAAGACCAGGGTCGATTAGGTACATCAGCTGTGTGAACAATCCATTGCCAAAACACTCGAGTCCATCATGTAAATTGACTTTATAACGGAATTAATAAGTGAATTAAACTTGAATTATTCTGTAAAACAATATTACTTGTCCTTTATATAAAGCAGTTCTCTCTATAGGTATGAAACTGGGTGGTGAGGTGATCGTACACCCACACGCCTCAAAGTTTCTTAAAATGCTCCAGTTTGTGAGTTTAATATGGCGAGATGAAAACACAAAAATGCAGTTTTCAACAAAAAAAAATTGAGAAATATTACTGTAAGAGTAGTGACCATGTCTAAAGGAAAGAAGCCTGATAAACAACATTTTATTTTTTATATAATTGTTTTTTTTTAGAAAGCCAGCTCTGCTCTGTGATTTGGATGTAATGTTAATAAGCAAGAAGTGGAACCTAATTTTCTGTCTTTTTCATGAGGGGGTCAAGGTACTTCTCACCTATCCACCACCTCCCTGTCCTTATTTTCTCTTTCCGTGAATAAAGGGTGCACCCCCTGAATGTTAGTGTTAATCAAAAAAATCCTTGCACTCGGCTTATTGCTTCTTCTGATGACACATTTGTTAAAGCCTTGGCTGCACATCTCATCTAACCTTCTTCCCACACTTCTGACTCACTCTCTACATGCCCTGTTCTCCCAAAATTGTTTCTTTGCTTCCCCTATGTCTGTGGCGGTAACCCCCCCCTCCAATTCCTGCTGTGAGGTCAGTCTCTGTGACGTAGTTGTTGTTTCACTGCAGTGGAGTCATAAGGGCTGCAAGGACAGCAGCGTCTGATCCCCGTCTCCTTTGGACACACACTTAGCACAAATAGCACATCTATGTGCGCAGGTGTGAGTGAGTGTGTGAGACAGTGGAATAGGTGTCGTCCATCCTTGTGCCCACACACAGGGTGGCTGTGCATTCACACAGCAGGTGTCTGTGTCTGGGTCAGTGGTTAGAACAAGCTTTTTCTTTTCACAGGTCAGTGACAGAAGGCTGACGCTCTCCTTCTGACCTTCAGATTGAGAACAAAGAACACAGATGAAGAACAATATTTGTGTTGACTTATGGTGCCAACTCAAACATTGACCATCCTTGGGTACCGTGATCAAACATGCTATAATTAAGTACACATGAGAACACAGACGCTAGTTTATGTGACATTACAAAAAATCTAATTGTTGTGCTCGTCCAACTAAAACCAGGCCATTAAAATACATTTAACAATGTTAGGCTGAATTTTTCAAAGTTTGGACTAACACATCCAGATAATGTGGCTGGGAGTCAAAATACTTCCGCATGTATCCATACACTACACTCTTAGAAATAGGGGTTCCACAAGGGTCCTTCTACCAGGGCTGAGGTTCTACCTGGAACCATTTGCATCTGAAAAGCCCTTTCCCCAAGAAAGGATTTTTCAAGGGTTCTTGGTAACACTAATGGTTCCAGTAAGAACCATTTTGATCCAGAGAATCCTTTAAAACCCCTTTCCTGAATAAAGGGTTTTAAAAGGGTTCCAAACCTGGAGCCAAAAAGGGTTCTCCTATGAGGACAAGCCAAAGAACCTTATAAGGTTCTACTTAGTACTTTTATTTCTAAAAGTGTAGGACCCAAACTGGCCAAGATACTCTGAGCATGGTGCACAGTTCTGGCTTAAACCCGTAAATGAAAAAAGAAGCCGTAACACAGAAGAAGAAGAAGAAGAAGAAAGCAAGAGTGAGAAAAAAATGGTGAAATCCACGCAGGTATATTTTTTGGACTAAAAAGAAAACCAAGTTTATGTTCTGCCAGCTTAAAGAATTATTATTTTTAAGCTTGTGGGTGGAAGGAAGACTTGGAATGAGTAGTACTAACAACTTAGCCTCCAGCTAATATTGTTAATATTTCAGACTGCTGTGCTTTGTCTGTGACTTAAATCTTTTTTTTTTGGATGCCTGTGCTTTTAGAGTGTCAGTAAAAATCGAAAGACTGTGGTTGTCAACATGAAAAATCTATTGAAACAGTATAACGAGCAGAAAGATTTTTGTTTTCGTTCATGTCTCCACTCAAATTCTCTTTCTTCATCCATTTATATTCACTGTGTTGGATGTTCAGAGCCACTTTACAAAGCTACATAAAAGGGGAGAGAACAAGCTGTTGTGCCTCCTGCTAATGAATGGAAAGAAGGGATGTGTGGTATTAATTTCACATAAACACTCAATTAAAACCCTCATCATGTTTCTGCATCCATTAAATCTGAAGGGACGGGTTACATTGTTCCACTTTGGCTTAACTGTGTCGAGCACACACATGCTGGATGTCTATGCCTTGTAAAACATGATACAAGTTCTCTTTTGTCAATCAACATGGAAATGTAATACATTAGGAATGTAGTGCACATGACAGAAGACCAGCAGAAAACATGGATATTACAGCATATTAGACATAAACTGTTTATAAAATCCAGTCCACATTTCACAAACCAGAATAGTTCAAAGTGGTAAAATAAGTCAACTTTATTGTGGTGGCAGGAGACTGGTTGGCTTGCTGGATAATCTTTGGAAAACAACGCTCATACAACCACTCAAGGAGCGGTGGTGTGATGAGGCAGCAGGGAAACGACTTGAGAGAAACAACGGAAAAATTACAATTACTACAAAAAGACACGAGCACAAAATCTCCACTCAATACACAGACAACATTTTAGAGAATCACATGCAGGCACTGTCTGACTGGATAGAATGAGAATGGCAGAGTGGTGGAGTGAAGACCACACGTTTATATGTAGGTAATGATGAAGACAAAATATGCTGCAACGGCTGCTAGATCTTTTTTTCCAGATTATATGAGATAATCCTCCTGCTGTCTCCCAGTGGCAGGTCAACGTTTAACATCTGAGATCATTTTTTGCACTGATACCTTCAAGTACGTCACAACCAAGGGTCATAATAGTGGAGAGGAGGCTTTTAGTGCCCAAGGACTTCTCTTAAAATCTCCTTGACAGCTCCTTTCTACAGAGAGCGACCTGATCCTTAACCGCATATGTCCAGCAGACACACTGACTCACTTTACGAGCTAAATAAACTGTATGAACTGCACAAATAGTGTGTTATTTTTACCATTTCATTCAGCAGTTGATTTGGTAATTTTCTAATTTCAGGAAGGTAATGTAATTTCAGGAAAGTAATTTATTATCATATAATATCAGCTGTTTTATTCATAATATGTCTGAAAAATTACATAAATTCAAGTATTCTGTTAACTGTCATAGAGGAACAAAAACATTGAAAAATATTTTTCGTTTTATTGAAAAAAAAAAAAAACCTCTCATCCATTAATTGGTTTTAAAATGTAGTTGTCAATTCATTTAATATCTGACTCACAATTAAATTCTGCAGCCCTAGAACCATGTTTTATTATCAGGTCAGAGGCTATTTCCATCATGTTCCACTGAAAAGACACAATCTTTGTGCGGAGAAATAGTGACAGTCCATACGCCTCTGAGGACATGTGACCTTTTGATAAAAATTTGTAACAATTTTATGGTCATGATCATCAATAAATCAACCTTGTTTCGTCCTTTGCTCTGCAGGAAACAGGAGCAGCTGAATATTTCCAACGTCCCTCTGGGAGAATGTCCACCATCGCCGCCCCGCACTGCACCGCCCAGCATGAAGGTACGACTCACATGTTCATTAGCGTGGCTGTGCGTGCACGTGCACACATATACAAATCCATTGATTTACAGGCTTTTTCTTTGACATGCTTTGCTCTTTAGCCCTTTGGGTCATTTACAAATCATATTGATTGTGATCCTCCATTGAGAAACTATTTCAGCAAGCAAAGCAGTTCAGAGACGGTGATGGACTGCAGTGTCGCAACGACTTAAAGTTTTTTTTCTCTGTCTTATCTCACCATGTTAGTTTACACTCATCAGCCACAACATTAGAACTGTTACAAATCAAACAAATTGAATTTACTATAAATTAAATCAAAGTTGGTCGTCTGTATTTAGTAATTTCTCCTTGAGAAAGATGCTGCATCATTTATGTTCAATATTGCTCTCACAGAAGGTAAACAGCTACTTCTTTTTGTTGTTGTGACTGCTCCTCCATGCCAGAGCAATCTGGTCTTTGAGTGTCTGCTTGGTATAAATGAATCCTGAATCCTCGTAGGGGAATAGGAGCCAATGATTTTTGGCTTCATCATTTTGCATTAGGAAACACTTAGCATCACAGTACAGAAACAATATAGCATGGAAGTAATATTGTAGTATGGAAATAATATTTAGATTTGTAAAGACCATCTTTCTATGGTGATCACCAAACAGCTTTTTAATAATGTAACGTCTACTAATTCTCAAATTCTCACTACCAAGCTATTACCTGGATTTTACAACCCTACCTGGAAATAATACTAACTAAAAAGTTATTGGCATGATTATATCTCCTTATAATGGAATTATTAGCCTTTTTATCACCATGCAGGGAACCACATTAGAAATACTATGGTATTACTGTAATATTGTGTCCCTTTTGACATTTTACCTTACCATGTTGTTAATAACCTGTTAAGTGTTATCATATTTCTCTATAGACGAGCCAAGGCAAAGTGCTTCATATGAAATATAGGCATCATGAAGACAATACAAAGAAAGAGGTGTTCTAAAAGAAATGAAAATGAGTTTAATAAGGACTTTAAATTATGGAGGATGTCACTCTTACACAAGGGGAGCTTGTTGACTGTCGGATAAAGACTGAAAGATGTGAGAGAAGATAAATACGTCCAGCTGTAAGACCTCCATTTCATTCACAGTGTGCTGCTGATTTCTGGCATCAACCACCTACCCACTGAAAACAATAATTGCATATATTCACCACATTTTATTTTGTAAGTAAATACATGCAGTTTTACAAAATTCATTGTGTTAAAATGAGTGATGTCTAATGGTGAGACTGCAGATCGTAACAAACAAAGGACTCCACCATTCATCCTTTCATTTCCCACAGGGATAAGGGAACTATAATGGCTTTTACATTTCAGACAGGACTTTGTTCGTCTTTGTTTACATAGTAAGCTTCCACTCGTAGGCTCTTGTACATACAATAATAAAGGCTTATTCTGAGGCTATGAAGACCAAACAATTTTTATTTTAAAGGTAATTAGTATGTATTATAATAATTATACAAACATAGTAAACTAAAACATTTTTTTTTTTTTTTTTTTTTAAGTTATCTAATGCTCCCCAACATGGCAACTGTGTCAACATCATCTCCAGTTTTGCTGTTTATTTGCCGCATCATTCTCTGTTCATTAATACGTTCACGTCATAAATGCACAGGCTGCATGTCGTTGCTACACAACATATCTAATGGCATAATTGCCCTTTGAATAGAGTGGCCATAAAGAGGAGTGACCTTGGTGGCCAGACTGGCAGGAAAACAGGAGGGTCACACACCTGCTACACTCTGTTTGGTGTATGTTTCTATCGTTAAGTTTGTAGATGGGCAATAAAAAGTTAAAATGTGAAAATGTTTACTCTTAAGAAAGTGAGTTTAGTGCTTCAGGTTCTATGAATCTAACTCCCCTAACAATTCATCCTGCTGTGTATAAATGCATATGAACTAAATGAAGTTATTGCCCCTTTAACACCGAGCGTATCACAGACGACACGTTTGAAGTACTTGCGCGACGGTTTGTGCTATCGGGAAAAATTCCAACTGTTTCTGAAAGCTTAGAAGTTGCACATTAAAGCCAACGTGTGGTTATTACGGTAATTTCACTCACACTGTTGCAAGAAGCTGGAGCATCTGTGTCTCTGTCGCCAAAGAAGAGAGGGTTGGAAAAATGCCTGTGATTTTTTGTAGTTTGCCTTTTTTTGGCCTGATTTTACACATTGAGACAAAGACTCAAACAATGTTATTGTAAATATGTTTCATACTGTTCAAAAATTCTTACTTATGTTGTTCGTGTACAACTTTTCTAAATAAAATGTATTTAACATGCAGTAAATTGTTAATAACTGCCAGATACTGGAGGTTATTCTGGAAAAATGGGCAAAAGCACTTATTCACAGGACATATTCTGGCCCTTTTATGGTTAAAATAAGCAAAAACTAAATTTGAGGGTTAGGTGTTGAAAGGTTAACTGGTTGAAGTTATAGGGATAACCTTTAGGATGTTGAAATGAATGGAAGTCACTGCATGCCCTTAAAAGGATAGCTGCACAAACGTGTGTGTGGGTTTTTGGACGTGTGTGTGTGTGCATTGGTGTGTTGTCATTGGTAACACTCAACTTTCCAACTCACTTCTGCTGAGACAGTTAGCCCTCAAGACCCAACCTGCAGAGCGTGCTTGTGTGTTGTGTTTAATGAGTGTAGACTAACTGGAGACTGGAATGACCTGTTCTCTTTTGTCAAACAATTCAGTTTGCTGCAGAACTTGCCTTTCCTGTTTGTGCTGCATGTGTTTAAAGCCAAAATAGACAATTCAACTATGAGAGAGGGAAGTACTTTGTAGTATGTAGACAGGAGTAAGAGTGAGAGGAAGACAGGCACGCAAAAGCCTGCATGTTTTTGCTGCAGCTGTTGTGGAGGTAAGTCTGAATTTGCTGTGGATAAAAAAACTATTGAGCTAGACTCTTACTGAAAGTGAATATACTCTTTAGATCTAGTGTGTCCTGGCATGTTGACCTGCATATGAAGCCTCCGGCTACAGTTCAGCTGCTTCGGGATCCAACTTGTTCATGCGGCTTACAATTATTATTACATTAGAAAGGATCTCTCAGTCTACACACTGCAGACAGTATTATAGCTGTATTATGCATTACCTAAACAGTTTCTTTCATAGTCCCAGAAACCCACACATTTCTCAATTTTAATTTCACATTTCCAGCTACAAAGCTGTACTATACGGATTCTGAAAGATTAAGTTTTTTGTTTTTTTTATAACTGTTCTTCTGGATGAGGCCCACCCCCTCATCCACCCACCATTCTTTTTGACCCAGAGAAGGAGTTGTGCTGTGGGATGGAGAGACCTGTCTGTGGATCGTGTTGCAGTCATTCTATGACAGTGCAAACTCTGGTGGAGGTATACTATTCTAAACACAGCTCCTGCATGTTGGAAGAAGAAGTGAACTGCATTCAAAGAGAAAGAGTGACAGCATGCGACTGAAGGGAGACCGATGTTAAATTAGTCTTTCTGATGCAGTTAAATTCTGTAATATTCCTTTAATTATTGCCTTCAACGTTGCAGCTGAATACATTAGTGGCTTACCATGAATATGTGTGATTTCTAGCAGCCACTGAGTGTGTCAGTCACACAGGAAGGCAGCTGATCTCATCTGCCTGCGGTCTGTGATCAGGTTGCCATGGGAGATAAGAGATGCTGATGTTGTTGCTGGGCAAGAGAGAGAGAAACTGAGAGGGAACATACAAACAGAAAGCCACAGAGAGAAGGAGAAATAAGGCAGAAATTGGGCAGGACTGAAGAAGATACTCTACAGTACTGTGCCTCCGAAGTTTTTGGACTGTCCCAGATTGAAGTATGCCCAACGAGAAACAACTGCGGTCATTTCTTTGATTTTGACTCCTCAATGGGGGTTCAAGGACGGTTGTTGTCATCGTCTTGGGACTATCTCGCAGCGTATGTGCTATTTCACAGCTACTCATTAGCCAAAATGCAACATGTAATGACGTATGAGACATAATGATAAGTATTAATCAGCATTACACAGTCACAGAGGCAGAACATGAACACGATGCCAGTATGTGGGATACATGTGTATATGCCTTTGCCTCTTCTTTGACTTCTGTACATACACACATACACAGAATGATTGCCAGAGTGTGATCCATCATGTCCCACAGTTTACCACTGACATACGCCGCTTATGATGATTGTAACAGAAGAGGACACAAGGGACAGGGCAAAATGGAGGCAAATGATCCGAAGAAATGCTCATGGTGTGGCCAACTTGTGTTGCAGCTGATGATGTAGGAGATGACTTGCATCGTATAGCCTAAGATTCAATGGCTGTCAGCATTATACACACTGACCGCATGCATCACACTTGATGTCTTAGCCACATTTCTTAAATCCGCAGTGTGACTTATAGTGATCTTATTAGATTGCTTAAGTCTCACAGTCTGTAGGGAAGAGCTGCAACTAGCTGATAAGTGATTATTGAAATGATCGACCCATCAGATAACCATTGAAAATTAGTCTGAGTTCAAATTGTACAGCCTAGAAGTGCCCAGGCTGTTTGAAGTTGCTCAGCAGAGGGTGCTGTGAGCACAATAACAGCTTGGCCTTGGAACAAAGCTCACCATGGCATCCTGAATGCTGTATAGTTCCCCAGGGCTGTAGCAGGTAACTGCCATTTCATGTACCTCATACTGCACTTTACATAGGCTACATTACTCCTACAAACTATACCCTTTCACTTTCACAGTTGAGTAAAAGATGCAGTTTTGCAGTTTTACAATAGTATTTTCTAGGTTCTCTTTAATCTATGTCACTTTCTATCAACCACATATGCAATCTTCTTTTTTTCACCTGGGTAGTATCCTCCTGTCGCCAGTTTACCTTAACATCTCGCCATGTCTCCGTTGCTACGATACAAAGGACTCAACAGTGAATAAAACGACCAATCAAAAGTGCCCGTTTTCTGTTAGACATTAATGAATGGCAGATGGATCAAGAGGGCCTGACAACAGCATAAGGATTTGATTTTACCTCATTCTTCATCAGTGGACTAATCTGTAATTTCGTGGTTTTGCGCTGACCTGATTTTTTTGTTTGTTTGTTTTAAAAAAAGGAACAAAGTGCATTCCATATCTGTTGAATACGGGTTATCTTTCAAATACGGAACAAATCCATTTTTTTTTACGCAATGGTTGGCAACCCTAATCCATGGGCTTGTCCATGCAGGCAAACTAACCCAATCCACAGGAAAAGCCACCAAAGTCCAAATGATCTAAATCCCAGCATTTTACACATGATTGTTGCACACCAGACGGTAATGCCAAGGAAACAAAACACAGGGAGGGGGAGATGAAAACGGACACAAAGAAGATGTTTTTTTTTAGTGACAATGGAGGACAAAAACATGCTAAACCGACCTTTTGAGCGGATATTCACGAAACCAAAGCATCTGAAATGCAGGTATCACACACAAGTGTCTGTCATCATGTTTGTCACAGTAGTGATGTTATAAAGCAAGTTGTTCAGCTCTGCAGTGTGAAAAAGACAATTTTCTTGACATCTACTAGTCTTTGCACCCCTACTGTAGGAGGCATAAGCAGTTTACAAAAGAAGTGAACAGAAGAAACAAACCTAATGTGAGGCTGAGATATGAAAGACAAAGCAGCAAAGAGACAGAGAGGTTTCTCTTGTCCTTGCTGTCCTCTGCTCACTGTAGGAGAGGTAGCTGATGATTGAGCACACTGTCAGCAGTTCAGGAGGAGCAAACCCAAACACCATCAGGACCAGCTGCATCAGTGTCTTTGAAAGTAGAATACTGTTACATGATACGTTCAAAAGGAAGGAAGATGTTAAAGCTGCAACTCACACATCTAACAGATATGGCAATTTAGTGTTGACTCTGCAGGTCCGTCTGTATCACTGTATCATGTTTCAGCAACTGGTTAATATTAACCAGTGTGAGTGTGAGCATGTTGTGCAAGTGTAGTGTGCGGCTGTGGAATTGCGGTGACAGATTTATAGATTTTCACCAAAGTGCAGGTAACCGGTGTCGAGCGGAGGCTTTTTTTTCCATTTATTACAGCAGTGCTGTCAAAACGAAGACATGTAGAGTTTTTACTGCCGTCATTCAAAAGACTATAAAACGCCAAGCCTCTGTTCACCTCTCTAGAATGCGTAAAGAGCGGTAAGGCATTATCCTGCAGTTCCTCTTGCTTTTCCTTTTATGGTGCAGCACCTTGACAGGTGTAAGTTAGTATGGTTTTACCATTCAAGCTCAGATGAAGAGAGTCCTGTTTTGTTAACCTTGTGAGTTGGAGGAATGAATGTGATTGAAACTGTGGGAAAATGCTCTGCGCTCTCAGAGTGCCTGCTCTACTTTTTTTTGCAATATTGTGTTTACTGTAGTAGTGTTATTGATTCTGGGCCTCAAATGTTTGTGAACGCTCAAGCCAAGATTTCCTCTGCTCACTTCGCATTAACACATTGTTCATGCACCAAAATGGAAGCACGGAAGACACAAGGCATGCGGACCTCACAGCGTTGTTTATGTGTTGCCGTGGGAGAATGTGTGAATGCAGTCACGGATAAACGTCTGTGAGTCTATATGTGGCCGCCCTGTGAGGAAGTGGTTGCTTATCAGTGCGTGTGCATATGGGTGTGAGCTACCCTGCTATTCTTATACAGCTGTGAAGGAGAGTCACACACAGTCAACCAATGTCATTCTTGTTTGACCTTAACATTTTGGTGTAAATGAATGGGTGATGACAGTGTAGGTGTACTGACAACGTTTGTTTGGTGTCAGCAGATTTTGCTGAGGTTTTGTCACACACCCTGTTTTAAAACTGTTCCTCTGTGTCTCTTTCAGTCTGCAGAGTTCTTCGATATGCTGGAGAGAATGCAGGTATGAAATTCTCATTTCTCTTAATTCTCAAACTATTGTATTTTCTACTACAAACAAGGTATCTTCCCTTTATTACATCTTTTTTTTTAATTAATTCTCCCCTCGTAGTTTAACTAAAAATATTGAGCAGTGTATATTTGCAGTGTGACATTCTATTCAGGAGACAGTTACACTTTGGGTAGAAATCTAATGAGAACATGGTTCAGACCTCTCTTTTCTGCAGCTCAACCAGATACAAACACGAAACAGACGCTGATGATTCAATCAGTGTAGGTCAGCTGGGTTTGGTCTTTTGCTGTCTATGGCTGATGGCCATGCAGGGATCAGAGAAAATCTCTGCAGAGATCTGGACACTTTATGACTATTTTCTCCTTCTCAGTGTGGAATTCATTGATTTTTTTTTTCTTTCCCCTTCTGAACAAAGTCTGTCTCTCTCTGTCCCTCTCAAACTCTTTGTGTGCTATGTGGCTTCAAAGTAAATGGACAGTCTTGAGTAAGGTCACTGGAAATGTTCATAAAAGAAGTGTACAACCATTTACTATTAACACAGCCGATCAGATTTGCTTTGCACACATATTGACCATATTCTAGCTGTCTGAAGTGAACAGATATTGAACAGGAGAGTGAATGGAAGTTGTCTGATACTAAAATAGATTAGCAAATGTAGGTGTTTATGAATCTATCCTCCTGCCAGCACCCATCATTTGTTACATCCGCATACATGTAGATTTTATAAACTGTTACCAAATTCGTTTTATGTCGCTGCAATTAAAAGAGAGAAAAGTCTTGTTGTGTATGATTTCCCTGAAAGAAAATGTACAGGATGCTGAACCCCCGATGAACACAAACTGTGCTTCTAGTGACCGATGCTTTGCTCTCTGTGCTAAAGACCTCATTTGATGTCAAAAACAACTATTAAAACACATTTATGCACACAATGCTGCACTTGGTGACATGTACCTTCCGACAAGGACACTACACTTTGTTTTGACAAAATCCCTCTTATACCATGCCGCTGTTGCAACAATCCACAAAGGAAATTGCCAACAACAAATGCATCACTTGCTGCTTTTAATGAATGTTTTTGTTAAAATTGTTAAAGTTTTAGGAAACGTATGAACATTCAGGGTTGAGTTTGAGGAAACTGGAAAGTACTGAGAGACAGACTCACACACTGTGGGCTTTGTTCTTTACATGCAATTTG
The DNA here is from genome assembly GCF_963457635.1 of Microchirus variegatus. NCBI lineage: Eukaryota > Metazoa > Chordata > Actinopteri > Pleuronectiformes > Soleidae > Microchirus > Microchirus variegatus. The sequence continues at coordinate 22,636,208 of NC_139804.1, read as the reverse complement.
TAGACCTTCAATATGAATCATGATTTTCCCCAAAATGACACAGAAGGTGAAATAAAGGAAAATGAAACTTGAGGCAAGGATGTTTTATAGACTGAGCGAAGATGCCACAAGTTATTTGTAAAGTGTGATTTTAGGATGACGGTCACCCTCTCTCCTGCTCACGCACACACACACACACACACACACACACACACACACACACACACACACACACACACACACACACACACACACACACACACACAGTGAGGCTGTGCACCTCATTTGTCTCCTCTGAACCTCAGCTAGCATTGACCTGCTCTGTTGAGCTCTGCCACCTATAAATCCACCTTTTTAAACGGTGTCCAACGTGTGCTCCAATAGTGTAATCTGGATGCCGCTGATAAAGGTCACATTTTTGATCCCCATCTTCTCTCATCCTTTCTTTTCCTCTTCTTTATCGCCTAATATCTCACCCCACTGCCTCTCCCATTTTCCCCCTTTGTGCGCTCTACATCATTGTCTATCTGCCGCTGACTAAAAACTGAAGCCTCTTAGGACGGTGTTTGTGATTGTTCTCGTATTGTGGACAATGAGTCCCCTGTGACTGTCACAGCTGCTCCATCAATATGCACTCAGACATACACACTCCATTTGTGTGTGTGTGTGTGTGTGTGTGTGTGTGTGTGTGTGTGTGTGTGTGTGTGTGTGTGTGTGTGTGTGTGTGTGTGTGTGTGTGTGTGTGTGTGTGTGTGTGTGTGTGTGTGTGTGTGTGTGTGTGTGTGTGTGTGTGTGTGTGTGTACCGAGGGTCCATTAGTCTGTGCTTGTACTGTTCAAATGAATGCTGTCTGAATGCTTGGTATGACTGTATGTGTTTGAAGTAATGGTACGTGTGTCATTCATGTGTTTATTTCCTCAGTTCCTCTTGTTTCTGCCAGACTATGGCTTTTCACATGTGTATATATGTTTATATATACAAGGAGACTGATGAAGGCCTCAGGCTGCATGTCAGCACTGATGTATCCCAATACATAAAATTGGAAAATGAGTGTTTCTATCTGTATTATGTATATAACTGTATAAATCATCTGGCAACAGACATGATGTGATCCATAAAAACAAAAGTTCTATGTCATGTTCTAAGAGTTTTAAAATGCAGGGAAAAGGAAAAAAAAACAGAACTTGCTTTTTGACCCTTGTGCTTTTCCGTCCTCATGCTGCGCTTGGACGCTAATCAGGTGCCTAAACCTGAAGAGACCAAAAAGTGGAAGGTGTGACCAGACACACGCTTGTTCATATCGAGTGTGGATCTCATCCGTTTGTGTTATGTCCTCCATTTCTCTGTGTGACTTCCTTCATCACTGCTTTATCATGCCTGCTCTTGATTGCACTTGTCTCATCTATCTGCCCATGAGGGATGATGAACACCCCTGTGAACATTTTTCAATTTTTTCTCAGGGTTCTTAAAGTACAAAATCAATAGCCTCCTGATCTGATTGATTATAAACTGAATGAACTCCAGCCATCAATTGATCCTCTAAAGCCTGCCAGTATCCCGACCCCTGTCAGAATATAAATGCCCGGCTCTCTGTAGCATCATACTCTCTGTGGTGCAGATGAGCCTCCTCACTTTTTAGAGGTCGTACATCAGAGCTGTACTTTGCTAGCAGGCTGTCAAATGACAAGAGTCGCTGAATCGAAACAGTCCTGACATCATCAAGAGGTGACACACCCTCACTGACATTAGCTGATGACTCTGCATTTCAGGCTGTTGCATCATGACCCAAGAGTCCATTGGCATAATACGCTGTGTTACTCCCTTGTTCCTGTGGTTGTGGTTTGTGTGCTTACAACTGCATCATTGTGGTGAAAATTAGTGACGATCTGTGATGTTAAAATAAGTCTCTCTAACAGTGTGTGTGTGTGTGTTTTTTTTTATCCTCTGTTTAACAGGATGATTATATCCCCTACCCACGGATAGAAGATGTGAGTCATTCATTCACCCACATTACACTTATTACACATGTACATCCCACTTCTCATGTCTAACCTTGAGTTAGGTATTTCCAAAAATAGAGAAAATATTTAAATTATGTTCTGTTTAACCACAGTAAACTTCCTGGCTTGTTATTTTTGAGTTTGGCCTTTTTGTCTTTTTTTAATTATGATTTCATGAGGTATTGACTCATTGTCAACACTGACTTCGCTGAATGTGCTGCTGTTTCAGTGAAGCAGCCTGGGACCTGGACACTCACTGATAACATGGCTGCCAGCAGGGACAGCAGGGAAAACTGATTTTAGCTACTTAACAAAAGGCTCACTGATAAAAATCTACACCTGCTTGGGGCTAGGTTACCTTAAGATTATGTTTAGGTCACCAATAGACAGCCCTTTTCAAGCGAGAAAAAATATGATTGTATACAAACTGCTCTCTGCACCAAGTCCATGGAGAAATTGTAGAGTTTTACATCACATGTGTGGTTAATTCACTGCTGCTTCCATCACTATGTTGCAAATTGTTAGTCTGACTTTGGTGTTTGAAATCATTTGTTTGGATTTAACCTATGGACTGAGCAGTTTTCAAACATCATTTTCCAGCCAGAAAAGGCAGTCGGATGAGGAGATAAAGTGGCATATGCTCAAGATAGACCTAAGCAGGTTTAGACTTTATTATGTGAAACTTTTGTTAAGAGGCTAAAATCAGATTTTCTGCACTCCCTGGTGGCAACCGTGGTATCAGTGAGTGTCAAAATGTGCCATATTTCAAATACCTGAACCATCTTTTCAAATGGCTGTGTCAGTATTTGAATGATTCACAGGTCTTGTGTATTTATTGCATTTTGGCTTTTGTCTGCCTCCCTTGGCCTCTCTGGCACCAGGTCCTGGAGAAGGGTGGTCCATATCCACAGGTAATCCTGCCTCAGTTTGGAGGTTATTGGATTGAGGATGTGGAGGCACCAGCTGGGACCCCCTCCTCTTCAGAGTCTAGTTTCTGTGAGGAAGAGGACAGAGAAGATGGGATGAGCCCCGGTGGGGGGCACAGTTATCGCCTGGAGTGTAACAGCACAGCACGTGCCTACCGCAAACACTTCCTCGGCAAGGTTAGTGTGCTTTTATTAATATGTGAACTGCTGTTGTGTTTGACCTTAAGTCTAACACCTTCTTTCTTATATGCTCGTAAAAATCCAGGAGCACATGAACTACTACTGCACTGGCAGCAGCATTGGCAACCTCATCTTGTCTCTGAAGCACGAGGAGGCCGAAGCGCAAGAGTTCTTACGCATCATGCTCAGGTACAATAAGAGATATACACTGTCATTATGGTCATTATGTGTCTAACATGATAAACAACATAATATTTCTCTTGAGTGTCCCCCTGTTCGTTTAGTGTTTAAACCAAAGTACACTATATTAAAAATGTAAACAAGGCTGTCCATCTACATGAGAAGTAAGGGGATCAAATCAGATAATGCTGACAGAAATATTTTTCCAGCAGCATTTTCATCCAAAATTTTTTGTTGTTTTCCCAGTTCTTGGGCACAGATTATGGGTGGCACTCGGTTAAACATAGGCAAATCACTGCAGCCACAATGAACTTGTCCAGTATGTGTTCTGTATTTATATTGGTCCATTCTTGTCTTGATGACCACTCAATAACTGCTTTCGACTACAGTTTTACCATTCACAAATTCACTCACACATTCATTCAGTGCCTCTACATTCAGTCACACATCTACCCATTCACATGCTGCCAGCACAGTCATCAGGAGCCAAGGGATACATCAGCATGTAGTCTAGAGGCGCCTGGAATTGAACCTCTGACAGTTGGAGACTTGGATTGGCTTCAGCTATGACCCCCAAAAGCAAAACAGTATGATATTAATCGTCAGATTTTTGGGATGAAATCAAGAGGAATACTTGGATCAATGGATGTCCATGGATGTACAAAATGCCATGATAATCCACCTGATATTTGATGTGTATGTCTGGACTAAAGTGACATACTGAATGCAAACATGGCTCAATCACCTGAAAAATAAATGTTTCTGTAGTGCTTTCTGTCATGACTTACTGAGGACAGATATGTGGTTCTGTCGTGGACAACTTTCCTGCAATTATCACATTGGATGACATTTTAATGAAGAGCCGACTAAAAGAATGAAGAAAATCTCTTTTTTATTGGCTACTGTTGGCACCGCAGAGGAGACTGTAGCCAGGTGATGGCTAATCTCTCCTTTGGCAGCTGACAGCTAGCGATGCTGTTGGTTCTGTTGACAGCATTATTCTACACTTGGTATTAATCAGCCTATCATTTGCTGCAGTTTTTTTTTTTCGGTGTGTTGTTGAAACAAATCTCACTGCTGTTGCAGGTCGAGGGCCAAAACAGTCCATGACAGGATTTCTTTAGCCGGCATCAACCAGCTGCCCAGTGTGCCTCAGATTGCCAAGGTAATGTGTCTGACAAGAGCATGATATACCGAACAAAGATAATGGGAAGTGTAAGTGGATGATATACTGTATTTTAATGGCTCAAGGAGGAGCTGGAGGAAGACGGATATATTTTTAGGAGCTTACTGACTTCATACTTTGTTCACAGCAGCAATTGAGGATTTTTATTATTAGTTTTTCAAACACATAAAACCATAATTCAGCACAAGATGTAATATCACAGTTGATAACAAAGCAAACGGAACAGAATAGATGTGCACATATTGTAGGGCGCCACAAGTAAATTAAGACAAACTGATAAAGTGAGAAAAAAGTTTCACTAACATATTTTCACCTTTTGAGTTTTTTATTTGTCCATTTCTGCGTTTAAATGAATTAAAAATATTTAAAAGACACTGTATCATCAACCAATGACTATATTCATTCTTGATTAATTCATTTGCTGATTATACCTCAATTCAGTAAATGGTGGAAAATGTCAGTTGGTTTTTCCCAAAATCCTAAAATTCACTTCCACCAACAAATAACCAGAATATATTTACACTTAAGAAGGTGAAATCAGACATTTTATCATTTATTTGTATACTAATCAGTAAGTAGATTGACTTTTGTAGCTTGACTCTAAATGATAAACCTTATCATATCATAAATGGCCTGTTGAAACGGCAAACAAACAGCTCTAAAAGTTTTAGATAGAAACCCAAAACTTACCACCACTGTCAGATCATGAAGAAACGTGAACCGATAAACTGTGAAATACACTGAATCTGTTTTGATATAGAAAAACGTTTTATGGCCTAGCTCCACTTTCACTGCAAGAATTTATTAAAAAGAATTCCAGCAGGTCGATCAGAGTTCATGAGGAGATTGTACTGTCCCCTTCGGGAAAAGTGCCTTTGGACGTAGCTCGAATTTCATTTCCAACATCTCAAACATGGAACACAGTAACAAGTGCAACTCCTGCAAACTCATTTACCAAACACCTAAAATCATGGCTGCTATCACAATTGTCTGTTATTGCTATTATGTTTTGTTTTATTTATCCAACCTATTCTTATTTATTCGAGACCATCAACCTGTCCAACATGTTCAATGTTGGCTGATATACACGCTGTCCCTGACTTCCAACAGTTATTATCAGTCATTACAGGCCCCATTTTGCACTTGACAAAAGACATGTCACTGATTTATCCTGTCGTGGATGGAAATGTGTCATTAGGATTTTTAGACGATAAATTTTGGTGCATTACTGAATGGCATCTTTCCCTCTCTGAGCCACACAGCAGATGCAGCTTCCACTCTATACATTTTAAATGATATCAATCAATTGCAACAAGTCTCTTTCTTTTTTTTTCTTTCAGCTTCTGTGTGACGATGCCACAGGGCTTAAGTTCAATCCAGTCCTGTACCCTCGGGTGAGTTTAAAACTCAGTATGTCTCTCTGCGTCTGCTTCTGTTTACAGGCGTAGACTCAAAACTGATCCCTGCTTCTGAAAATGCTGTTTATTTGTCACAATTATATAATAACCTTGATCAAGGTCATTTAAATAATTAAATAAAGTAAACATTACCTGATGCAGTGTTCAGTTTACCAGGATTATTGTATTTTATTTTATGTTGTTTTATTGTTTTAACCTGGAAGAAGTCCCAGTGAGATTTAAGAGACAGGGAGCAGCATAAATAAAACATCACGTTGCAGGCATAAAAGACAGCAGAAGACTAAATATATAAATGAATGAATACATAAATTAACATTTAAGGAATTTAATTTCTTAACCAGCACAAAAAACTGTGACATCTCAGGGAAAATGCCTCCGCTTCTTTAATTCTGAGTTAAGAAGCATTAAGTGAGATTAACTCCTTCTGTAGCTCAGTCCATGCCGCAGGTGCAGAATGTACCAGAATCATTTTTTGCCAGACATTTGGAAGAGAAAGTCAGCCCTGAGAATGCAGAGAGAATTTACCATTACTTCTCTGTGCAACAACAAAATAAAGGTTATGCAGGAGCAGACCAAGAATCACTTGAGCTTACCAGCCTTCATTAACGTTTCAGCCTCCTGTGTCTCCATATCAGAAGAAATAGAGCATGACTTATCACATTTAGCCCTCACCCCCCCTCACTGCGCCAACATTGCCTTTTTCCTCCATAAGTACATTGTACAAAACGGTCGACGAAAAGTTTCTAAAACGGAAATGATAGACCTGCTTCTCCTCCAGTGAGCCCTGTGGTGTAGTGCGATGGAGCAAGATTTCAGTCTCTGCCTGAGGAAAGGAAAAAAAAAAAAAAAAAATTGTCTCTGTCTGCAAGAGGCAGTGACAGGATCACTGGCCTCGCTGGGGGCCGTGACAATTTGTCACATGTCAGCCCTTCGTAACAAGGGCCCAATACACCTGCCCTGGGGACATTATGTGGAGGAGGAAAACATGTTTTTCTAACGACTCTTGCAACACGCCTGTAGCATAGCATCTCATTGTTTCTGTTAATGCACAGGGATCCCAGTTGATAGTGGCTTATGACGAGCATGAGTTGAACAACACCTTCAAATTTGGAGTCATCTACCAAAAGTTTGGACAGGTGAGCATTGTTAATGTCAGTGTTTTGCATGTTTCCATCACAGGCAACATCTGATCTTCACTAAATATCTTTCTCTCCAATTTTTTTTTCGTTCTCTACCACTCCCTCGTCACTTTCTCTCAGACATCAGAGGAAGAGTTGTTTGGAAACAATGAGGAGACGCCAGCTTTCAAGGAGTTTCTCAGCATCCTGGGTGAAAACATTGACCTTCAGGACTTCAAAGGGTAAGAGAAGGAGTGTGATTGAATAGCCCAAAATGATGAACATGAAGGCATGATTCCATGGTAAAATAAAAATATATGAAGAATTGGTATTGACCTCAGCCTAAAGTGAAGATAAATTGCAGAGAGAAAAAGATACTACAAAAAATAAAGTGCATAAATCATGTATCGCCTTACAGGATTGTTCTATGTTGCAGTGTGTCACTTTAAAAAGTATTAACTGTAAGAGAAGCTTTAAACTGTTGTTTAAACACAGGGAATGAAATCTTATCACTGAAGTCTGGAGATAGAGAAAACATGACACTCATGCTTTGATTTCGTAACAGGTTTCGCGGTGGGTTGGACGTATCCCACGGACAGACGGGGTCTGAATCTGTCTACACTGTCTTCAGACAGAGGGAGATTATGTTCCACGTTTCTACCAAGCTTCCCTACACTGAGGGAGACGTCCAGCAGGTGCGTCACTTTAACGCTGGATTTATCAGTGTTATAACAAAGGCACAGCTGCAGTGACTCAAACATATCAATACATGACAATCTGTCAAATTGCTGTTATAAATCAACTCTTTTTTATAAGCCACAAAAATCCCACTTAGAAACATAAAAAAAAACATCCCTGCTGGTATACGTGTCATAGAAGACGAACTATGCTCCACAAACACAGAATGAAATCTGCTGACCCACTAATAAATATTTTCTCTTTTGCTTCCTCAGCTCCAGAGGAAAAGGCACATAGGAAATGACATTGTGGCCGCGGTCTTCCAGGAAGGGCCCACGCCGTTTGTTCCAGACATGATTGCCTCCAACTTCTTGCATGCTTATGTGCTGGTGCAGGCTGAGAACCCATGTACAGAAAACACAACGTACAAGGTAGAGACCCTGACCTCTGTGCTTGTGCAGCATGATGCTCAGCAACAACTGTGAATGAAAAAGATTTAGAAACTGTGTGAGAAAGGGACAGTGTCTCAATAGTCAAGTGTCCATATGTCAGTTGCACACTTGCAGGATGCAGCCTTGACTATCTGAGACTCAGCTACTGTGTTCGAAACACTGCCAGTGGTCCTGGCAGCAAAGTCCACACGGATATTACTAGGGAAAAAAGGCGACTGAATCATTTAACACTGGTGATGACAGTGTGTTAAACTTGAGCACTCCTGACTCACTCCTTTCATCTGTAAAGGTGTCTGTAACTGCGAGGGAGGACGTACCTCCTTTTGGACCGCTTCTCCCAAACCCGGCAGTCTTCAAGAAGGTGAGTGACAGAGTTGAGTCTCAGCTTCTTTTATAAATGACCTCCAGACTTTTCAACTTCAATGTCTCAGCTGAAAGGCTGATTATTTTTTGAATCATTCCCACACAGCCACCAATCTCACACTTTAGCAGGACAAAGAATGTGACCTCTTACGATTTAAAGTAGACTGAGCTGTGTTTACGTAAAAATCATCAGGTAGAGTTGGACAAAAACAATATGACAAAATGAATGGAAAATCTGGCTAATTCAATGTCCAGTATGAAATATTTGCGAGGGTTTATTGACAGAAATAGTATATACTACCCATAAGAATGTTTGTATGGAGCACCAAACCTGACGTAATAATCAATAAATACAGGAATAAATATATAAATGCATAAATAAATACATGCTCTACATTTATTTCTACATTTCTGTTCACCTACATTTATTTATTTATTCCTTTATTTATTTATTATTACGTCAGGTTTGGTCCTCCATATGTTTGATTGGTGTATAATAACATTATTATTATTATTATTATTATTATTGTTATTTTTATTATTATTATTAATAATAATAATAATAATAATAATAATAATAATAATAATAATAATAATAATAATAATAATAACAACAATAATAATAATAATATAAAATAATGTTTTTCATAGAAGCCTTTTACATGTACTTGAGGCAAGGAACTTTGACAGGAAGCGTATTAAGCAAACAACAACATTCTTTCTGGTATGCGAAGGCCACCATATTTTCCTGCAGGAGATCAGAAATCATCATCAATTCTCAAACATTTGATATTTAATGAGATATGATTTAAAATAGACTACAGTGTGTCCAAGACTCTACAACATGTTTAAAATGTGTACCTGTCCTTTTTATCTTCCATTTCAACACCAGAAAGAGTTACAGAAACATATGTATCACTCAAATGCTCTGGCTACATAGATAAAATGTGCAGTGTAATAGTACTATCAGAGAGAACCTGAGGGGATGGGTATTTTTTTCTTTCTTCTTGCTGATGCGTGTGATTAAACACATGGTGCTGCAAAAATATAATCTGTATGATGTTGATAAAGGTCACATTGTCCTTTCTTCGCCACTGCCCTCCACTCCCATTGTTCCTCAACTCCACCTCTCTCTTCCTCCCTCTCCTCTTCTCTCCCTCCAGGGTCCTGAGTTTCGAGACTTCCTGCTGACAAAGTTGATCAATGCTGAAAATGCCTGCTACAAATCCGACAAATTCGCCAAACTGGAGGTGACACTTACTCACGCAGCCGCACTCAAAACACCCCAGCATGCCACCAATCGCTGTTCAGCATCATCTATAATCATCATCATAATCAACATCCCAATCATGTCCCTACATGGGTTTCATTTTCATGTGTGCGAATTGATTTCAGGGGCGAACGCGAGCAGCGCTGCTTGACAACCTCCATGATGAGCTGCACAGGCAGAGTCAGGCCACGCTGGGCCTGGGCCAGGCAGGAGACGAGGACAAGCTGGAGAATGGGGGACACGGGGGACTGCTAGAGTCTTTCAAGGTGAATATGACCGCGGACAAAACTGAAACAGTCATAATAAAACTTATTTTAACTCATAACGTTTATTTCACCTCATCCAGTAGAAGCGCACAAAATATTTTGTCACTTGTCACAAAGTCAATGTGTGACAAATTGCTATTGTGACTCTTTCTTCTTTATTTTCCCCTCATTTTGTCATCTCACTCTTTTATTCCCATCATTGACTGTGCCTTCACTTTTTTTGTCTACAACTGAAGAAAGGAAATTGATGTTATTTCACACCACTGCAATATTCTCTTTGACCTTCGGAAGTTTCAGAGACAAATGTGTGATTTTGATGTGATAATTTGGTTCTCTTCGCAGGCATTATGGACAGCTACTTTGCATTTCCTTCAGTCAGTCCCAGGGGGTGCTGTTCTCATTGTTCTCATGGCAGTTACTGTGTATTACATGTGTGCACTGCTGTAAAATGCAACGTGGAATCGCCATTTGATCAATAAACTGTTATTTTTATGACGTTTTTGTGTTTCTGCTTTAAAACTGAAAATAATGAATTCTGCATTGATAGAAAAAACAAGCTTCTGTTGAAATTGGAATATAATTTGACATGTCTTTAATTTTTACGAGCAAGAATTTATTGTGGATTCACCAAAACTGCTATTATTATTATGGAGATCAATTAGAAAACAATTCATTAAAATTCAGAGGATTACAACAGCACATGTATCCATGCACTCCATCTCACTCGTTTCTTGGAGAATTGCACTCTCTGGTGGTGGCATCTTTAACGCTTTTTCTATTTTAACTGCTTTTACTTTGCTGTCCCTCCACATATACTTTTACCAATTACCTGCATCGGCTTGTTTTACTCCGCACCCCTCTTTCTCCTTCATCCACTGTTTCTCTGTTTTATCTTTCTGGTCCAGAGAGCCATGCGTGTCAGAAGCCACTCCATGGAGACCATGGTTGGGTCTCAGCGTCATAGGAGCCCCGGGGTAGGAGGTGGGGTACCAGCCAGCCTTAGCGGTGGAGGACTGCCGCAGAGCACCAGCGAATGCACAAAGAGCACTTTTAATGTGAGTGGTATCAGCAATGGAATGGAGTGAGAAATGAGGAAGATTACTTTTTTGGTGAGGGTTACTTTAGACTTCAGTTTCAGTTCCTGTCTGATGTGTCTTAAAACACACTCACCATCTCCAATCTCTGCTGAAAAAGCGTTGGTGGCTCATTTCTCCTGTCCATAGTTTAATACATGATCAAGACCAATTACAAATCAAAGTAGAACACAGGTGTTACAAATCGTATAGGTGCAAAATTTCCTGTTTTATTGTCTTTTCAGTGTTAACACTCACTCATCTCATCTTCTGCCGCTTTATCCTCCACATGAGGGTCGCTGGTGCTAATCCCGGCTGACATAGGGCAAAAAGCGGGGTACACCCTGGACAGTTCGCCTGTCCATCACAGGGCCACATATAGAGACAAACAACCATTCACTCTCACACCTACGGGCAATTTGCCTAATCCCCAAGTAGGTTTTTGGACTGTGGGAGGAAACCGGAGAACCCTGAGAAAACCCACGCCCACACGGGGAGTTGAAGAACACAAAAAAGAAATAATTAAAAAACAAAAGTAGAAAATGAAGCTGCATAATAGCCACATCAGGACTGAATACAGCATCAGCAGTGTATGACGAGCAGCATTGGCATTTGGGAGTTTAAAATCATATTTAAAATATGAACAAAATATAGATTTTATACATTTTCGTTGCCTTAGAAAAAGCCTTTTATGTATGCTTTGCGGAGGCCACCTCCCTCTTTCTGCAGCAGTTTTATTTGGAAGCTTACTGTGCAAATTAAGAAGTAACAGCTCCACCCATGTAAATGTGATGCGTTAACCAACAAAGAAGAAGCGGAGAATGCCAGAGAGAGTGCAGTTGTGAAACATCCTTCCTGTTATACAAAGGCCACCTCGTGGAACATGTTTGGGGTGGAAAAGGATCGGTGAGCTGAGCGTGATTTGATGAAATTGTATATAACTCAAAACCTCATTCTTTCATGTGATCTTCAGCCTCCCGTGTTGCCAGGCAAGTCTCCTCTGAAGAGTCCAGTGAAGCGGCGGTCAGGTCTCTTCCCTCGTCTGCACTCCAGCACAGAAATACCTTCAGACAAACACACGCGCAGGTTGGTCTTACTGTTTAACATCCTGGTCTCTATTCTTGTTTAACTGAAGGTAGCTATGGCCCAGACAGTCTTGGTGGTGTTATTACTGAGATGATTCCTTTATCTGCAGTGACCAAAAGCCTGCAGAGACCTGCCCACTGTCCCAAGAAGTGAGATCAGAGACATCGTCTAATCCCAGCTCTCCTGAGATCTGCCCCAACAAGGAGAGGTGAGACCAAAGTTATTTTGTTATTCCCCCAAAGTCAAAGTTAATGATGTAAATCTTATGAGAGATTCATTCTGCGAGTCCTCTCCACATGATCTGATCCTCTGCTTCTCCTTCCTCCCCAGGCCGTTTATGAAGATGAAGGAGTGCAGTGGCGGTCGGCCAAACATATCTCGTTCTTCGTCCAGCACCAGCAGCTTCAGCAGCACCACAGGTGAAACCGAAGCTCTGGAAGAACTGGACCCAGTGAGTGCAACGTTCAAGTTTGTTAACGACAACCGTACATCGTAGTGAGCTTGTATTTATAAAAGTAAATGGAGACGCTGATTGTTTGGCAACAAGTGGAGAGAGCAGAACTGGCAGCATGTTCTTAAATGAGTGTGAGGTTGTTGGAAGTGTCTTTCACAGCTTTCACAGATGAAGGAGTCTGTAATTACAGCTGTCTAATAGAGAGGGTTGAATGTCAGCGCATTGATTATAATGATTACACTTGCTGTGCATCTAAAGAGCCTGCCTCTCCATTTACTTTTTCTCTGTTCCGAGTGAGTTTTAAGTTGTCGAGCTTATTATTAAGGAGCAGAGAAAATGGTTCCAGTAGGTTTTCCGTGCATGATGCAGCAGTGAGCTAAACGAGTGATAAGTAGAAGGGCGGAAGTGATATCATGGATTAAAAGAAAGTGTAATTTAATATGTTATAGTAAATCCTCAAAATCCATTAGTTCACGGTCTTTAAAAGGACTTTCAAAGGTCTTTAAATGCAAAGTGTATAATTTCTGCCACTAGAGGGCTCTCAGTCAAAACTAAAACTATGTTGGGATGCAGCGAGGGATCATGGGAATTGCTGTCTTGTTTTTGTTTTTTTCCTGTATAGAAATATGAATGTTTTAAGGTATTGTAATGCAGAAATGTTTCATATTATATTTTAGTAATACATGATTATTATTAGAAGTTATTGTTCCTATAGCAGTTAGATGAGGACATTTATTATGTATACAACTTATTCTGTATATATTATTTTATATATATGTACATATACGTATACATATATACGTATATATGTGTCTATATATGTGTATATAAATACATATATACGTATATATGTGTATATATATATATACATATATGTGTATATTTATACATATATACGTATATATGTGTATATTTATACATATGTGTATATTTATACATATATACGTATATATGTGTATATTTATACATATGTGTATATATATACATATATACGTATATGTGTATATATGTGTATATATATGTGTGTGTATATATGTACATATACATATATACATACATCTAACTGCAGCCTAGAAAGTTTAACCTTGGTGATTAAAATAATTTCCTCGTTTCCACTCAACTTCCAACTGATCCTTCAATGACTGATTTATCTGAGAGAAACGTCACTTCTTTTCCTCCTCCGCCTCTTCCTTTTTGTTAAATCTGTGCTTTTCTCTTCTCTCTTGTTCTCTTAGGTTAGTCACCCCTCTATAGCTTCCTCCTCTGCCTTTAGCCCTTCGCTTAGTGTGGACAGCCAGGGATCAGGTACTCCTGTCATTATGTGCCGCAGTCCGACAGGTAAACGTTTTATTCTCAAACAGAAACACAATCGACACAAGTCCGACTAAATCTCACAAAGTTTTGTTATCTGTAACTGGGATTTTCTTTCCTTTCCTGTCTATTTCCTTCTTGGTGACTGTTACAGATGGGAAAAATAAAACGTCACCAAGGTCAAACTTGAAGTTCCGCTTTGACAAAATAAGCCACTCATCAGCTGTAAGTCTTACATTTGACATTTTTCTGGGGAGCACATTTTGACACATAGTATTTTAAGTGTTTCCTGCCTCAAAGCATTAATTATATGCCTCTCTGTTCACTTTTTTTCAGTCCGAGTAGCTCTGCGGAACAAACTTGCATAACAAAGGGACAACACTGGCTGATGGAGCTGCAGAAATAATAATAGTTTCAAAAATGTATGAAATCATGGCAACAACCACATAATCACTGTAGAACCTCTTCCCTCAAGCCAAGGATAATCTGACATTATCACAAACTGCAACAATACTGTGAGTGTACAGGGAGGAGAAACAGCTGAATTTCTTTGAACCAAATTTCAGTGGCAGAAAATTATTCAATGTTCAAAGTTGCTGCGTCTCAGTTGTTAATTATTCACATTATATTTACGTTATGGCGTGGCTGTAATACTGTGATGGCACAAGCTCAGCTAGTCTGTGCCTCAGCTTCTTCTCAAGCTTCTTGTTTATTGGAGAGAGAGAGGCGAGCGGTAACGCAGGACTGTTACTCGTCGTAAATGAACTGCTGAGTGATCGGGCCTTTAAGAGTCGTCGGAAAACAAAATGTTTGTTCCTTTTGCCTTTGACCTTGAGTGGTACGTCGCGCAACAGTTCCTCTTTTGCCTAAATGAAGTACACAGTCATTCACAGGAACTTCACGTACTGTAGATCAACAGTAGGGAAACCTTGGAGGTGGCAACACTGGGAGTCTTAATTATCCACTGTAGGGTCTGAACTTGTGCTTTGCATTGAAACAAAAAAATGCTTTTTTTGTGGGGAACAAAAAGCTTTCGTAACCTTGTCAGCTGCTGCATTGTGTCTACTGCGCTGTTAGGGTTAGGCTGAACTTCAGTCAATACTGTCACAGAATTTAGTTTACTTCAAGTCCCTGGACTCAAGTGCTTAGTTAGTGGAAGTTGGCTCACATCAGGCACAATAGTCGGCTCTGCCAAAACATTTTGCCATTAGCATTTTTTTAGCCAAAGCTGCGCCTTACAATCTGTCAAAAGTCCTTTCAACCACTGATGCTATCTCTCTCTCTTTCCCCCTCTCTTTCTGTCACTGTGTGAGAGGATGAGAATATTCTGGATCTGGTTACAGTTGTGCGTAGCCGATCGACTCCCTCATTTGCTGAAAATACTTGTTGCACTTAACTGACAAAACATTTCACCCTCTGATACCTCCCACTGAAGCTTGCTCTGTGTACCTAGGTCTATGTTTGGTGAAACTTATAAACAGGAACGTCTCCGTGGTTTTTAGGTTTGCCGGCATGTGCGCTGATGAAGATGACTTGAAAAAAAAAAACAATGCTTCAAGTTAAAGTGAACATTCAAACCAACTTTGGACAAAAAAAACTTGGAATGTGAACTTTGAGCTTCTTTTTTTTGTACTTTTTGTTCTTTATTAGTTATTGTTACAAATTCCCTTAGAAGTGAATTGAAAAGCGTACAAGCACAACAGGACGATAGGTACATCTACTCTTCTCCTCAACGATTTAGTGACTTTAGCCTGGAACGGCACAGACAGGAGTCAGTGGAGCAAAGTGGTAGTTTGTAAATGAAAAGAAAAGGTTAAAGACACACATAGAAAAAGTGTTTCTATGTGACAACACCTGTTGGTCTTTGGAAGAATGCCCACGTCCTTCTTAGTGTGCATTCATGACTTTCTAGTTTGTGAAGTTAAACACACGTGGCTTAAAGGCTCAGGTCCCGAAATTACAAAAATCCACTTTGTAATTACGGTGAACTTAAAGTTGGCAGGAAGCTTCTCTCAATACAGTGGTACCTTTCTTTATAGCTGGACCGGAAGCAGACATGAGGACTAATAAATTAACAAACACTGTTCAGTTAGTGCAGACAAGTGATTACCTCGAGTAAAGAAAGCAGGAAGAGAAATACTCCACTCATCTAGTTTGTGGCAGGTATCGCCTAAATACCCTGCAGCCTTTTCTCTGTAAATACGCTTAATTTATTAAAAACAACAACTTTTTTTGCATTGATGTCAAAAAATGTAAAAATGTAAGTGCAGAGTACTCAAATGAATAAAGATAAGATGATGAAAGAAAATCTATTAATTTAAAAGATGTCTAAACATGTATATGTATATTTGGTTATGTAACGTGCCATTGAGAATTTATTCTAAAATAAAATGTTGTATTTTGTGTCAGTTATGTGTGTTTTCTCTTCCTTTGCTACACTTCTGTCTATGCTTAAATACTTTGTTGATTCAATTGTTATTTTGTCAAAACACAGAATCCTAACATCGCTGAATGTGTTGCACTCTCCTCTCTGAATAGTGTAATTAGAGAAATCAATAGACTGCAGGAGAAAGCTACAAAAATACTATAATTTGTAGTTAATTGTGTCCTCTGCTTTAATTGTGTTTCACTTGAATATATTATAGTAGCTTTCTGTGAGTGAGAAACTCCACATACACATGTCATACATGGTTCCTCAAAGCAACAAGGACTCAGCAGTACTGTATCTTACGGAGCCCCCGAAGTGACATGAGGAAAAAAAAATCAAGAAAAAAAAATTATAATTTAAATCTCGAGTTTCAAAGTCAAGATCTCGAGTTTCCAAAAAAAAAGAAAAAAAAATTATTAAAAGAAAATTTAATTTAAAACTTGAGATTTCAAAATAAAAAGAATGTCTTCATTTTTTTTTTTTTCCTCATGTCACTTCAGGGGCTCCATAGTATCTCACCAAAAGCAGTGTAAAATAATTTATCCTCAGAATACAACTTTGCACCTCCACTTAATTCAAACGCAGTCAAGAAAATTTGAGCGATGAGTACACAGTAGACTGAGGAGGCTCTCTGACGACTTTCTTTTGCCTTAGTGCCTCCATGGAAACATCTGCATACAGCACCTGGAACGTGATCGGAGAAAAGAAAAATGCTCATATGCACCAGGTGAAAAAACAAACAATGGTGGGTGCTCTGTTTCATTTACCTCGGTCTTCTGCTGGGACTTGGAGCTCGCTGTAAAAAGAATAGGAAGACATTACTGTGAAGATCTCTGACCCACTTCCAGTTATTGCAGGAAGTTGTAATTGCACGATACATATATCTATAGGTCATGTGGTATTTTGCATCTCTGAAGTTCCTATTTTATAAGTTATAAGGGGGAGTAAAGTGTGATAATAGAGCTAGTCAAATGCAGAGCAGTAAATCAGGTTCCTGTACTTGTGAGGCCGCACACCACAAGAGGAAATGAGTCAGGGGGAGCAGTCCCAGCTACTGCTTTATCCTCCACATTAAGGTTGCGCTGTAGCTGGGGCCAATCCAACCTGATATAGGGTGAAAGGTGGGATAAATCCTGGACAGATCACCAGTCCAACGCAGGGCCAACATATAGAGACAAACAACCATTCACTCTCACACCTACGTACACCGTGTTTTGTGTGTTCAATTCATCTCTGCATGCTTTCAGACTGTGAGAGGAAACAGAAACCCAAGAGAAAACCAGTAGCCACTACAACGCCATGTGACCTAGAAAAGTTTCAGGAATGTTGAGTGTAAGAATAAAGATATACCTTTATGTGTCTGTTGCACTGGACAACGGGGTGGAGGTAGTGGAGCCAGGTCGGGTTCATATACAGCCACATGTGTGGACTGAATCCTCGGATGTGGGCGAGGCTTGACCTCTGACCTCACACAACAAGCCAGTCCGAGAATGACAGGAAGACAAAGGAAAGCACCGACGCAGACCAAAACCCTGTGCAACAAATTCCTCTGCGATGGAACAGCTGCACAATGAAAGAGGAGGAATGGACACACATACAGATACATATATTAGATCATTGGATAAGGAGGTAACATTTGAATAATAGATTGTGGTCAAGATCTTGCACATGAATTGATAGTGTATGAGAGGGGAAATGTGTCAATGGTGGTATTGTTGGAAGAGGACTTAGCTTTTAAAAATAAAAGACAGACATGTATGTGATTCCGCATACCTGCTGTGACGTTCACATACATCAGATGACCCAGATCGATGTCACCTTGACCCCACGCAACCTTGCATCCATAGGAACCTTCATCTAATTGGTTGACCCTCTGTAAATTCAAAACTAGACGGGTTCTGTTTGCTGAAAGGATCACATTGGTCAGATGATGTTTCTCGGAGTTCCTGATGGTACTGAACCTTTCATTGGTCTCATTTTTCCACATCCAGTTCCCCATCCAGGTGTCTCCACAGTGCTGGACCACACAAGCCAGAGACAGACTGCCCCCTTCTGGTACATAGAACGTTTCACGTCTGCCCAAAACAGTCTGGCTGCATTCTTCAGCATAGAGACCTGATGAGGGTCGGTGACTCGTTATGACACAGTTTATTGAAATAGGTGATGCAGTCAATAAGAGTCTGTCAACCCTAACAAACAATCCTAAACTGCTGTGTGTTATAAATGTCTTTAGAGTCAATATCTAGATAAACTAATCCAGCACGATAAAGGTACCACACACATACAATCATTGTCTGACAAATGTATACAATGGAGTGCTTTTTTCACCAAATTATGCACTGAACAAATTTACGTAGAAACTGAGACAAATCTGTCCAAAATACACTGGAGTGAGAGTTTACCAAAAGTGACTTACAATAGAAACTTCAAGTACTCATTTCCATGTTCCCTAACAGCACAGACAAACACACAACACACAGACTGAATAGCCTTGGTGAGCTAAGTTCCTCAAAATCTGTAGATTTCCTCTCTAAAGTTACAATACATATTTAAATGTGATTTTAGATGTGAACTCAAATATGTTACTTACCAGGAAGAAGGCAGAGGCAGCCGATGACACTGAGGAGATAGTCACGCATGTCTGACAGTGTTGGTGACGGCTCTTCACGGGTTGACTGCATACTTGATGGTGTTTCACAACAGTTTGATTCTACATACCGTGGCACGTTTGGACAACTGCAATACTTTTTTTATCACCACTTTTTCACATCTCGCTCTTTCTTTCACTTTCTTTGCCTCCTTCTCCTCGTTTGACAGACTTTTCTTTATCCTGCTGCTGCTGTCTGTCCAGATGGAAGGTAAAGGAAGGAAGTGAACCGACTAATCACTCTCCACTTTACACACACACACACACACACACACACACACACACACACACACACACACACACACACACACACACACACACACACACTCAACAGGAAATCAATAACTCCATGTGAGGGAATACAAACTTAGAAAGAAGGAAGAAAATAACTAAATCCTACATTATCTAACCAGTTTATCTGTTTTCCACGATATATTGGTTGGCTCAGCGAGTTGTGGTTTAAACCCTACAGCTTATATGACGTTGCAAAAGCGTGGAAAAGTGTACATTCGCTTGAACTGAAAAGGCAGGCATTTAGTACACATATAACATAAGCAAATATCTTGAAATACCATGAAATACCTGGCACACTCATCTAATGAAGCTTCATAATGTTCCTATTTAACACGGCCATACAGTGCACATAATATGTGCACTGTATGGCCGTGTTGGTCAAGGTTAAATATAGGGCACGTGGCCTATATTTAACCTTGACCAATGATTACTTTTCATGCCAGAATAGCAAACAAAATATGCCTTGTGTGTGCTTTTCACATTGGACGCCTTACAAATGTATGCATGCATAAAAACAACTGATCTTGGGTCCACAAAAGGTCAGAAAATGATAAAAATACATTTAAGTGCACTTATCACAATTATCATAAATGAATAAGTAGTAATCAGTTACGATCTACCTCTACTAAATCAACTTTATATATAAATATTTAAATATCCTTTTAATTTAAACATCAAGAAAATGATTATCATTAAAATTAGTTTAGGTTTCTTTGTCGACTACCACACTTATACATCCAGAACTACTAAAACAAATTAATAAAAATATCTTTTTATTGTTTTAATTACTTTATATAAGTACATTTTATATCAGAAAATTACTTTTTAGTACTTAAGTACAGTAAATGTTATACTTTAAGGCTTTTACTTAAGCAATATTATAAACTTCTACTGCTACCAAAGAAGTCCCTTTTTGGTAAGATACTTGTACTTTTATCTTTGTATTTTGTACTTTTATCTTGTACTTTGTATCCGTTGTTGGTACTTTATTACAAAACTGCATAGAATAAGTAGCTCAAATGCTGATTTTTATAGAATGGTTATGTTAGGTTTAGAGATAAGGTCATAAAATTGCTTTTTTTTCTTTATTTTTTTTTTACTTCAATATCATACAAAACAACACACTGACTACCCAGTTGTTCACATTGAAAAGTCATTAAATATGAAGCAAAGAAAAGTTTGAATGCGGTCAAATTGACCCCCGGTATGTGAGGGTTAAGAAATCCAAATGTTTCTATAAACGCTGCCTAATCCTGAGGACAGTTGCTGCTGTCATTCTGCTATATTGGTTTGTGGGAATAGGTTTTGGGTGGGCATATTCATAGAAGACGAACTCCGCCCTGCCGCCACGTCAAAAGTCTGACCGCGAGTGTATAAACGAGCGCACCCCCTGATCCTCCTCACTGACTCTCTGTGAATGAGATAAACAAAGAGCCGGTGACTTTCCAGCAAAACAGGCAACGCTCCTCGCATTCCTCGAGAACATGGACACTGGTAAGCTGCAAGTCTCTTTCTCATATTTCAGTCTCGGTGTTCTGAGTCGCCGGCAGCCTGAGCCCTGTGTGTATTTGACAGGAAGAGGGTGACAACTGAGGGTAGCTATCTGGCTAAGTTAGCATGCACTGCGTTAGCATGTGCTAGCATGACTTTGCCGTTGTTATCGTTTCTGCTCATCCGCTCAATTCATCCCGATCATCTGTCAAAAAGTCTCCGA
Organism: Microchirus variegatus; assembly: GCF_963457635.1. Taxonomy (NCBI): domain Eukaryota; kingdom Metazoa; phylum Chordata; class Actinopteri; order Pleuronectiformes; family Soleidae; genus Microchirus; species Microchirus variegatus. The sequence continues at coordinate 22,615,186 of NC_139804.1, read as the reverse complement.
CATATAAACTGTAGACAAAGGCAGGAATCACAACGCGACCGTTCAATGTAAAGCCTAAAGTCTGCATTAGGAACAGGGAGTGTTAGCATGTGCAGATAAAAGCTAGTCATCAATGGAGTGGAAGGTTTCAGATGCTGTCAAACTATTTAAAGTGGCATTTAAATCCATTAATTGAAGTGGAGTTTTCGCCCAGTTTAAACTCATAATTTGGTGAATGTCGTCGTAATGGCTTCTACTAACCTTTGACCAGCGAAGTCAGGTGGCAGGGATGTTTTTTGTTTTCGGTTTCAATTCATTGAACCTCAAGTTTTAATGTCACCAATTATCAATATAGCAAGGATGAATATTTCTGAATACATTTCAGGCTTAATTGAAGCTAGTATTTAGACGTCAACACAACCAACAAAAGAATGGTATTTTATGAAATAACTTCAGTGTGATTTTTAATATTTGAACGAGCCATTAAATGTGAGTCTTAAATCTAAGTTTGTCAAATAACACAAATATCTGTTTAATTCAACATGAGCAATGCAGAGCATTTACAGTTATGATGTCAATGTGTCATGTGTCTAGGGTTCATGCTAACCGTTCAGCACTTTGCATATGGACCAGTGACAAGCGTAATAAAGCCAGTTGTTTAACTAGGCGTGTACATTTCCAAGTCAAAAGACCAAATTACTAACTGCCCGTTTATCTATGCTCAGATTGTATGCGACCTGCTCTTAAACACACCTGTCATGTGTTGCGTTTAGTTTGACTGAACAGCTCAATTTTATAGTCTCGTATTCATTATCTTTCTGTTCTCCTCAGTATCATAAAATCCCTCACAGAATGCAATGCAACTTGTTTTATATACACCTATGATGATAATGAAATTTGACCCTCTAGCTGTCAATGTATTTAAGTTTTGTTTCAATGGATAATTACATAAGTGCAGCTCCCTCAAGCAAAGGGTCGAACTCTTTGCAGCATGCATGACTAGGCAATGTCCCGTGCCCCTCTCTGTTTAATTGTGCTTCAGTGTTTTCTGTCAAAATTTCAGACCTCACTCCAGTGTCAATTTGAGTCTGTCCAAGTCTCTGTGAGTTTAATCCCTCTCTCATCCATGCTGTCAACTTTTGTCTTTCTCAAGTCTGTCAGTCTCAACTGGGAGGTGAATGATAATTGAGTTATAACAGTTTGTAGACTATTCACCTTTCCGTCTGCATACTTTCATCTACGGAACATTAAAAGCATTCAGTTGCTCTGCTCCCTGGCTGTGGAACTTACCACCCGCACTATGAAATATCAATTAACTTCCACTCTTCTTCTTCCACCCTCAAAACCCATCTGTTGACTGCTCAATTGCAATGTAACCGGTTTAATTGTGTATTGTGTATTTCTTATGGTTTGTATTGTTTATACTTTTTTATTAATTGCTCAGTATCCTTGAGTGCTGAAAGGTGCCTATAAATAAAATGATTATTATTGTTATTCTGTGTATGGGTTGTGGAAAAAGGTTATGCAGCACCATAAAGACAAAGTCTTTGATAAAGGATGTGCTGTTACTTTATGACTATTGATCCGGTTTTTGCAGCCTTATTGTTACATATTCTAAGTGCACAATTGCTTATAAATCAGATCTTAGTGGAAAGTGTGTCTAAAGTGCACAGATGTATCATGGGAATTGGGACAGAGGAAATTCTTCCTCTAATGTATAGACATCTGTCAGACTGTCTAGCTATCAGTGTCTCCTATTTCAAGCTGACTTTATTTGTGCTTGCATCCATTCCTTTAACAGTTGTTCTGCTATTCTCTCATAATGTTTTCTTCTTCATTTCATCATTCTCTCTCTAATTCACTCTGCTTTATCATCCAGGTTTGAGTCAGGAGAAGGTAGCATCCTTCATCAAGCGGCTGCAGGCTGAGCCACGTTATCTGTTGGCACAGAACGTTTCAACCTGCATTGACCCATTAGAGGTTTGTCTGCACAGACAGACTGTCCAGGATACTGTGCACATCTTCCAGCATTCTATCCCCACAGAGGGCAAGCCCGTCACCAACCAGAAAAACTCAGGTGAGACTTGAAGTAGAACAACTACATTCACCTTCCACAGTAAGACATTTGTTTAACAATGAGGCATGTCTGTGGTTAGTTTAATATCTGTGAGCGTCCAATAGCGTCACATTGACATACGTTTTTTGTATCATCAGCCCCTGCATCGAAGTCTTTGAATTGTTTTAATATTTATTTATTATCCATTTATATGATAACAATTCACGACTTATAACAGACCATTAACAACTAAATTATCGTTATTAGCAAAAAAAATATCGGCTACCCCCAATAGGTTTGTAGCCTCTGTTTTGTTCGTTAAAATGCTGACATGGAATAAATTGCTGTCAATTGAAATGCACTCTGACACACTTTTATTCTCATATTTCTTTGTCATATTTGGTTGCTGCAGCTGTAACTTAACCAGCTATAACTTTATTTACATCAAGTTACAATGAAGTAGATGAATAAAATGTGTCCGTTGGTCTGAAACCACTGAATGTTGCGTGATGGTTGAGTGTGTCGTCTTCAAAGGTTTGGGGTATTTTTTTGTATTAATAGACCAGAGTTGCCCAAGCAAACTTCAAAATCAAGATTCAATTATTATAACGAATGAAAATATTTATCCTTCCACATACTTTCTACACCAATCTGAAAACCAGAAGCATGTTTTGGAGGACATGCATGTACATTTGTTAGCTTTGCTGCAATAATTACACAGTCATTGTTAAACCAACAAATCAGATATAGCTCTAAAAGTTGCTTGTCAGGCACAACCCTGCTGTTCAGTGAAGGAATATAATGAACAATCAGTCTAGCCTTTCAGAAATGCCAGTGACTAAATTAAGTTTGCGCTTGAACCACATTGAAAGCTAATGTTGCTTTTACAGAGAGATCATGTATGATTCACTAAAAATGCATGTGTCTTTTTTCACTTAGGGAGATGTTGGATCTTCTCATGCCTCAATGTTATGCGACTTCCTTTCATGAAGAAGTTTAACATAGAGGAGTTTGAGTTCAGTCAGTCGTATCTCTTTTTCTGGGACAAGGTGAGACGTAGACACGATGTACATTTGTTTTCTAAATGTGTTATTATGCCTTGTGTTTTGGTGTTGTGTGAAAGGTATACTCGGGTGTTTCTTTATGTTTCTTTACTTTCTTGAGTATTATAACATTTTGATAAATGGATGTTGTTTTGTAGTCAAGAAGCCAAGCCGTGTCTGTGCATTGGTAATTGTGTTGCAGTCCATCTAAAGCCCTTTTTTGATAAATGTGGCCAATGTTCTTCCCTGGGTCAGCGTCACAGTTACATTGACTGTTTTAATCTCTCCCTGTCTCTTTTTCTCTCTCTCTGATCTCTTGTCATTTTCTCACACATGTTGAGACAGAAACTATAGCATTAGTTCTAAATAAAGAAGAGATGGTATAGAACTCTATGAATATCCTGCCACCCTTGTATTACATTACATCAGGGTAGGGCTAGGCAACATGTTCAAAACCACATATCTGATTTAATTTATATTAGTGATGGGCATTTCTTCCAAACTCCAATATTTGATGGCATTATTTGTACAATATTTGTGTGTTCTAAACTCCAGCTAATGAGAGTTAGTGGAAGTAATGTAAGGTTCACAGAACTAACGGTAAAAGCAAGCAATGCATTCAAAGACCCTTGTAAATACATTTCTTTCTGTTCTCTTTTCTACAGATTGAGCGTTGCTACTACTTCCTCCAAGCCTGTGTTGATACAGCACAGAGGAAAGAGCCAGTAGATGGACGTCTAGTCCAGTTCCTGCTCTCCAATCCAACCAATGATGGAGGACAGTGGGACATGCTGGTCAACCTCATTGGTTAGTTTTTTTTTATCATGACACATAATGCATTGATAGTTTAAATATTGACTAACCATAAAAAATGTGTTGGTTTGTGTCTTAAGTTAGATTAAGTTGGTGTATTGTGCTGTTGTCAGAAGAACCACTTCTAATTTAGTGGCCTTGCATAATTACAATTAAGTATCCAATCCAATCCAACATTATTTATAGCGCACTTTCAAAACAACAACAGCTGAAACAAAGTGTTGTACATCTGAGATAAATAAAACAAATAAAATACAAAATTATGTGACCTAATAGACCTAAGAACAATAAAGTATCTTCAATTTCACTCTATTCTATTATAAATAATAATTACAGTTGTTGTACAATGTTTTATACTGTACCTTCTTCAGAAAAGTATGGCGTCATCCCAAAGAAATGCTTTCCAGAGTCGCACAGCTCAGAGGCCTCACGCAGAATGAACGACATTCTGAATCATAAGGTACCTTTACACACACACAAACTCTGTCGGACAATCATTCAATCATATTTACATAATGTTTCTTTGAGTCAGCACTGATTGTTTTTTGTCTCCCTGTGTGTTACAGCTGAGAGAATACTGCCTTAGACTGAGGAACATGGTGGCAAGTGATGCTACTAAAACTGAACTTTCTGAGGCTATGGACACCATGATTGAGGAGGTGAGATGCACAAGGATGTTTTCAAAAAAATATGTTTAATAAGGGACCATTTTAGGAACATTTTATCCTTTTTTTTAACTGAAGGAACAAAGAACTAACCTAAGTTCAAGACATACAGCACAGTGCAGGTGCCACACAAGTCATTACTCTCGGGCAGGGGTCTCCAACGAGTATCTCGCGAGCTACCAGTATCTCCCAGTCCCTTTCCAAGTAGTGGACATTTAAATGACACTTCAGTGGACACCTCTCTCATTGACTCAATGCAGTGTCAGTCATGTCACTCAATGGAAATACCCAGTATACATCATGCATACAGCTGTACCTATGGGTACTCTTATGAAGTGACACAGTGACATATGGGCAGATAATAGCAAAATGTTGGCATATTTGTGAATGCATTCTGCTTTGACAGAATTAATATTTTAGTTCAATAGTGTGTGAGATATACTTGAAAGAAATGCATACAGAAATACAAAATGCACATGGAGCTGTAATGGATACTGTTTTTGTCATGTTTATTGCAAAATGTGAGTTGTGGACATCAATATTTTATCAAAAAATCCATGCAAAACAAACTTTTTGAGTTTGTTTGGGTTGAAATAAGCATAAAACAAGGTGAAAAAAATAGTAGCTCTGCCATACTCATTTTGTCAAAGTAGCTCTAAGAGGAAAAAAGGTTGGTGACCCCCACTCTAGGGTTAGTACTTTCCAGTGACTCAGCTAGAAATTGGGGCAGAGGTTGCAGCGCTGAAATTTCCTGACACGGAAGTTTCATTGACAAAGTCAGGAAGCACTCAGGACTCGGTCTTACTGTTTTAAGTTAATATGAACAGAATAAATCATACTTTATTCACTGATTGATTGGTGGTTGGCTCTGTGCCATAATGGAGTAAACATTTAACAGATGAATGTTCATCATAATTATATATTTTTCTCTTTTTACTCTTCAGAGTCATTCCACTCGAAAGCAAATAACCACATAATTACTTGTGTTGTTTCCTTGATCATGAAAATACCACTTTTTTTCCTTCTGTTTCCGATCTCATTGGCCTTATTTTCATTCATTTTAGATGTACGTAACAGACCTTATTTTGTATAGTTTTGACTTTTTTTATTCAGCAGTTTTACTATCTTACATTGTTCAATTTGTACCAGAAGAGGGGGCTAGTAGACAATAGTTGATGTCCAACCATTACAGAATAGCATTAGAGTGATGAGCTAAAACCATTACTGTGTGGTGAAATCAGGCTAAACCTTGCACTATGTTAATGCTAATGAGGCTCAACAAGTAAGGGGGTATTACGTTTTCCTATAAACTGGGCATTAGTCTGCAGGTTTACATGCCACAACCTTTCAATTCAACACAGTGAGTGGAGTGACAAATGTGCATATAGATTAAAAATAATGTTTGATAAACCAGTCATTCAGGCTCTGCAACCTTTACCTCTTTATTATAATTTGAGTCGTTTGAGGCTTACAGACCCTGCAATACCTGCCGTTTGCTTGTGAACACATGACATGACGTACACTGTTGGCAACGCATTCTCTAGACAGCATTCACTGCTTAGTTCAACTATTTATGAGTCACTTCTGCACAACAAAGCAGCAAATAAAATCACCTGCAAATTGCCTCAGATACCACACATGTGATGACCTCCATTTAAACACTGATTCACTCCTGTGAACCACACATGGAACCTCCTTTTGTTTTTTTTTTCTGACTGACCTGGTTGAGAGTTGAAGCAGATCATGATTCTCTGTTTTTATGTAAAGATTAAGAATTAACATGGTGTATATAGCACAAAAAAATCTTACAACATGAGGGAAAAAAAAAAAAAGAAAAGTACAAGTCCTCTCTTCCAATCTCAGAATCCCACTGCAGTCAGTGAGCACCTCTGAGTGGAGTCAGGAGTCCTGGAAATCACAGCTCAAGTCAGATTCACTGCGTACATGCGGTGTTTGAATGGTCTGAACTGCATTGGTGTGTATTCACAGGAGCCTTTATTTCAGCCTTGTGCATGCTTGCCTGTGTGTGTAGACATATTGAATGACAGGCCAGTCAGTCAATCAGCCTTCTATTGATATCACTCCACACTGCTCACAGGCCTGGTTAAGCAGCCTTTGTTTTCAGCTGTTTGGTTGTATTGTGCTGCTGGCTGGTTGCTTATTTAAACAGTCGCCTGTATCACACAGTTGCCTCTGTGGATGCCGCACACGCACAAACGTGTGTTGTGCAACAGCAAAGATGGCTCCCGCTGCACTGCATGACATGGCAGGAGGTGGAGGGTTGTGTTTGTTTGTCCACCTGGAAGTGGTTTGTTTTGTGAAACACCATTCTGTCACGGACCGCCGGTAATGGAGGATTCAGTCATGTCAAAAGAACGACCCGCGTTAATGAGATTCACATTGTTCAAGGAGACTGTTGCAAACACGTTTGACATCATTTGCAATGGGACAACCACCCTCGGTAGAAAGTTACATGTTAACTAACATAGATAATAAACTGCATTGATAGAATAAACTACTTTATTGCTGTTTTTAATTATTTTTTTCAAATCCAAGCCATAAAAATCATAAATGAAAATAAGAATTAAGTACTCAATATTTTCTTTAACTCTTTATTGCTTTTGGTTGTATTTACTTGATAGCTATTAAAACCTGTTGTCAGACAAATTAGGACAAGTTGACTCATTGTGGTTGTGCAGTGTTAATGTTAAGATAACGTTCTCGACTGATTGAACGTGTCACATTAATTGTCGTGTTGTCAGTAAAAGTAAAAATGATCATCTATGAGCGACTAGTCACTCGCTTTATTTGTTTGTCATGGCTTCTTAAACTTAGGTAATGTTTTCTTTAATTTTGGACCGATTGACTTTGTCAAATATGCATAATTTTATTTATCTAATACCGATATAATGGTTGCTAAATATGAAAGCAACTGCATACAGTATCGCTAATGTTACTCTACTTTTGTCCAATTTATAAGTCTAAAATATCAAGAAGAAGAATGTAGGCAGTATTTCATCATATTTTAAGTACAAAGTACAGTAGTGTGTAATAAACAATCATAAAATCAAATGAATAATTAAAAGACAAATATGCTAAAATGATCGTGTATATTGAAGTGTGACATTGACTATAAACATTAACTGTTTAACAGGAGTGCATGATAAGCAATATTGCATCATTAAACAGATTAAAACAAATGTCTGAATAAGACGTGATCATGTGAACAATGCCTCAACTTAAATAATTACAAGTATAATCAAATGAAGATGAGCAGTATACAGAGCTTAGTCACATTATGTAGATACTGTATGTGTATGTCTTAAATAACCAAATTATAATATCCCAAAGGAGCTTTCACAGCAGTAGACTTAATTAGATCATGCTCTGTAACATAAATGAAAGTATGAAAGGAATGTTCTTTTAGGAATATAACCATTAATCTTGGATTATTGCAGTGCATGGTTGTATTGTGGTGTTTATTGTTTTTCTAGCAGTCCACTGTAGGAGTTGTTTGTTCAGACCATTGTGCCTGTCCATGTGTACAGGTCCTTCTGTCCAAAACTGTGTTGATGGACATGCCATCATGCTGTCCATGTGTGTTTTATAGGCTTATGTTGTTGGTTCTCCTGGTGTCTTACAAGTAGGACATGAATGTTTCTTCTACTTGTTCTCATGCTTTTGAATCTATGAGTGCATATCTGTTGTCAGTCCTACTTTGGTTTGCGAGGAGGTGATGCTGTCCACCCTTCCTATGTGGTGGCTGTGATTGAGCCCTGGTCTCTATCACATCAGCCCCATAAATACTCCCATGACAAGCAGCCGAGGTCAACGTCTCTTCTTCCACTTACTGTACCTTGTTTTCACAGAATCTCTTTGCGTGTCAAGAATCTATTCTTTTTGTCAACACTGCCAAGAACATTCATTAAAGCCGAGCAGATTGTGTGCCTTAAAACCTTGGCAATGTAATCTTTAACCCATTTTTAATCCACCTGTAGCAAGAATGGGCAGAGCTTTTAGCGTCCATGCACTACATTATTGAGGTGTAGAGGATTAATGTTGGTTTCAAAGCCTGTTTTTCTCTTTCATGTTGTATCTGGTCTGTGTCGCTCCTCCTCTACCCTTGCTGACATTGACAAGTCAACTCTCACTGGCACACCAATAAAGGTTCACACGTAAAATGCACACAGATGGTATCCCTTACGCCATAACCGTAGCCCTCCCATGCTCCGTTGCATCATGAGATCAGAAATGCCATGTGTGGCTTTGTTTCTTGGTGCTAAGACTTACTTTCTGTCTTTAGCTGTTAGTTGTTAGCTTACGTGTGTTGTTGTGCGATGTGGGTGGGTTCCTGTGCATGTGTCATTGTCAGGGGCTCAAAGGTTCCTTCTGCCAGTTGTCTACTCTGTGAATTTCTTTGCACAATTGTTAGAATTTAACAGTGACCATATGTGTTGGATGTTTACAAAACATAGACGTTTAATCAAAACCTTATTATCCAAACTGTTTGCATGGGGGCATTTGCCGATGCTCATCAGTCCAGCTTCTAGACAAAAGTTTGAAATTCCCTTTAGTGACTGACAAAGTAAATGAAGTTTATCAATCTAGCATCACCTGGTTGACAATCAGAACCTTTATTATGTCTTTATTGGCAATGTTGTCATGGATCTCATTTGGAAGTGACCCAAAAGTAGACTTAAAAGTAACCCACTGAACTGATTATAGATCTCATCTGGCCTGGGAACATCTAGAGATCTAGAGTAGCCGTTTATTGAAAGTGTGGCAAGGACGAGGATCATAGGGAAAACCCTGCTTAGTAAAAATTTAAGAAATTTGAGCATTGAATGTTTACAGCTTTCAATCGTAGACTCTAAATATGGCAAATCCATGTATTCGCTCAATAAGCTTACATTTGTGTCCCTCACGACATCTGTAAAGGAGAATGTAAAGTGAGTGGAAAGTTTTACCAGAGCAACCTTGTTTTTGGGAGAAAGAGACAAAAATGGGGAATGGTGAGAGAAAGGCGGGGGCTAAGGTGTAGCAGAGATTTCACAGGAAGGTTCTGAGGGCATCTGAGCAAACATAGATCAGATGGATGGACACCTTGGCACGCCATTTTAAACTTGGAATAGTCTAAACAGTGGAAAATTTAGAGGTGGGTGAAAAGATGCCTTTGTTGACTCGGCTTATATGTGTATTTTTGCATACGTCTGTGTACTCTTTTGGGCATTTATGTGAGGAAGGAGGGAGCATTTGTTTGCGTAAGCCAGGCTTGAATTTATGCATTTTGGTGCGAGCATGTGTTGGGATGTGTTTGAGGTGAAAGTCGTGGGCTTAGTGTCGACTAACTCAAAAGCAAGAATGTCATCTTAATGCACTGCCATGGCTGCTAAATTTCTCCAGGCACAGCAAAATATAATTCCCCCATCAGCTCTGTATTTACTTGGATCTGGATATCAGTGGAAGTTGTCAATGAAAACATTGTATATGTCCAATGGAAATGTGTTATTTGTGACACAGTATCTTCGTTCATCCACAAATGCACATCTATAAACTGAAAATTCTCCCTGCAGATTTATTTTACAACTGTATCCTTGTTGGATGACCTATACTTATGTAAAGGAATGATGTATTTCAGCAGTGAATAGGGATGTTCATATCAGTATTTTGTTTTACGTGTACTCTTTTCACATTTCTAAGGAAAAGGCACTGCTGGGTAAGGAGATAAAAACAGAGGAGCTTAATAACAAAATAGGGAAATTCCTGAGATGACTATATCATAATTCCGAAGGCCAGATTGACAGATGGCCCTCTCCAAATAACCCAGTTGAGCCCACAGGAACTCAGTCTGAGCTTTAGCGCCCGAGGAAGACACACATGGAGGGAAGGGAAAAGGGTGTGGGGTGCAATGGGGGGAAATGGCATATGGAAAAAGATGGATAGCACCAAAGAAATGTAGAGAGGGAGAAAAAAGGGACACATTAAAGGAGTATATAGGGTTTATGAGGAGTTGGAAGGCTTAGATGAACAAGCATCAAGAATATAACTGTAAATTGGATTAACAAACTCTCAAGACAACTGTTTCTGTTCAGTTGTCTGTAATGGTGTACAAGCAGTAAATAACACGTGTGTTTTTCATATATTGTATGTAAAAAAAAAAAAAAAGCTTCAGTACACTGTCGTAGCAGTACAGACAAATCAAATACAGCAAAGCAATAGAAATAAGCAAGACCACACTGGTGCTGTGGAGTATCTGTGGAGTGTAGTACTCGTGCACACTGATTTCCTGGCTGAGCAGCAACAGCTCTGCCCATAGTTTGTACTTCATGCATTTGCTCTAACACTCTCAGTAACACTGTAGGTTCTGATAGCGAGTGAGTAAATCACAATTATTATTATTATTTATTACATTTATATAGTGCTTTTCAAAGCGCGTACAGAATTTATTATTCATTCCTACACATTCTCACAGGTGGTGGTAAGCTACGTCTGTACCCACAGCTGCTCTGGAGCAGACTGACAGATATTGACATGTATTACACAGTACTATTTTTTTGCCATTGTTGAAGTGTTCTATTTATGCATTATCTGGTTATTATCAACAGTTGTGCAACAGTTAATAATGTACCTCTATTGGTAAAAGAGGGCTGTTGCATAATTAAATGTTTCCTGCTCTTGTCAGGCACCACATCTGCTTGTAGTTAAGTAGAGATTCTGTGGATTGTTGATTCAGTCTAAAAAAAAAAAAAAAATTAAGCTTTTGATCCAAATGTTTGCTGTCGTAGAATAAAAAACACAAGCTGGGTATTTATTGACATGTTTTGCCAGATTTGCAATGTTTGATTATAATTTTGTGAAGACATTGATGTTCAGACTGTGAATTATGTTGCAGGTGTTCCGGGTAGTCACTGTTTGTCTAGGCAGCCCTCCCGAGACCATCAGTTGGGAGTACAGGGACAAGGACAAGAACTTCCACCGCATGGGAGCACTCACCCCGCAGGAGTTTTACAAGGAGCATGTGAAGCCCTTGTTCAACATTCAGGACAAAGTATGTGGATCCCTAAAGGACCAGTGTGTATGAATCGGTGGCAAGACTGCTGTTTGCAACAAATGGAGGGCTGTTTTTATTCTACCTTTCCCAAGCTGGTCAGAGAACTACAGTGGTCTGTTCTGAGCTGCTAAAGAAAAACAGTGACAAAGGATGGGTCTTTTAAGACCTTTGAAAATTTAATTTTAGTGTACCTAATTGGCTACAAAAACCAAATGATTCATAGTGATTATGCACTTTTACAAAAATAATTATGAGTAGTATATTGAGTATATTCAATTTCTGATAAACTCCTAAATGTTACACACTGGATGTTTGTAATGTTTGCTCCCAGTAACGCAACAAATCTCAGCTTCTAATCCATAGCTTCCTGCCCCCAGGTCTGCCTTGTGAATGACCCTCGTCCCCAGAACTCTTTTGGGAAGCTGTACAGTGTCGAGTTCCTCTCAAACATGGTTGAAGGCCGCAAAACTCTGTACAACAACCAGCCAATCCAGCTACTTAAAAAAGCTGCAGCAGATTCCATTAAGGAGGGAGAGGTGAGGACAACACTGAAATAATGTGGACACAAAGTGTGTGAAACCGAGCATGTGCCCTTGTATTAATTTGAACGTGCCTTTTTTTTTTCTTCTAGGCTGTATGGTTTGGTTGTGATGTTGGGAAACATTTCCACAGCAAGCTGGGCATTAATGACTTGAATGTGTAAGTATAAAAAGTAAACCAAGAATTTATTTGTACTTTTATATGTTGGATAAAGGTTCAATAAGTCAGTGAACTGTCCCATTTTTTTCAGAAACCTTTGTATCACATTTCGGTTTGTGCCATGTCTTATATTTTCTTCTGCGAGGAGATTATTTTCGAAATTAGGCTGAGGTTTAGACTAGATTAGTCTACAGTCTGCAAAAGAAAGGCATATTGTAAGCTGACTTTATCCTGGGCTTCTGGAGGCCTTTTGGCCCTTTTATGGCGACAAAATTAAATCGAGACATATTTTGTCATTAGAGAAATATGTGACTGGCATCAAAGATGAGCAGCTACAGCAGGGAATGTATCGTGATGTGTTAAGTTTGTGTGTGTATGTCTCGATCCAGGTTCAACCATGAACTTGTGTTTGGAGTTTCGGTAAAGAACTTATCAAAGGCAGAGCGGCTGATATACGGAGACTCTCTGATGACCCATGCTATGATCCTCACTGCTGTCACAGACAAGGTATGCTCACTCAAACATGCAATGTATTCATGCAAATGAATCATTCACAAGAAAACCAGGAGGAGTGAACTCAATCAGAATGTCCTACAGGCGTGTTGCATCAATGTCCTGGTGCATGTTTACTCTGTTTTAATCGGCTGCAGGTTTTTCATATTGCTGTCAATTTTCCCCCTTGTAAGTAATCCCAGCTGTCGGGACACTTTCTTTCTTTGAATCTCTGCTTTTCCCTCTTAATCTCTACATCTTCTTTGTCTGTCTCTCAGGACGAGAAAGAAGGCTATGAGAAGTGGAGGGTGGAAAACTCTTGGGGCGACGACCGTGGGAACAAAGGTAACGCATAACACACACTCGGTTTTTTGCTTTGGTTTGGATTATTTCTTTAGATTTAAACTTTACTTAAATTATCAACAAATGGACTGTTAACCACTTTATTTTGAATATGTTTTGTAGCAAATGCTCCCTGCCTCTCCAACTATTCATATCTTTACTCACACCACAGTGCTCTTCATGACAAAAAAACACAAACTTCCCGTTTGTGTTTATTAAATTATGGACAGGATTAGAATGAAGCCTCCCTGTGATGCAGCTTTATGAACATTTAATTGGCTGTGTCCTGTTTCACTCAAACAAACATGAGATGTTTGTGTCTTTTATGTCTCTAAGCTTTCAAGGATCCAGTGAAATAAACATAGTTACTGAATAAACTGAGTAATTCACTGTAGCCAGAAACATACCAGCACAAGTCAGGTCTAATTACTTTAAAAGCGTTATATCTATTTTCTCTATACTGTATTGTTCACTTGGGTCAATACGTTTTACATGTCAGTTTGGTTTCCTCCATTTTGGATCCTCTGGCTTGCCATTTCCTCAAAGGTTAGCACTGTCAAGACATCTTGAATTACAGTGAATAATATCACCTTATAAAGCTAATAAATTAATTCCGATTTTGTGGGTTTTTTTGCTGAAAAACTTTGTTTTAAATACCTGTGTGACCAGGCCAGAAATGTTGTATAACACACATGACATACGATCCATCACTATAAAATGTTGCATGTTGACTCTATGGGACTTTTGAACCTGTCACTTATTTTTTTATTGTTCCAGCCTGTTCAGGACGATGTTTTTAAACTCACAAATTCAAATTAAAAAATCAGTCTTAAGCCATTTTGATGCACCAGGGCAAAACCGATTGCAATCAAGTGTGGATTTATCTCAAAGGCACAGCAGGTACTCCAGACTTTACTGTCTGCTGTTGTTATTCCCTCTATCCTTTCATCTCTGTTTCTCATCCTCCTCTGACCCTCACTGCCTCTTCTCTCCATCTCTGGTCTCAACATTCCATTGCAAATTATACAAGAGCATTTCAGGTCAGTCATGCATCGTCTGGCAATGCACACATACACAGTGCAGCATATGCACACAGTGAGAGACTTACACATTCTCACAATATTTGCTTGAACCCACAAACCATTGTGACTTGGGAAAACATGTGAAAACCCCTCGGTCAAATCAAATGAGTTTCACGCGTATCCCATTCCATAAACACCAGCAGATGGGGAAGGCCTCGGCCCGCAGTCTGTCCACTGCCAAATTAATAAAGTTTATTGAGAACAAGGAGTTTTGAGAAGAAGAGTTCTCTCAGGATTCCAGGGACTATGCTATTTTGACAAAAGCTTTGGGGGAATAGTTGCAGTGGAGAAAAATCCAAAATAATGGGTAAATGAGAGAGATGTAACCAAAATAAAGATGCAGCACAGGTGGAGAGTGGTCAGAAAGAAGAAAAACAAAGGTGAATAGATGCAGAAATTATTTTTGGAAAGGTCGTAGTAGTGGCTATAGCTGTGATACAGAGATAGAGAGTAGAGTATGTGTATAATGTTTTGCTTAACATCTCCCTGAGGCCTTAAAATATTCCTCCTAACGCTGAAGGAGTCTCCGATGACAGGTTTAACTTTCTGTTTGCTCCATCTTTTAGCCCGCACACAGCTGTCCTCATGACCACTCATTCCACCGCTCGTACTTTTACACAGCTTCACACAAACATCTGAGGATCTGATATTATTTGTTTATTCAACTGGACATCCCAAAGTTGACTTGACATTATTTTGACATATTTGACACACTCATGGATACCAAAAAACATAAAGTATATTGTTAAAATAAATACCAGATAATTGTTATTATGGATGGATGTTTTGAAGTATGCTTCTCATCTGTTTTATTTGTATCATTTGGCCTGTTTTCAGTCTCAACATTTCAAGTTCACACCAATGTGAACTTGAAACTCTTACTGCAGCTCTGTCCCCAAATCAATAAATAAATCAAATCAATCATATCAAATTCAATAAATTCACACATTTTTCATTGTAAAAAGCCGGGCTTTGAAACTAAAAGCATGTGAGTGTGTCTGTGTGACATGGCTAAATCATTGTTCCCCCTGTGTTGGAGAGATCTAGTGTCTGTGAATAGTCTGCAACCCTTTTCCCATCAGTGAAAAAGAAATATGGCTGCTCCATATGCCTCTAGTTTACAATACATCCATCTGTGATGAGACAGGATGGTCAGCCTAACCCTAAAAGCAAATAATGACAACCAAATTCACTCGCATACATACACACACACACACACACCATGCCACCCAACATGTGGCTTCAAGGGAGCCATCACAGTGAGATCTAGGCTGCATGCCACCTGAGATTTGCGTACTTGGAAGAATACACATGCACAACTGACACCCAGACACGCCATCTCCAATACATTGTTTGGAGCTGTGGCATGTTCTTGCGGTCACTCTGACGTCTATGCTAGGTTGGCTCGATGGGAGGGACAATGAAAAGAGATGGAGCAAAAGAGGCATTAGAGAAGAGGAAGAGAAGGAAGTCACGCTATACTCTACTCTACAAACTTCTCTTTGTCTTCTACCATATCTCATGGCATTATACCATATCATTCATTCATTGTCTACTGCTTTATCCCCTGTGCCAATCCCAGCTGACATGGAGACAAACCCTCATTCACTCACACTTGCACATATTGCTATATATCACGTTGCTTTAAGTACCCCAATATATGAATCATCACCCCTGTATTGGGATATGTATCGTATCACCAGATTCTTGCCAATACACAGTTCTACCAAAGAGGGAAGGTTATCCCAAAATGAAAATGCATGTATCATTATTCTCTTCTCCTAGTCCCGATCCAAAAATATTATTTTGTCCTGACATGTCATCAATCAGGGAAAGTTTAAGGTTAACTGTTAGAAACAACCTAGATTAGGCCGCTACACATATACTAACACACACGCTTAAACAGATGGAGAGAAGGGCATTGTTTAGATTTATGAGGGTGGGTATACAGAGGTGATGGCAGGAGTGTTGAATGCACTGAAGTGCAGGGTGGGGGGAGTGTGAACCATGACGGGCTGTGGTCCTTCTCGTCCTCCATCCTGCCACTGGTTGAAACAATGGATTTCAGTGAGGACTGAAAGAAATGAAAACAAACATTATTTTCTGAGCTTTCTGTGTTTAATTGTTAGCAACACTCCCATCTCCACCCCTTTTAGTGAAAGATGATTACGATAATTGTTTTTAACTGTCGTCTCGACCGTGTCTACATGACTGAATGCATTGGCTGATTAAGTATTTACATTGAACAGTTGGATGGGGGTAACTAATGATGATCTACACACAAATCCAAAATAGTTTGATAGTAATAGTAAATGAACGTCTCTCTTAGAAATTCTCAAACCAGCTCCATGTAAATTAAGAGAACAAAAAGTATATGCTGCATATAGTTAACTATATATAACAGGAAAAGCCATGAATCTGCATCTTTGCTGTAAAAAGCAAGACACTGAGAGAACGGGTTTCACCATTTTAAGACTCACAAAAAAAGATTAAGAAGAACATGTCCAGCTGCAGTCTTTTTTATATATATTTATATAATAAACTCTAAAACAACCAGATGGTGATCTAGTTTTTCAGTAATCTTGGCAACCAACATCACAGGAAAAAAAACTAATCTTTTACAAACAATTGCTTCCTTTCTGTTTCTTCAGGCTACCTGATCATGACGGATGATTGGTTCTCCGAGTATGTGTATGAGGTGGTGGTAGACAAGAAGTTCCTGTCCCCTGAGGTCCTGGAAGTGATGCAACAAGAGCCCATTGTACTTCCTGCCTGGGATCCAATGGGAGCCCTGGCATAACCATAGAAATCCAGGTTTTAGCCTTGACCTCTGGTCTGACCTCTGACTCGGCCCTCTTTCCTCGGCTGCTTTTACCTCTCCAACATTTACCCAATGCCTCCTTTCAAAACAGCCTCTTCTTCTAGACAAAATAATAAAGATTTTGATTTCTTTTTTAACTGGATTTCCTGTGTCTTTTGTTTGATCTGTGTTTATTTTCAGAGAACAAAGGCTTTCGCTCATTAATTTTATTCTTTTATGCGCTGATTCTGAACTGTCGTGTTTTAAAAAGTGTCTTTATTGCATCATCATAAAACCTCTTTCAATTTTGACTTCAGACAACATTGTAAACAGGCCGAGGATTTAACACCAGCAATCACAGCGAGCTGTGTAAATACACGGGGAAATACTGTTAAAATCCTAACATTGGTCTTGATTGTCGTTTCCACGTGAGATTCAAGTTTGTGTGCTATTCTACTGCAGCCTTTTCACCCTGCTTATCTTTTGAACACAGGCAAAACTGCAGTGATTTACATGTCTTAAAATAACACGCACACAATTCACTGCAAAACACAATCTCCCCTTAACTTCCTCGCCCTGCAAATAACACAAGGTCAATCAGAAAAGTGACATAGGTGTCTGTACAACTACGTTGTGTGAGAGGGTTGCTCCTGTATCCACATGTTTATCACACATTCTGTCTGTATCCCCCAGATTGGGTATATAGGAATGTTAAAAGCAGGATAAGGTTCCATCCATTTCTACACAGAACAGCCACGTTGGCACATTGGATGAAAATCTAAGCACTTTCCTGAGCCTGCAATCATTCTTCAGTGACGTTTTTCAACTCATCCTGTTTTCACGCCCTCCCACCAAGGTAAGGACAGCCTCTGACCTCGCAGCAGTTGGTTTGTTAGTGAAGTACTTACTGTTCACTCTCTGCAGTGTGATTGTTGACATGCAGAAAAGTTCATTCAGCATCACTGGCTGAAGGAGGATGGAGAGCAGGGTCTTTTTGTTGGCTTTTATTGATAAGTGGCTTAGTCACTGGACTGCAGATTCAGTAACTCGTCTTTGTAATGTACATCTGCCCAGACTCATGTTATGTTAGCAAAAATCCCTGAGGATGATCCTAAGCCGACTGCATTAACTTCAACTATCAATCATCCTCACACCCACAAACCTGCATTGTCTCATCCCCCCCCATGGGTCCTCCGAGTCTGATAGTTCACTCACATTTACCTGCTGTTTATATTGCCTTTGTTATGGAAAACAATTGTATATACATGTATGTGTGTATATATATATATATATACATATGTAACATGGCATGACATTTTTGAGCTATTATATACATATATATACAGTATGTATATCAAAAATTTCATTTTTGTGCTATTATTATATTTACTATATGGATTATATTTACTATAATCCACAAATCTTCCTGTTGTTCTAAGCTTGTTGATAAAAAATAAAATGTGTTTAAGTAAGATACAGGAAACTCAGCCGCTCTTCAATTAGCTGCAAAAGCAAAATGCACCTTATAATGTGTTGAAAATAACAATAATATATTTACTGTGCTAATACCAGGTAAAAAGTAAATGTTATATAGAGTATATAGAATATACATTATCATACACTATTTAACTGGTTGTTTTTCAGGTTTAATGTATTATGCAACAGGTGCGTTAATGAGTTTAACTGCTGGCTTCAGGCAGCCAATCAGGATAGCGGAGGCTGCAACAACCTCTGACCACTTAATGTAAGAAATACAAATTTTATATCGACCACCAACTCTTGACACTTTCCTGAAGATGACTAAAGGTATGTATCATATTTTCTCCACATAAAGTGCAGTTATAATGTCTGTTGACATCACACGGGTTCATATTAAAAGGTTAACTGCCTATGCTAACGCTAATGGCTCGTGCACTGCAGCGGGGTCGTACCGATGTTCCCCGGGTCCTATGTTCCCCGTTTTCCCAAAAAAGGTCCTATGTTCCCCACTTTGTATGTGACAGGGGAACATGGGACCCTTTTTTTGAAAAAGGTTAGGGTTAGGGTTAGGGTTAGGGTTAGAGAAAGGGTCTTATGTTCCCCGGTCACATACAAAGCGGGGAACATAGATACGGTCCCCACTGCAGCCATTTTGACGTGGTTTGATTGGAACAGCACACGTGTTACTAATTGCATTAATGATCGCTCTGCTCAGTTCATGGCAGTGAACCAACTATGACATTTAGGAGGTTAAATCATTAATATGATTATTTTACACCATTGATGTTTCTACTTTGACCTGTCAATGTTGTAGCCGTGCCAAGGACCCTTTAGCTCCAACAGTATCATAGTCTACTCTAGAACATGCACACATGTTTGTTTTTTTCTTTTATTTAGTAATTTAACACAAGAAAACAGTTGCAGTGTCTCAATGGGAATACCTGCTGTGTCTGTGTCGAATCCCACTACTGTTTTTTTTAAGTTTAGAAGTGTTGTGTATATGTATCATTTTGTGTCTTTTACCATAAAGTATGTGCAGGAAATTCATTATATTTGTCATTTACCACTACCAGGTAACATCAGGTTAAACTATTTGAATCTTAAATCTGGTCTTTGTGTATTTAAAATGTATAAAGTGTACAGCTTTTACAAGTTTGCTCTCTTGAGGGCACCCTTAAGCGATTGCTTATTATGGAAAGATTACAGAGAGTGTAAACCTATGACCCTGTCCACATTGCCTTACAGGTCCTCATATCAAAAATGAGTCTTGTGATAGTTTCCGTGTCCAGCTGTTTGGGTTTGACAGGAGTCCAGCACATGCAGGAGTGGTCAGTAACTGCCCTCAGTATTCTCTTGCATATAATTTACTCTCTTTTCCTCCTTCACCTTTTCAGTTGTGTGTTTGTGTCTCTGCATTCCTTGTGTGGATTTATGTGTGCTACAGTAAGGATTAACCTAGTACTTCAGCTGATGCTGATTGGAATGACGTTCAACACTCACACATAGGCTGGCTCCTAATAACAAGGCAAAATGGGACTGTGTGTGAGTGATCGAGAACAGGTGTTTAAATTCAATGCAACTTTAATAATGACAGCAGTGTTGTTTGTACACATAACCTCTTTCACCTCTGGAATATCTTATCCCTCTCTCACCACACACACTCACATGCATGATAAAGGCTAAATACACTGACTGCTCTACCTGGCATGCTGCCCTTTGGCTCAGTGAGTTGCAGGTGCAGGTAAATGGGTTAGTTGGACCAGGACACAGACAAACTGGGACTCAACCTTTCTCACACACATTATAATCTGTAGTCTTCATCATGTCCACCTTTCTCCTTGATGATTTGTAACTCGTCTTATAAATATGCGTCCAGGAGTCTTGGATTAGGGGCAAGGGTCTGTTTCTCAAGCTTAGCATATGTGTGTGTGTGCGTGTGGGAACGATTTGGCACATGCATGCTTGAGTATGTGTGTTTGTGTCTTAAGCCATGCAGAGTGGAATATGGCCTGCTCTAAACCCAGGCATGTGTGATTTGTATGAATGGGTTTAGTCTGTGTACGCTTGATGACCAGGCGCTGCACGGACCACGCAGGCCGTCCTGCTAAAAATATCAAGGTAAGACCACATTGCCTGTCTTTTTTTTCTGCACATAATTTCATTTCCAGCAGGTCCATCATTTATAATCACTGTTTGTTTCTGGGCTATAACTGTATACTGATCGCCATACACACATACAGTGCTTGTGTGTGTGTATGTGTGTTTACCTCACCAGGGTCCTGCACTAACATAAGTATCATTTGGTTGGGTGTGAGGGATTTCTTATACCCTCTGACATCCATAATTTCCTTCCCCTGTATTATGACCTTGAGGACTTTATATAACCTATAAGACGTTGTAAACCGATAATGACGCCTTCAGATTTGAGAAATTGTTGTTTAATTAAGAGTATTTAACGCTTAAATAAATAGTTAAAGGCAAACTGAAAGAGGGGAGGCCATGGGAAAGCTTTATTATTCAGTTCATAAATGTTTTAGGAAAGGAAGCAGTGACTGATTTTAAATCTAAGCAGGAAAAAGCCTTTATAATCGTTTGTCAAGTAATTAATCAGCTGCATCGTGGACTAGAAAGCATCCTTCACAACAAGGGTTTTACGAAGGATTAGGCAATTCAGGTAAAAGTCGTATGTTAAGGCTTTGCAAAACACATTTCAACATCATCTGATATTAACACTTACTAATGTCTTGCATACTGATAGACTTTTTATCCTCATTATTATTGTTTATTTATAAAATTAAAAAAAGCATACAGAATATTTAGGCATCTACCTTGCTTATGATGCTCTGACAGTTACATTTGGTGTTTTAATGTTCAATCAAGTGATGAATGATGTAAAGACTTCATGATAGTTTATGAAATGTTTACTGTTTACTGTCCGTAATTAATTTTTGAAAAAATGTTGTCACTAGACTCCTCGTAACCTCCTTTAATCTTCCGTTGCATGTCATGGATCATTTTTATTCTTAGTGTCTGAATTCCTCTGTGCAGAGAATAATGTAGGCTGCTGGTCCATTGTCCAGCAGGTAGTCTGTTAAGAAGTGGTCTTGTAGTTTAGCAATCTGTGAGTGGCTAATCCACAGCAGCTCATTATAACTTTCTCTAATACTACTTTTTTAAGATTGTTTTTGGCATTATGACATCATAGGTAGATCACAGACGAGATGCAATGAGGGAAAGGTGAGAAAGAGACAGACGAGGAGGAATGGCTTGCGGCAAATAAGTGAGACTGCTTTGACCACATTATGGTATAGAACGTGACCATTATCCCCTCAGATGTCTTATGAAAACATACAAAAATGTATTTAACATTGCAGGGAGAAATTGTCTACCTTTTAGCAGTAAGAACTGATGTGCCCATGTTTGTTTGTTTTATGTCTCTTATGTTAAAAATAAGAAAAGTGACACACTGCAGCCATCTGCCATCCAAAGAGCAAACTGCATCTTCAACTCTTTAAATTCATTGATGCATTTTTGTATTGAAATATCAGTTAATCAAGAACATATTGAACAGATCAATTTTTAAAATAATCGTGGATGAGGACAAATTAAGAAATTAAGCAATCATTCTTCTTGATGGTAACCAGTATTTTTTTAATGACCTTAATGCATATTCCCATTTATTTTTACTAGAAAGGTCAGTTTTTAAACAAGTGTTATCATACTCACAGTCAATCAGACAGCAGACATGTCTTCATTGTGCTTCATGTTTTCTGCTTAATGTCTTCTCCCTTGCCTCACAGATTACTGCTTGTAGGTTTATTGGATTATCTGGATTACAATTTCATATTGAAGCTTAAACACATGTATGGAGGTACAAATAAGAATGTACGAGCAGGTTTCTTCAAGTTTCTTTCTACACTCTTAAAAATAAGGGTTCCAAAAAGGTCCTTCTACAATGGCTGAGGTTCTACCTGGAACAATTTGCTTCTGAAAAACCCTTTCCCGAAGAAAGGGTTTTTCGAGGGTTCTTGGTAAGACTAATGGTTCCAGTAAGAACCATTTTGATCCAGAGACCCCTTTAAAACCCCTTTCCTGAATAAAGGGTTTTAAAGAGGTAATAAAAAAGTTCTACCTAGAGCCAAAAAGGGATTCTCCTATGAGGACAAGCCGAAGAACCGTATATGGTTCTACGTAGCACTTTTATTTCTAAGAGTGTAGTCATAGGGGAATCAATGGTTCAAGATGACAACATCTCGCTGAGACAAATCAAGACAGTTTCTTCTGAATCTGTCAGATTAAAAAGCAAGAACATGGAAACAGGAGTAACTTAGCCGTGTTAGCGACTGTGAAACGCATTCTGTATTACCAGATTGTATGGCTTTAATTTGAGATGTATAAAACAGTACAAAATGTAGCTTTTACTTCAGTCTCCTAATGCTGTTGACAGCTGTTTTTCAGTGTTGTTGTTCTGGGTGCATGACCGGGTCAGCAAACAAATATTACACAGTCACAGTGGAAATGAAAGAGCAAAGTTGAAAACACCCACATACAGTACACTTTCCAAATAGGGGGCTCAAATGGACATGATGTCAGACAGGCATGGGGAACTACTCTTGTGGAGCATAGTTGAAATCCTATGGAAAGGTGTGGATTTCTTATATC
Organism: Microchirus variegatus; assembly: GCF_963457635.1. Lineage (NCBI taxonomy): Eukaryota > Metazoa > Chordata > Actinopteri > Pleuronectiformes > Soleidae > Microchirus > Microchirus variegatus. The sequence continues at coordinate 22,592,023 of NC_139804.1, read as the reverse complement.
CAGACTTTGTGCAAAGCATTGTTTTTTTTATATAGTTTTAAATAGTTGCTGAACATTTTGGACTTCTGAAAATAATGCTAATGCTTTTCTTTACCTGTTCCAGGTGAGGTAAATTATGAAATGTCAGCGATCTTTCTTAACAGCTTAACTCTTAAATAATTGCAACTCAAAGGTTGGCCTTTCTTATAACCAAACCACCACCAACTGCCCACAAGAGACAAAATAACATAAAAAATAGTCTAAATGTCATTTTGTCAATCTAACAGACTGGCATTCAGACATTCGTAGAGTTTAGATAGAGAGAAACACAAACAACATACCTCAACAAGTAAATGATCCAGGTTTATGCCAATATTAGCTTATCTCAGACTGTAAATGTTGCATAATCATTCTGCAGCATGAAACTGCAGCACAGAAACGGAGTTTGAGGTGAGGTGGAAACAGTCTCTGGTAAGATATTGCCATTTATTGATCAGATTTATAGAGATAGATAAACTGACATGAGCAGTTTAAGCACATTTTACAAGCTTGTTCTTTTTTTTTTTTTTACTTGCCTATGTTAAATACTCTGTGTCAAATACTTGAGATTAAAATCAGAAAAGGAAAGTTGGCTAATGGAGCCAACTGCCCGAGTCGAGAAATTTGTCAGGAAAAGCCCCAGAGTTGCCAAAGCAGACTCTGAGAGGCACATTATTTTTACTCAACCTTACCTGACATTTGTACAGGCTGTTCGAAATGCTGGCACAGAGCCCAAAGATTTATGAGTTGTGTTAGAGTAAAAGATACTGTGAGCATGCTTCTCTTTTATCTAAAGAAATTGGACCACAAAAATGCTTATGGGTTGGTTTGGTGTCAAAGTGCACTATGAAATATGGTTTAATTACTGATTCAAAGTTTCATAAATTACAAAAGAGAAAGTGTTTGTACGTGTGCTTGTGTTTGTCTGCACAGTTCTCATTTATCGCATTTGTATCCCATCAAACTGCTGAATGGGTTTTTTGAGCAGCAGAATTGACTTGTGAAACGTTTCCCTCCGTGCCTATTTGTGTTTTCAGCCAAACTACAACCTGTTTGCAGCAACATCGCTTTGCAAGAGCAACGCCGATGTCGCCTGTTTCGACATAAGGTGAATCACTTTTTTTTTTTTTTCTGTGTGCTGTGCGGGAATGTTGTTAGATCTAAACTCCATCAGAGAGAGTCACGTGGAGCTGATAGGCTTAATCAGAATTGTGTGAAGTCACTTGACAGTGGTTTGAAACAGACATTTGTTATAATATTCACTGTTTTTTCTTTAAATGTCATTTGATATAATATCTTATCCCTGAATATCTTCTAGTTTGGAGAAAATTAACTTTAAGTTGCTGGGGTCAAAGCAGCAAAAGCTTAATCTTTTCTTAGCATTATTGTGTAGTGAGTGAAAAGTGGAGGACAAAAAGTAGAGGGTGAGAGAGGAGGGAACAGAGACTGAAGGATGAGAGTAATGTGAAAGCAAAATGAGTGAAGAAAATTTGAAAAAGGTGTGTGTGTGTGTGTGTGTGTGTGTGTGTGTGTGTGTGTGTGTGTGTGTGTGAGAGAGTATGTGCGTGCGTGCGTGTTTCTAACCTGAACCATACTGTAGTATAGCTGTCCGTCAGCTCATTATTGCTCTTGCATTGTTATATCAAAAACAAACTTCAAAGTGTGCCGGGTGTGCTTACATAATGTTCCCACTTTATCGTCTTTGTGAGCATGTGCATCCATCTCTCATCTCATCCATCTCTGCATACTGTATGTCTGCATCTGTGTGTGTGTGTGTGGGGGTGTGTGTGTGTGTGTGTGTGTGTGTGTGTGTGTGTGTGTGTGTGTGTGTGTGTGTGTGGTTGGGAGAGAGGGACAACAAGGGAGGGAGAGAGGGAGAGGGAGAAATGAGAGAGGTTCGAGAGCTCAGTGGGCAAACACAGTATCATGATCTTCTAGAGCACGTTGTTTCTCTGGCAAGTTTTTTGCATGACCACAGGATTTTTTTTTGAAGTTTTGTGTAGAAGTTAGCTGCAGCTGCTTAATCTGCACATTTTAGCTGCAACTGCTTCTACTTGTTGTCTTTTACCGTCTTCAAAGGTAATGTATGCTTGTGCGCTGAGTATTACTGGTGTATTTACTGTGCTGTGAATTTAAAGGAAATGACCTCAAAAGCATTCATACGGTGATTAATGTTTTGTTTAAGTTGAAGCTAAGTTCACTAAGATAAGAGTGCGTACATTTTTTACTTGTCTCGTATTTTCCTCGCATGTCTTTTCTCACTCAAATCTTGATGGTGTCATCTTGCCCTCTCTTTCTTTATTAAATCTGCGCAGCGGAGCAGTAAAAAGAATAAAAACGTTATATCCTGGAATAACAGTTTAATTCAAAGATTCAGCATTCAATAATTCATCAATGTCAGTTTTTTAAAGAATTAGACGTGCGTTACTTCATGTGTTTTATTCAGCAGGTGATTTAGTTTGTCTACACGTTCAGATCGGATTCAATATTACATCAAGCCATCTACCACTGTTTGCTTTTCCTCACCCTCTATTGTGTGGCAGTGTGACAGCTGACACTGTGTCACACAGTTGACTGAAGTTACATAATTATTTAGCAGATTGAAGATAATGAGTGTTTCAATATATCCTCGCAGGACATTTAACCTGCTACATATTTCAAGTAGAAATAGTTAGGTGTGATATTTTAGAGTTTGAGCTCCTGAAATCTCTCAAACTTTCAGAGCTGAGGAAGTGAACTGGTGATGACTCAAACGGGGAATTAAGTAATTGCAGAGATGTAGAACTTGTGATTATTATTGTCAGGAAGTAAAAGTGATTTATAAGACAAAACTATTTGTGTTGGGTCGCCACTGTTACTTTTCCAGTTTTTGTTGTGTGGGAGTCAGACGGTCATGTGGAGGGAATACCATGCCTTGTAAAAGTGCTGGATGCTCGCTCTTAATTACAGATAACGGCATGACCCACTTTTAAACGGATCTCTCTGTTCATCCTTTTACTCATGTAATAGCATCTTGAAATGTACTGTGTGACAGCGTGTGGGTATTTTATATTGAAAAAAAACAGTTTTAAGTCTAGTTCCATTTGAACTCCTCATCCTTCCTGATTTGAAAACCACGTTTTGTTAAACTGCTGTAGAATAATTTGTGGACATAATGACAAGTAATTTACAAAATGACCAATGGACGAAATCTACTAGTTATAGTTATAGTAACTATAATAGTTATAGTCAACTCATGCAGGGAAGTAAAAACATTATGAATGTCATTTTTAAATATAAAGGAAAAAATAAATGAACATTTCAGATGAACACATAAAAGGTAATGAGCTGATATTTTAACTCTCATAAATAATTATTTCATTTGTTTCCCCCTGCCGGTCCCTTTGTCCACTTAGAGCACATGAAAATGTTACAGGAACAACCTGGAGTTGCATGCTTAACTTTGGTAACTATTTATCATGTGTCCCCATTTATTTATTTTATTGGTCGTGCAACTGAGAGATGGCGTGAAATGAGAAACATGGGGCAAAGCTAAGTAAATGGGCATGTCCTGGATCAATCCCCTCAATTTGTACTGCTCACGATGAGAAGTATTTTTCTCCATTCAATCCTGAAGCCTTTTATTTATAGTAAAACAGTGGGTAACTAACATTGTATAAGACGGAACAAGACCTGAAGCGTATTTTCTTCTTCTTTTTTTCTTTTTTTTTTATAATTCAGGCAGTTATGACGAGTGAAAATAAATAAAGTTATTCATTCAATGTATATGTTCACACTGAACACTAACAAACAAAGGAACTTGTCCTGTCACTCACTGGTGAATGTTCTCTCTGTGTGTTGCAGTTTATCCCGTCACTCAGTGTCACAGAGGACGAGTCATTTGTGGAGAAGTTCCAAGAATCTCCTAACTTTTCTGCTAGTCATTTCTCTCCTCTCTGCCCAAACTGTCTGCTCTTGCTCAACACAATTCAGTTTTCTTCCACACACACACCTCCCCTTATACTGGCCTCATCTTCTGCTTTTAGCCCTGTTCTCCTGTTCCTCTTCTCCTCTACCTGACCAAGAAGGACAATCCCTGTCTTCACACGTGTCCCGATCACCACTGGACAAATCCCTCCACTCTCCTCACCTCACTGTTCCCCTCATGGGCACCATATCAGACAGCAGTGCCACTTTCTCTTCATCATCACCGAGAACCTCTCTCCACCCCTAACTGCCTCACCAGCACCAACCTTGACGTAAATCAATGGAGACAGCAGATTCAATGATGATGAACATGTTGACAATGGACAAGGGGGAGAATGGGGGAGAAAATGACAAAGGGAGAGAGGAGGTTGGGGAGGAAGAGGAGGGGACACAGCAGGAACATGGTAGACTGATGTTGGCTGATGGTCTTGCAGAACGAGGACCCAAGAGTCTGACCTCATGCTCTGGTCAGCAGGTGTCCAATGGCTTCACTTCATCCACTCCTCAGAGCCCCAAGGAGGGACCAGGGACCGCAGACTGCTGTGGGGGTCCAGCCTCGGGGCCTGGAGGTGGCAGCGGACCCACCATGCCACTGGGAGGCCTTAGGACTCTGGTGGTCCAACAGACTAGCTTGGAGAGACCCAGAGAAACCTGGAGCAAGAAGATGGACTTCTTACTGTCTGTGATCGGCTATGCTGTGGACCTGGGAAATGTCTGGCGCTTCCCATACATCTGCTACCAGAACGGAGGAGGTGAGGAGGCAAAAGATATTTGAATTATAGAAAATGGGGAGTGCTGAATTTGAGAGATAAGGATGGATTGGAGATAAAGGTTACATGATATCCCAACCTAGATTAAACAGTATTTCCAGGAACAGAAAAAGGTTGAAAGGCTCTTTTATGGTTTGATTTGTGAATTCACTGTAATTTTGATATATATTAATAGCTGAGCCCGTTTACTACCCTGTTAGGCTTCCATCATTATATCAGTGTAGGTCGAGTTCATCCGTGGTGCATCATTATTTCAGCAGAAAATAAATAAAATATGAAGATGTAGACCTGCATGAGTGCCACAGTTAAAATCATTTGATTTAGCTCCTTTCAAAGGAAGAGTATCTTTTCCTGACTCTGAGCTCCACCTTTGCACTGCTACTACACATACCTCACCTAGCAGCAAACGATGCAACCCTTTCTACTTTTATTGAATTTGCAATAATAAAATATTTGCAATTTCCTGTCCTCTGTGTTTGTCTCGTGGAGCGAGGTAGAGATGGGGACTGGGAGACACTTGATAGAGGCAACACTATTAATTGTGTTTTTTATGAGAACGCCTGCAGTCTCTTTCTCCTTAATAACGTGTCTCCCAGGCAGCTGCTCAATCAACCCTTATCTTTGAGTTCATGTCACAAAGAGACAGCGTGCATTAACACAGCGGCCCATCTACATACACACGTGCACACATGCACATAACATAAGCCAATGATCTGATAGAAAGAAAGAGATGTGTTATCAAACCTTGTACATCAGCCCAGAGAGTCCCAAAATCTGGCTCCCACACAGCCGCTCTACTATTCTTCAGTGTTTGTTCTTCTAAACCGGCCTTCATCACTTTCCTTACTTAGTATTAAACAAAGCCAACATTGCACAATTGCTGATTTTGTCAGCACTGATTTTCTCTGCAATTCCACAGAGTGCATTCAATGCAGAGTGATATAGAACTGGGAAAACACGGTCTTGTTGTTTTTAAATGGTCTAGCACAATGTAAGTTATATGGTACTTAGAAAATCTAATGATTTTTACAGAGAGGTTGAGAGGTCTACAGAGATTACAGCTTGAGCTGCATGTCCCATAAGTATAATTAAACTTTTGGTGTTGTTCCATAACTCTGTCCTCATACATTACCACATTTTTATTAACTTTTTACTTCCACTCCATTTCACTCTCTCATCCAAAAAATCCCCCCTGTCTCTGACCAGGTGCCTTTTTGCTGCCCTACATGTTGATGGCAGTGTTTGGAGGTGTTCCTCTCTTCTACATGGAGCTGGCACTTGGCCAGTTCCATCGCAGTGGCTGCATCTCCATCTGGAAACACATCTGCCCCATCTTCAAAGGTAACAGAGGGAGAGGAGAGACAACAGAACAAATGAAAGAATCAGTTAAGAGTGAAAAAAGGAAGGTGAGAACATGAACGAACAGTTTAGACGAACACGTAAAATGAGGAAGGACTGTGTCAAACTGTCAGTCTGAGAGACGGCTCATTTAACCTTCTTGTCCCCCTCAATGCATTCCTTTGAAGAGCATTTCTTACGTCTTGTACATCTAAGGAGACGTTCTAGCTCTCTGTTATGGAAATTGTCACATTTTCATGGCAAATGCCAGATGCTCAAAAATGTGATGGTATGTAAATGACTGTTGTTCTGAAATGTCACCCACTTATTCCATAGCAACTTGAGTTGGCTTGAAGACACTACTGATGTCTTCGTGTCTGAGGAGTGACTGACTGCTCACACACCGTGTACATTTTTTAAATAAAATGTGCATGTACACTCACAGATGTCTTTACTAAGCAAACATTACACCTAATAAAATGGCATAAGTGGCACCAGGTGTAGTCTCCTGCTGCTGCTCTTTCCCATCTGCTTACAGATGTGTTGTGCATTTAGATGTTCTTCTCCTTACCTTGGTACGAGGTAACAAGTTATTTGAGTTACTGGTGCCTTTCTATCATCTCGAAACCAGATTAGTCCTTCTCGTCTGACCTCTGGCAACAACAAGGCATTTTCATTCTCTTGACCATGTCTACATGCCTAAATGCATGGACTTGCTGCCATGCATGCTTGCTTAGATATTTGTGTTAACAAGAACTTAATGTCTAATTAAGTGGCTGATGAATGTATGTAAAATTTAAGATACATTTTTAACAGTTTTTATACACTCTTAGAAATAAAAATGCTAAGTAGAACCATATAAGGTTCTTCGTCTTGTCCTCATAGGAGAACCCTTTTTGGCCTTTTGGAGGGTTTCACCAAGAACCCTTTTAAAACCCTTTATTCAGGAAAGGGGTTTTAAAGGGTTCTCTGGATCAAAATGGTTCTTACTGGAACCATTAGTGTTACCAAGAACCCTTGAAAAACCCTTTCTTTGGGAAAGGGTTTTTCAGAAGCAAATTGTTCCAGGTAGAACCTCAGCCCTTGTAGAAGGACCCTTTTGAACCCTTATTTCTAAGAGTGTACAAACAATCATCTTTTCTTCTCATCCAGGGATTGGATTTGCCATCTGCATCATAGCCCTCTACGTAGCCTTCTACTACAACACCATCATGGCCTGGGCCTTGTACTACCTGCTGTCATCATTTCGGGGCACCCTGCCCTGGTCCACCTGCACTAACAGCTGGAACACAGCCAACTGTAACAGCTACATGTCTACTGACCACAATGTGTCGTGGTCCAACTCCTCCAGCTCTCCCGCTGAGGAGTTCTATACGTAAGTGCACGTAAGTCGGATGTGCGGGCATACGGGCGAGAACTACGTAGATGTCAAGTGAAAGGCGAAAGATAACTTCCAGAGCGGGATCACTGGGTTGGTTGTGGTTTCTAAGAGTTTTAACGATTTACCATAAGCCTTCTCTCGAAAAGCCATATACATCACAATTTGTAAAAACAATGTATGAAGGCTAGCATTTTAGAATAACAGTCACTCCTCTATCTATTATCTCTGATCTAATTTTAAGTACAGATATCCAGGAGTCCCCTTTGCCCGTTCGCCTATGGTGTGCCTGTATTTAATTACACTTGACGTAATACTACTAGTACCACAGTGTGTATTACAAAAAAAGCTATAAACAAATATATTTGGCCATGTTCTTACGCAGTGATTAACTCAAAGAGAAGGCAACAGTGAGGGTTTTAAAAATGAGAGTAGTTTTCAGAGACGGAACTCTTTTTCAATTGTAATTTAAAACCCACATTCTTTCAAAACAATGTCTGTCTTATTCATATCTGTGTTGGCCGTATCAGCTGTTGACTTAACCATAACTTGGTTAATCCAAGTTGGACTTTTCCCAAATACAGCTTTTAAAGTAAAAAAATCCCACCACTCAGCCTGGCGCCAGAATTTCCTGTTTTCAGTCTTTGTTTTACCATCCGTCTTCTGTGTAGATAACCTTTTGCCAGATGTTAACGTCACTGTTCACTTCAAAACACCTTTTTTACAGACTATGTTTTAAGACTTTGATTTGGTATGAAGAGTTCTGTGGTTGTGTTTTGTGTTCTTACTCTTTTTATTTTGGAGGAAATTCCATTCCAAGATAATTGAATCTGTGTCATTCATTGGATGTTCATACTTGTAGGGAATACATCATGTTTGTCTTGGACTAAGACTACGGTCATCTTTATGTCACAGCCTATCATGTTTCTTTTTTTCCCCCTCTCTTTATCACGTCCTTCCTTCCACACCCTGTTCCCACTGTTTTCTAATCCCTCCACTCTTTCTATAAACCTCGCACTGTTTCTATCTTTTGTCCACTTTTCTTATGTCATCCCCCTACATTTACCACCATGTAATTTCCTCTAACATCCAATTATTCTTCGTTTCCAACTTCATGTGTTTTTTTTTGGCCTCAACTGTCACCCTTGTCTCCTCCCACCAGTCGCCAGGTGTTGCAGGTCCACCTCTCCCCAGGACTGCACCAGCTTGGCTCTGTCAGCTGGCAACTGGCCCTCTGCCTGCTCTTCATCTTCACCATCGTCTACTTCAGCATCTGGAAAGGAGTCAAGACGTCTGGAAAGGTAACTGAGGGGGGTGTGAGTTAAATTGGATGGATGGATGGAGTGATGGAGACGTAGAACCAGAACAGTTCATCCCACCTCATTAGCATTCATCATGTAGAATGCTCAGTTAGAAAGGAAGTCTTAAAGCTGAATCGTTCAGTGCAAATCTTGACAATCAAATCCTGAGAAGACCAGTCATGCTTCAAATACCAATATCAGAAATTAGCTGAGACAATTTAAAGTTCCTGTTTTTGGCTCTAACATTTGTTGCAAATCAAGCTTTCATATCCACTTTTTTCCTCCCATTACCTGTAAAGTCATGTAAGACAGTATCGTTGAGGCAATGTAAATTTCCATTGCCATACACTATATATAATTAAGTTAATATAATGTAATGTGGCCATGATGTGGTTTATTGTATGCTTTTTATTTTGAAAAATTGGGAGTCATTGAGTATTAGAAGAAATTACCCACTGACAGACCAAACCAAACAAACAAGTCCCTGTAAATTGAAAGTACAAAAAAAACATCTCTTCTAACTTTGACACCCCACATGATAATGTTTTACTGGCAACCTTGCCAAATTTGAATGATTAAAAAGTTTTTATGTGTTTAAAAATTAGATTTTTAATCATGTGAAACTCAACAACAGAGGAGAGACACTGTTTTCATTCTTTACTCCACAGTGTTCTCAGACACTCTGCAGAAAACGCTTTTCAGGGACTTTTAGTATTGTTTTTTTCTCCATTAGGTAGTTTGGGTGACCGCTACCTTTCCCTACCTAGTCCTCCTGGTCTTACTCATCCGTGGAGCCACTCTACCCGGAGCCTGGAGGGGTGTTGTCTTCTATCTCAAACCTGATTGGAAGAAACTGCTCAGCACAACAGTAAGTAATTTGTTGCAATCCAGCTACTTCTGAACAGACTCTTTCTCTTACCACGGTGTGTCTCTTTTTCTTCCCCATATTTGTACCTTGTCATCATTCACCATCATCAACCTTCCCAAACTCATCAAGGTGTGGATAGATGCTGCAGCTCAGATCTTCTTCTCTCTGGGTCCAGGGTTCGGCGTGCTCCTTGCCTTTGCCAGCTACAACCCATTTCACAACAACTGCTACAAGTGAGTTTCTTCAGACACACAGGCGATATTCAAAATCCAGTATTGTTCATACACAATTGAAATGGGCCTGGTGGACAACCTTAATGCTTCCATTGTTCACAACTAGTGAATATTTAACTTGGCTCTGACATTGCTGTCTTCCTAGTTCCACTCAGCCTTATACTTTCTCCCGCTCAGAGATGCCTTGATCACCAGCTCTGTGAACTGTATGACCAGCTTCCTATCTGGCTTCGTTATATTTACCGTGCTGGGATACATGGCAGAGATGAGGAAACAAGATGTAGATGCTGTGGCCAAGGACGCTGGTAAGAACCAACATAACCAACATATTAAATATTTGATAAACCTCACGCTAGTGGTAAAATGCATTTGCTGATTGAGTCTAGATCATTGCTGTTTGACATAACAAGGTTTTGCTAAGGTTTTCAAAAATACACGTGAGGATGATTTCCAAATGTCTTGTCATTTCTGTTTCACCCAGGTCCCAGTTTGCTGTTCATCATTTATGCAGAAGCCATAGCAAACATGCCTGCTGCCACTTTCTTTTCCATTATCTTTTTCCTCATGATCATCATGTTAGGTCTGGACAGCACAGTAAGTTTGCTGATTACTAATTTATGTGCAAAAGTCGACTCAATGACCTGTTTGCTCAATGTTTGCTGTGTCCTTGTTGTACCTTATAGTTCTCTTGTCGCCCAGGACTCTGCTTGTGTATGCTTTCTCAAACCGAAAAGGGTTTCACATATTTGCTTGTTCTGTTTTCAGTGTCAGGTATAATTTGTCATCACTGTTCCATTTAGGATAACATTCCATGGAAACAATGCGATAGGACTTTCATATCACTGTCTGCGGCGATCTTGTCTCCATAAGGCTGTGTTTATTGGCTCTGAAGCAGCCAGCTGCAGAGATCTGTGAGGCTCTTATCACGTTCTGATAATCAGCGTAGAATCAACATTGGTGTGGCTATGCTCCTCAGTTTTATGACTGAGGATATTACTTCAAGCACGGATCCATGTTCAACATGTTGGCCCTAAATGACAGCTATTGATGTTTTTTTTTCTTGAATGTTGTGTTGATTGCTGAATGTGTGGATTAGAACTGCTGTACAGGCTAAAAGAGGTCTAACTGTTAACTACTCTAATGCTCCGTTGACTCTCTTATGCCTGTGACACTAATGAAGGCCACACTGGCATCACACTTGCTGTGAAGGCTATTTAAAAGTGTTGCTTCCAAGTGTGTCTGGAAGTGTTGCTGTAGTTTTTGCCTCTTCAGACTTTTTTCCAATTCTATGTCCAGATTGGTAGTTGGCGGTTGAACCAGAAACATCTACACTGCATGGACAGATGTATTAAACAGCTGCTTAGCAACTTCTTGATAACACATAGATGAGTATTGTAGTCAAGATATACAGTATATCCTTCCCTGCCATTTTTAACTTTCTTTGCTGTCTCTATGTCACATTCTCTCATTGTCGAGCTCTTTGTTTTTGTTCAGGACGTTCTGATTAATCTGATTAGTACCTTCTCCCGCTCCTCCTCACTGTCCTCTCTCCAGTTTGCAGGCTTGGAGGGGGTGATCACAGCTATGTTAGACGAGTTCCCACACATCCTGGTCAAGAGGCGCGAGTGGTTCGTCTTCGGCCTGGTGTGCGTCTGCTACCTCGGGGCCCTCTCCACACTCACATATGTACGTTCAACAACAACATTATACACACACAGGTTCATATTAAATGACATCAACATAGAAACATCCGTTTAGATTTATATACCTCTAATTTTAAAGTAAATCAGTAATTTATACCTTTAACATTTTTTAATTATCAGTGGCATCTTTAGTGTAACTAAACTGTACCTGCACAATTGTATTAAGCAATTTGTTATTACTTTAGGCAATGTCCTTGCTCCATTCCGATCCATGTCTTAAACTCCGTTAGTAAAACTTGTTGTATAAGAGTAATTTGAAAATAACTGTTTCCTTCTCTTTCTCTCACCTCTGTCTCAGGGAGGAGCGTTTGTGGTGAAGCTGTTTGAGGAGTACGCAACAGGACCTGCAGTTATAACTGTGGTGTTGCTCGAAGTCATCGCCGTCTCCTGGTTTTACGGTAAGCTGTAGGAGAGGTGCTATGCGTGAACATAACAGTAATCTGAGGCCGTATTATCAGTCAAAGATGTCCTGATAGTTTGGCCTCTGAAGTGATTGTGATACGACTGGGTTTCAGGTACCAACCGCTTCTGTAATGACATCCAGTTAATGCTTGGTTTCTACCCGGGCTGCTTCTGGAGGGTTTGCTGGGTGGCCATCTGCCCGTCCTTTCTGCTGGTGAGGCATAATGAACACTCTTCAAAGGATCAATTCAAGAACAATTTACACAGACATTTGACACTCTCTTGCCTTTGCTCCAGTTCATCATCATCAGTTTCCTGGCCTTTCCTCCAGAGGTCAGCTTGTTCAACTACCACTACCCACAGTGGACCACCGTCCTGGGCTACTGCATTGGAGTGTCCTCATTCATCTGTGTACCTTCTTACATGGTCTTTCACTTGCTCAATGCCAAGGGCACATTCAAACAGGTATCCTTTCCTTTTCTTCCCCTTTTTTCCCCTTTTTCCCCCTTTCATTTTCAATCTTACAGAGAGCGATGACAAGCGCCTAACACTCCACATCCACATTCTATGAAATGTTTGACCACATTACAGAATAAAAGGCAATCTGTTGCACTTAGTCGTGTCCAAACAAACTCCAACCAATGGACCATAACTGATAAAATTGTTTATCAAAACATATTTAATCAACAGCTTACAGGTATCATCATCATTATTGTATGTTACTATATTCTCATACCCTGTTTGAGCTTTGACAGCAGACAGGAGGATTTCAAACAGGATGGTAGACAGATCGCCTTTGGCTTCAATCCAGTATTGGCAGTGCTGCCGAGGCTCACAGTGACACAGACGCACTCTGTCAAATCATGAGGACACATGAGGCCGCACAAGACCAGAAATAACATTTGTTTGTCCACTGTCTCTCACATTTTCTAAACCTGTGCGGGACACCATTGTTGTTGCTCCTGATTGTGTGGCAAACAATGTTTTGATCAAACTTTTAAAGATTTTGATCTGAAACCACTTCATGCCCTACAAATTTCAATTGTACAAGGAGCTGTAGTTTGTAATCATGTACACTGTACTGCGGTAGTTATATAAATCCTTTTAATTTTGAACATATAAAGATATTACAACTAAACCTGCCAACACTGTTATAATGATTATTTAACACTCACTTTCTCTTCATTTACAGCGTCTGTTGAAAAGCATCACACCAGAGCCCAGCTGCAACAGCCATAGAAACTTCATCGTTACCAATGCAGTGTGACCAAACCCTGACCTCCAGAAGGTGCCACTGCTCCAACCTTGAGTGCCCTCTTCTGGGCCAACTGCAAACCTACAGGACAAAGGGGCTACTTTTCACCGTCTTTGCCTCTTTTCGTTTGTCTCCTTCACTCACTTGTCTTTCTCACACTACATTTCACAAGTACAGGTGGAGTTGGGTGGAGCCAAGCTACAGCAGATTTGTTTATAGCGTTGTTTGCTTGTGTTCTATTAGACCGGAATACTTTTGAAGGATTTCTCTAGTGTTTCCTTGAAATCCCAGAGCAAACGTCACACTTCCTGTTCGTCCACTCAAACGTCAGCCAATGACCAAACTTTTCTTCAAGTAATAAAACTAACAGATATTTATACAGTTACTCAAAGTACCTGACCTAATCTGTGTTTATTTCGACAATAAAACATACACTCTAACTGGAGATACTGCCGATTAAAATCAGCAGACCAGAGAGTTCCATTTCAGTCCAATCTCACTGTTAATGGTTGTACTTTCATGTTATGTTGTAGCAAAATTCAGGTCTATTTTTTACATCTGTTACTGAAGCCAAATATGACATCTGTTCTGTTCATATTTCTAAAATTGTTTGATATTGTTGTGGTTGTAACGTTTTGTCGGCTCTCCTGTTTGATGCCATCTTGGTCGAGTGATGATTTGCAATGACTTCTTTTACGCTGTGAAGTACTCGAAGACAGAACCTACCATGTGCGTTCATTCTATAACTGCAATATAAGGTGTGTATTTATTTTATGACATTTTGACTTTGATCACACTTCACAACCATGAGATGACGCTGATGGTCCTTGTTTGGATCACGTTCTCCGCTCTTGTTGGCCTACTATGTAACTGTCAGTAGTGGAAAAACAAAATGTGGATCAGAGCTCATATCAATAACGATATCATAATTAAAAATAACTAGAATTACCCTTTACTTTCTACCAAAAAATAAACAAAACAGTGTGTATGTTTCTGTGCGTGTGCACATGTGGCTGTGTGTAAGAGTGTGTGTAACTGTGTGTATGTGTAGGAGCAGGAGTTAAAATATGGCAAGTACTGTACATCTACATGTGTATTTACTAGTCACTCTGATGTTGGTGTAATCTATCTTGTGAATACCTGTCTCCTCCCTCCATGGATATGTGTGGGTGTGTGAATGTGCACCTTGGTTACTTTGTCACTGCACATAGATACTTGTGCAAAAAAGGATTAGAGGTGTTCAGAACTTGTGCATGCTGAGATGTGTGTGTGTGTGTGTGTGTATACTGTACTGAATGTGTGTGTGTAAGTGAGAGACGGTGCATGTAATGTGAACTGTTGTCTTGTAAACAGCCAAAATATCTTATGAAGGAAGTGGACTCGCCCTCTTTCTCTCTCTCTCTCTCTTGCTCCTTCCCTCCCCAAGCTTATATAAGATCTATGTATGTCCATAAAAGACTATTGAGAAATACACCTGTAAAGAATAAAGATATAAATATATGGGAATTGACAGAAAATAAAGATATATGGAAATAAATAATGTTTGTCGTCTGTGTGATGGTCTTGTTTGTCACAGTTACAGTTTCACACTGAAAAATTCACTTGTTTATTTTGTCTTGAGAGAGATCATTGATTTTAAATTAATATACACTAGAAACACAATTCAAGTACATAATATAGTATATGACAGGGTTTCTCAATCTTGGTTCCCGGGGACTCACTGCTCCAACACACCTGACTCAAATGGTCAGCTGATAGAGCCCAAAAATGAACTGTTGATTTGAATCAGGTATGTTGGAGCAGGGATACATCTAAAACATGCAGGGCAGTGTGTTTGGAGAGACCCTGGCATATAAGACCACTTAGAAAGTGACACTCCATGGAGAGCTCCCCAGAGAGGTCGGTGGTTAAGACTAGTACTCCTGTGTGTGCAGAGACATCATGGTCACAAGTTCAACTCCACCGCTGGAAGGTTGCACTCAATTGTAAGTCACACTGGATAAAAGCGTCTGCTAAATTACATGTAATGTAATGTCAGTGGGGCTGTTTAACTCCTTTCCCCATTTACTGAGTGGTATTTTCCCTTGTCAGTACATTCCATTTAATTTAATTCACTCTCATTATTTTTTTATACACCACGCTGTCAACAATTCACAATTCAGTGTGATCTATGACAAATCTGCACCAAAACATTTAATGAAGTGATGCCTATAAAACCTAGTTACCACTGAAATGGTATTAAAGCATTGATGTGGCGATGAAAAAAATGACTTGATACTTATTCAATAGCAGTGGAGCTGCTTGTGAAGCTGCTCTGTGTCGCAATATACAGAGTCACAACTTCACTGCTCACCTCCAGTGATTGTGTTAGTATAGTGCATGAGAAACAGGCACACATCAGGGATCTTACACCAGTGAATTGAACAGTGAATCTGATGCTAGTGTTGGTTCAGATCTGGTTGTTACATCATGGTCAGACTCATTGTTGATCTGTGACACACATGTAACACCATAGTGATTTAAGGAAGAAATCATGTCTAGTCCGTACAGTATTATGACTGGTCTGATATAAAAGGAGACTGACACACAGCAGAGCACACAGTCTGTGGTATAAACACTGACCTTGTCAGACCAGTATTCCTCATGGAGGCTAAAACCTGGTCCTAATGAGGCAGAACCTTATTTGTGAGGAACTGGTTAAGTTTATGGATAAGATGTGAATTATTGTTATGGTTAAGGTTAGGGAGAACGCTTTGTTTAGTCTGTGCAACGCTCTGTGTTTGTGTGTGCGTGTGTGTATTTAGGTGTCCAACATGACGTTTCCTTGTCATCACTGATTAATTCTGCAGATCTGCAATCAGCAGCTTCAGTGTGCAGTCTAGTGTTCATGTGCAGTTTCACACAAAGTATTGCTGAAAGGACGATCATCAGCTCACGCCACGTGAGCACTGGCCCCAGCACAGATGTGGTGCAATTATACTGTATATTATAGCCATTACATGCAGGAAATTAAGCAGATCGCCTGATTAAAGTTTCATTATTTTAGCATGAATTGCACATGTGCTTGTATTTCAACACGTTGACCTCCTAGGTTCGAGATGACATTCATATGGACTTGTTTTTGGTGTATGTGTGTTGTGTATACTGTGTCTTGAGTTATGTGTCAGAAGCTTTCCCTATTCATTTTTTTTACTTCTTTATACTGAATACTCAATAATTATGATGAGGAAGCATAGTCAGGAAGAGTTTGCAGACTGTGCAAGAACGTTGGAATCCACAGTGACACCTTGGGAGCCTTCAATGCAGCACGTTTGTGAGGAACTTCCTGTGGTTATATGCCTTAAAGCAGTCCTGTCTTTGAGCATGAGTGTGTACATTTCCAAATTATTCACCTTAAAGATGATTAAAGTTACTATTCCTTGTTAATAAATGTGCAAAAAAATACTTTATTTTGTCATTGTGGACTACTGAGTGTAGAATAATGAGGGGGAAAAAAGTCATTTTAACAGTGTTAATATAACAAAAAAAGTGACAGGGTTTGAATACTTTCTAAAAGCACTGTATGTGTGGGTGTGTGCATTTTATTGTGGCAATTTCCTCTGAGCTCCCTTCCCCCCCTCGACTGACAGACACATCCTGTGTTCTGTGCCTCGCCTTATCGCAGAAGATCTATATTAAACACTGCAGCACAGCCCGCGTGTGTCCCTCCACTCCTGCTGTACCTGTCATCTCAGCATCTGGCCGCCTGCCTGCCAAAGCCCTGTCCCTATCAGGTGTCTATCAAGACCACCAGCTCATTTCATCTCTTTATCCAGTTCCCATATCTTCTCATATTTTTCTTTTCTTGTATTAATTTGGTCAGACCAGTCAGAGCCAGCCTGGGCTCAGTGTTTGTGAGTGCATCTATCTGCACGCATGCTCACTTTTTCTCCCAAATGTGTCATTTTGAGAAACTCTGCATGCGACAGGATTTCATTTGCACAGTGAAACCCTGTCGCACATCATTCAAAGCAGTCCACATCTTCTTTCCACTTTGCACAGAGCAGCTGAGTTTGACATATCTTTCAACTCGCTCTCTGACTGTGCCCTCTTTTGGTTCCTGGTTTAAGTATTTTTTGACAGCAATCCAGAGGGTCAGTCCTTATTTCAGACGGAGGAAACGGTGGCATTTTCCTCTCTAACTTGCTCCGTCTGTCCTCTGTCTGTCTCTCCATTCCTTCCTCTATACCCAGCCTCTGTGCTGATCCCCTGATACCACTGCTTCCTCTGAAGAACAGGAAATGAAACTCTTTTTTTCTCCCTCCAATCTGTTGCTCCTGCTCTTTATCACACAAACCTTGATTCCCTGCAATGGCTGTCTCTCACTCCCCTAATGAACTAATTTTGCACGAAGGGAGAATACCATCTTATCTCTGCAGAGAAGGCCCTCTTCTGTCTGTCGCTCTCTCTTTGACACACTCTTCCTCCATCTCTCTCTCTCTCTCTCTCTCTCTCTCTCTCTCTCTCTCTCTCTCTCTCTCTCTCTCTCTCTCTCTCTCTCTCTGTCTTGTCAGTGCTCACTTCTCCTGTCTCCTCAGTTCATATAATTGTTGCTAAGATACGCTGAGAGGCCCCTGATCTCTTGTCTTCTCATTACAGTTGATAAGATGAGAAAAATGATGAGCTCAAGAGAAAGAAATGTGTTTTTAAGTGTTTATGTTTGGCTTCATGAAGAGCACGCACTGGCGTTGATCATTAAGAGACATGTGTGCATGTATGTACAGTATATTTGTTATAATTTTACAATTATTCCTCCAGATATTCTTCATATGTAGGCTGCAGGATAACAGCCTCCTGCCATTTTCGGTCAATCTTTAGAAAAACAGAAAGGAGACTAGTTACACACATGGATGTCAACTGGATGAAAAGTATATAATTATTGGATATTATATAATATATGGCACCTGCTTTGTCAAAGCATGCCAAATATCTTTGAAGAATATAATTAGTCTTATACTGAGATCTATTAAGTTTTCTCATATAGTGGAATAGTTTTTATTTCATCTCATTTAGTTGCTTCATGACTTCCTTATATTCTCATCTTAAAACAACATGGTCATGTTTTAAATTTTTCACACCTACTGTATAACTGGTCTTTGTATGAACTATATATATAGTGGCAAAAGTCGTTCGCTTAAGGCAGGTTCTTGGCTCCTAGATACTTTCAATTCCTCAATGACCAAGGCAAGGAAAAGTCATGTAAAGGGTTTGCACATTTATTTCCTGTTCTTTCCACAAAGCCAATTTCCCTTCCTTGCAAGAATATTTGATTAAAGGCTTTAACTGTACATAAACTGTATATATATATATGTGTGTGTGTTTAATTTCCCTTTGGGTCATAGTATCTAATTCTTCTTGTTTGTTTGTTCTATAATTGTGTTGATGGGACCACTTTGAAAATGAAACGCTGCATCATAAAATGGGGGCAATCCTTCTAATGAATTCAAATACATATATTGGTATTTGCTTAAGTTTCTAAATAATAATGATTAAGTTTATGAATCAGTTATGTGTTCAGCTTTGACTGCAGAATGCGAATGAAAAGTAATAATAAAAAGAAGAGAGACTGGTTATTGTAATCACACAGTTACTCTGGGACAATTATGTTACAAACTGTGAACACCTCTGATAAGTAGAAGTGAACTTAACTTCAGTGCTCTTTGCCTGCTGTCAGTTTGCTGCTATCACAGTTCACATAAGACACAACATAAGACAAATTATGTTTTTAGACATATTACAAACTAGTTACAGCTTTAAATGCATATGAACCAGGTTTTATTCATTCGTCTTAATCTGAAAAAAGAGCATCTCTTCTTTCCAGTCTCTCGTATAGGACTAAGAATATTTTTTAAATGGGGCCACATCCCCCCCTGTTGGTTATGTGTAGTATCATCATGACACGAGAACCAGAACCACTTGGGTTGATGTGATTTGGCCACTAGGGGGACTGGAGCTCTATGGACAGGAGTGTGAGGTGATCAGGGTGTGGAAGAGAGAAAAAATACAGCATTAACAGCAGTAGACAATGACATCATCATTGGAGTATATTTGATTAGTATAGGTGAAAACAAAATGACTCAGTGAATGTATACCTGAAATGTGAAAAACTCAACATTTTAAGTCAACAGTGATTTTACTTTGATATAGGTCTCAATTTATTTTCAATTATTTCAATTTTGCATGGGGCCACGGTCCAGGTCTTTCTGTGTGGAGTTTGCATGTCCTCCATGTGTGTGTGTGTGCTGTCTCCATGTTCTCTGGTTCCCACAGTCCAAAAACAAAACAAAATAAAAACAATAGAATGTGTCGATGCCAGTATTCACTAAATTGCCTGGGAGTGTGTGAGTGATTGGTTGTTATCTCTATATTATGTTGGCCCTGCGATGGACTGGTGACCTGTCCAGGTTGTACCCCACCTTTCGACCTACGACAGCTGGGACTGGCTCCAGCAGCTCAGCGACCTTCATGTTGATAGGCAGTGGATGGATGGGTCCTTTTGCACAGCAGCCATTTTGACAGGTCACATATAGCTTCCTTAGTGCACGCATAGACCATATATAAAAACAATGGACAATGGAAGTATTCTGTCACACACACACACACACACACACACACACACACACACACACACACACACACACACACACACACACACACACACACACACACACACACACACACACACACACACACACACACACACACACGGAAAGGACATCGCACTGACTTACATTCATTTCCTGGAGACTTACTCTACCTTTAACCATATTACTACTGACCTAATCCTAATCCTAACCCTGACCCTGACCTCATCCTAACTTTAAAAACATGGTCTTCACCTTAAAATGTACTAATTAAGATTATGGGGACATGGTTTTTGTCGCCATGAGGAAGACAAGTCCCCATAAGGTCCCCACGACATAAGGAATATCATGTACAAACACAAACCTCACCTGATTCAGAGCGGAGCTTTAATTGTAAGGAGGATTGTCTTAAATCCTGACTGTTATAAATCTCTTACGTAGCCTCATCCTCTTCTCTAATCCAAATCTTGTAATCTCTAACACCCTCACTTCCCAGGTCTCTCTTTGCGCTGCTATGGTTATCTGTGATTTTTATTCTTCCTCTTCTTCCAGCATCCCTCTTCAGTTTGCGCTTTTGTCACATCCCAGTCTCATAAACGTGGTTTAGGTATTGTGTTTTCAGCCCAAATGGCAGAGGGCTGAGTTCTATGGGACACGCATATAATATCTATATCTGTCTAACCTTTAGGAGGAGCAGGATCATTCAATTTCTGAACATCGTGTGAGGGGCCTCGTGGGCTCCACCCTGACTACAAGGCTGCATATGGAGGGGGGTGAATATGAGAGTCATCAATCATTCTGTCATGTCTTTATCTGCCATCATTTCCATCGTATGATTTTTCTATAGTTCTATCGCTCCTGTCTTTCACCACTATTCATCCTCCTCAAGTGCTAAGTAATCACTGCTTTCTGTTTTATTATTTTCCTATTCCTCATCTACTACGCTTGTACCACTGAGGCTTATGATTTGATCAATAAAAAAAGGGAAGGGTGGAATAATGGAGGATGAGGACAGGGGGGAGAGGAAGAGTGGAAGGAGGCAATGACCCAGATAATGGAATGAGTGAGTCCTTGTGTAGACCTCAGCTTCACACCCATGCATCTACACCTTCCTCTGTGTCCCCAACACACACTCCATCCCTGCACATCCACTCTTACTGTGTAATGACTTCCAAATTATTGTTGTGCTTTTATTGGACAGTGGGGAAAAAAAGACAAAGTAGCAGTGTTTGTTGTCGTCTGTGATTTGACACCTCAGATCAACAATAGAGGTATGGAAGGGTCCGTCAAGGTGCAACGTATCTCCCTTCCATCTTTCATCTCCTTCATGACCCTCTATATATTCACACACACATGCACACACCTCCCCCTGCTTTCACACCACAAGCCCCACCACCACCTCTACTCTCCCAGGAGACATGGGTAAGTGGAAAAAATGGAAGCCAGTGAGATGTGAGGTCAGGTGTTCTACTGCTGCACATCCTGTGTAGAAACACAGAGGAACACCGTGATGCATTATTCATGCTGCTTTATGTCACCTAACCAACATCATGACACACACACACACACACACACACATGCTGGTTTTACATTATTTGTGTGGACACTCAGACATAATGCTTCCCCCTAGCCCCTGACCTTAACCATAACCATCACAGCTTAATACCTAAACCTGACCCAGCCTTAATTCTAACCCTAAAACCAGAGAGAAATCTTACATATCGATCCGTACCATTTTCCAGTTTATTTGACTTAATTGATGACTGGCAGTGATATTTGTATGAATGGGGGGTGGATGTCAGTCCTTTTGACAGCTGGTAACCAGAGCGCATGCGCAACAACAGGGCACGGCCTGCTCCTTGGTGTTACTAC
Organism: Microchirus variegatus; assembly: GCF_963457635.1. Classification (NCBI taxonomy): domain Eukaryota; kingdom Metazoa; phylum Chordata; class Actinopteri; order Pleuronectiformes; family Soleidae; genus Microchirus; species Microchirus variegatus. Next base: position 22,570,296 of record NC_139804.1, on the reverse strand, counting down.
AGTTGTACTCAGAAATAACGGGGCACGGAAGCCTATCAAAATAAAAGGATACCTCCAATTGTTTTTACGATATAGTATTTTTTTAACCTTTCAAAAAATACACAGTGAAGCCTTATCACAACATGTTGTTTTGTCAATTTCTTTAAAACAGCAGTAAATACGACTACTATACTACTACAATACATGCATTTATACCCACTTACTCACTTGTCTTAGAAATCTGCTGAGCTTTATATTAAAATAATAATAATAACAATAATAATAATAATAATAATAATAATAATAATAATAATAATAATAAATAAAAATAAATACTGTAGTATATTTGAAACGCTCTACGCCGTTTGCATTACACAAACCAACAAAAACACTTACATGTGTATTGGTTTAAAAACAAAACAAGAGTTGTTTTTTTCACTTTATTGATGCTACTAAATTACTTGCAACATTGTGTCTGTTCTGTAACTAAGTTTAGGCTTTCATCTAAAATAAGCTGTATGGGTGGAGTATAATGATTTGTGCTTCACTGACAGTTTGACAATCGCAGAAAACGAACATTGCCTAAATACTTTATTTTATTTTATTTTGAAAAGCGAATTTACCGGATCCACGCGATGATTCAGTGTAACTTGACACTAGCAGGGAAACCGAGCAGCAGTGACCACAGTGAAAGCCTTGGAGCTCAGTGGAGGTTTCACTGTGGCTCCTGTCTGAAATAATGTCTGTCGACCCGGCGCGGTACTCTCCGAGGTGACCGAGGTCAGAGCAGCAGCAGCAGCAGCCGGAATGGCCCTGGTCACCGTCCAGCGGTCACCGACACCGAGCACCACCTCCAGCCCCTGCGTGTCTGTAAGTGGTTTGACATCCTCGCCTCTGTCTCGGTCAGACTTTTCGAAACGTTAGCCCAGTTGTACCCGGTCATGGTTCACATGGGAGGCTAACCTGGCTGCTAACAACACACTGACTAGCTAACTTATTGTGGTCCAGCAAGTAAAACACTGACTGGTCCTGAAGTTATTGAGATGTGTTTAAAGTTAACCAGCCAAGAAAACTAACCGAACTTAGCTCTGCAGTATTAGCAGTGAACAGGCTAACACTTCCTTCGTTTCAGAGCATCAACAAACTATAACATATACTAATAACGACAGGCAAAACCAGTTGTTCTGTTTATGTTATGATGTGTTAAATCTTGTTTTATTTTATTTTGTTCATGTTTTGAGGTTGTGTTGTGTTTATTGTAGGGCTTCAACTAGAACGATTATTTTCATAATCGGTTCATCTGTCGATTATCGAGTACTTAAAAGCTCCATAAAATGTCAGAAAAGTTATATGGAGTAAAGAAACCAGAACATATTCACATTTAAAATGCTGAAAAATCATTCTTATTATCAAAATAGTTGACCATTCATTTAGTAATTGATTAATAATCAATTTATTGTCACAGCCTTAGTTTGTGTTGTGTTATATGTTACACAATGTATGTTTCGTTGAATAGTTTGATATTGTTAGAACATTGTTGTGTTGTGATGTCCCATTATGCTGTGTTGTGTGATATTATGGGTTATGTTGTGTTATTTGTCATGTTGTCCTGTGTTGTGTTATGTTGCTTTCCGTTTTTTTTTATTTTATGTTGTGTGTGTTTTTTATACACTATTAATCTTTGTTGATGTGTTGTGTTATGTTATTGTTTGTATCATGTCAGTATTTGTTATTTCACGTAATGTTTCCTTCTGTGCTATGTTAAACAGTATTATGTTATGTTGCCTTTACTGTTCTGTTATATATTATTATGTTATTTCATCTCATGTTGCGTTATGCTTCTTGTTGTTATGTTATTGGTCAGTCATGTTTGGACTGCTGTGGCTCACTTGCTTCTATCACTGGTCAGTGTAGTGACGGTGAAGGCCGTGGTAGAGCAGCCTGTAAAGCAGGTAAGTGTGACAGTCCTGTCAGACCTTGTTGGTACAGTCCTCTTATCCCCTCTGACACTTTGAGGCTTCCCATGTCTGCTGTCAAACTCCTGACACAGACTCATACTGGGCTGATGGTGGTGGTGGTGTGGCTGCTATAGATAAGACCTATGCTGTACTAATGATGCCTACACCCGTGGCTGGATGTCCAAAAACACATCTTATAGCTGGAGATTGTGACCTGTTGTCAACATGACACAGTGCAGTGTTCAGCCACATGCAACTCCAATCTGTCCTTGCTGTTTTGGAGTGACTTGTTTTACCAGACATCATGGCGAAGGTTGATGGAGAATCACGAGACAGCCATGCAAATTATGATGAATGGATTAGGAAAATCCCCAGCAGAGGGACGGTTGACAAAATCAGCATCATATAATGGCTGGGACTGTTTGCTGAATTTTGCTCGGTGGGGGTATTTTAACAAGTCCTGAAGAGAATAAAGTTATAGGCAGTGACAACATTAAACATTTAAAAGGAAATGTAATTACAATTATATCCAATCTAGGGCAGATCAAACAAACAGTGCCCAAGTCAAACATTTAATTGACCTTTGAGGCAGTGAAATGATCCAATGTGGAGGTTACCAGCTGCTTGTCACAAGACCCATTTTGGATGGGGAGCAGCCATGTGAGCTCTCTTGTGGGATGTTTTTGCTGAGAGTGGGGACAGAGAGCAGTCACAACCTGGGAAAGAGACGGAAGAGCTGAGCTGGAAAAAGCTGGGAATGAGCTCTTAAAGGAAACCCTTGCAGCTTGAATGTTGCTGCTATTTGAATGCATCTGTGATAGGATCTTCCCTGTATGCTGCTCTGAAATTGCTTTTCCAGCACTTTGACAAATGAAACACAGATCATTGACCCATTGATTAATAAGGTTTGCTTTACAGTGCAGAATAGACACCCTTCAGTGGTTGTGCACAGTAATCTGCCTAGCAGCACATCACATCCCCTGTTCTCATTGGCTTTAAGACCACTCCCTACACATCCATGCAGTGACATGGTAACCATGGAGATCAGCCTGTACATTATACCCAAACCATGAGCAGGCTTATTATGGTATTTGTCATACATTGGAAAGTATATACAGCACAGTCATATCAGTGGTGTGTGTGTGAGTGCTTTGCAGAGGTGTAATAGTATACTGGTATCTCACTTGTCTTAGAAATATGCTGAGCTCTGCAGATCTGTGGTGTGCAGGGAGCATATGAGTCTGAGCATGGATTCCATTTCTTCTGTGTCACCATAGTTTGCTGTCTTGACTGCAGACTGTTGGGCAGCTGATGATGATGAGGCAGAGATCATCTTTCAATACCTAATCACTCATGTAGATGCACCTTCCTCCTCCTCCTCAATCCTATGCTCCTCATGACCTACTGCATTCAGCTCTCTGCCTGATCTTCCTCCTCCATCATCATCATCTTGCATCAGCGTTAATGAGCACTAGCTTTTGGACATTAGTTATTGTTTATCTTAGTGAGCCATATGGCTGGGCAATATATCAATATTCTATCAAAACTGTGAAAGATATTGTTTTAGATTTTAGATGTCGTAATAGGTGACGACTTAATCTATTATTATTATTATTTTTTTAAAGACTGTTGCTGTGCTGATATTGAGACATTTAATCAAATATTGATTCAAATTATAAAGAAAACATTGACATGGAATAAACATATGAATTTAACAACTCTTCATCTTGAAGTAGCGCTGGACAGTTATGGCCAAAAACATTATCACGATTAAAAATCCATCAATATTGATAATTATTATGAATAAAAAGTCCGATAATTTAAGATTAAGGTTTGCCTCTGAGAGATTTTTGAAAAAATAACAAATTGCAGCAAAAAAATTCTTATTGAACAGAAAAAACAGAGTGTCTCAAGGTTTACCTAAAAGCCAAAAAATGCAAATTTTCTTAAGAATATCACACAATATTTACAATAATGCAGTCCCTGTCCTATCAGAAGCACAACCCTGTGAAAAGAAAACTTTCCCTCAGCTCAGTCAAAAATCTGTGTCCCGCTTTAGCCAGTACATTGTGACATAGCCTAAAAATATTGTAATATTATTATGAATCCATGCATATCTTTGTGGGTCCTTTTACATATGGGGAAATGTCTCTGTGGTTTTGCTTGTGCGTGTGTATTTGCCAGGATTGACAGATTGATGCCAAATAAAAAGTTCCCAGAGTTTTGTGAGGGATTAGTGAAACAAGCAGGGATTAAAATGGTCAATGTGGTGAACTGCGCTGGTTGCAGTGGTGGGGGAGGAGGATGATTGCATTTTGGAACGGCAGAGCAGGGAGGGCACGGACACGCAGTCTGTTTCAGACTTATCCTTGGTGCCTGCCCTGAGCCTCAGTTAAAATACCACACTGACCCTGCCATGTGACTTGAGTCCCAGATGAAAGTCTGCCAGCAAACGTGGCACTCTTTAATGCAAGGTTAATTGAGTCTGACTCAGCATGTGAAGCAAATGGCCACCCAGGTCTCTGGTCAGTGTGTTCTGTATGAGTAGCAGTTCGTTACAGCACCTCCGACTGTGAATGTTCGCCAGTATAGTAAATTGGCCCAGTGTGGGATCAGTAATGTCAAATCTATTCTAATCTAATTGAACATTAAAATTATTGTTTCTATCTTATTCCCTCTTTAGGAGTCCGGCAGTGGTGAGGATGACCGCCGCTCTCAGCCAAGGAGGTTAGACCACACTGAATGTCCAGTCTGTTTTTGTCCACACTCCTGTTCAGTAGCATGTATAAAACTGTAAGTCAAGATTTAGGCCACTAGGGGGCGTCGCTACATCACATTTCCCCAGTTTACTCAATTATTGTGTACATTTACAGTCTGATTTAGCTGTTACATTCATTGTATACAGGAAAGAATAACACCTAATTTAATAAGCAGAATGTAAATGTATGCTCAATGGAAACAAATTCACATAGAATAACAAAACCCTTTGCTTGAAGGTGTTCTTCAATCGACCCAGTTTTCCCTTATCACTTCAGCTGAGTATTTTGCATTTAAGGTTCTGTTGTACACAGTTTACAATAAAAATATGCATACTTTTCTTCTGTGAATTCTACAAAACAAACAGAGAAAACACAAAATGTTAACACTGTGGTGTGTCCTTCTATCCCTCTGCATTCAATACAGGTTTGGTTTTGTTCTTTTTACTATTAAGAAATGTTTTACCACTAAACATTAAGTTAAAATACTATGTTAATATGAACGTGCCCACACTGTTTCGCCCCCCCCCCCCTTTATGTATGTTTGGTTTTTGTGCATTTTAAAGCCCTGCTAATTTATAAAAGCCAATGTCTGTGTGAAAAGAGGGAACAGTGTGAGACAAACGAAAGAGAAAAAAAGAGAATATGAACTTAATGTTGGCACTATTGACACTTGAATTATTATGAATTATTTGAAAAGGTGTGTGTGTCTCAATTCATATTCAAGATTCAAGATTGAAGAGGTTTATTGTCATATGTTGACAATAAAGTTACATATATTGTAACTGCAGTATTAGTACACTAAGTACACTTATTAGTATACTGAATGCTACTGCACCTGAGACTTTGTGTAGTAAAGACTAATACAAAAAATTAATGGAAATAGGTGCTAGTAAATACATTATTTGTGCCTTTTATTATGTAGTAAAATTCACACAGTGTATTTTGAGGATTATGCCAAAGCAACCTAGCGACAGGGAATATTTTTCTAAACACTTTTTTACTGGGGTAAACGCTCACGTCACAGCTGGGATTGATTTTCGTGACTCTTCCTCACTGTTGTGGTTGACTGATGTGCGTGCCTGTACTTTCATAAAAGATGCAGACGTCAACATTTGTTACTGTACTTTTGTCTGAGATGACTCAAGTGGCTTTCTCATTGTGCTGAGCTGGATTCTGGGCCACGGCCCTGGAAGGAATTCAAACACATCGGCTTGTGCGTGCGTGTACGTGTGTGCACGTGCACGCTTTTGTTTGTTCTTGTGTGTGTTTGTCTTTGTTTTGTTTCATGAAAAACAAGGTCCTCAATGTGTTGAAGGTTCGCACACAGTCTGCATCACTTCAAATGTAATTAAATGTTATCCGCACTACAGTCTCTCTGTGGGGACATTAGCAAACAATCATTAAATAGTAAGTGGAACACCAAATCGTGAACAGACTTTCCATCTGTAATGAACTTTGGAAGGGGCGTGTGTCAACTATTCTATGATTTGAAGTGCGATTTAATACGTCTCATATTTATTATGTAATTATTGTTTAAACTGTTTAATATAGCAGGTAATGAGATGCTGCAACACGACTTGAATGATGCACTCTTTCTGCGTTCACCTCAGCCTCAGACAGTTTGATGTCTTTACCTGTGAGTCTACTGCAGATTGAAGGACTGGTCTGAGTGAAATGCTGCGAATCTCCTCTTGTCAGGAGGCTGTAAACATCAGATACAGGATATCAAGTAGTTTTTGTAGTGTGCTAATAAGAAGCACTGCTGAGTTTTTCTCTTGTGCCCCTTTTCCACCAACAATTCCAGGAACTTATTAACCTGAGGAAAAGAATTCCCAGTAATCTGTGTGGTTTGTGTTTCCAGAAAACGACACTCGGTCGTTTCCTGTAGCCGACTCAACGTCCTGCAGAGCCTTCCTTTTCTTTTGCTCCATATTTTTGAAATTACAGATGGCGAAATTAATAAGTTCTGTCTTCGTCTTCTTTCAAAGATCTTGTTTAAGGGTGGGTTGCAGTCGCACTGGCTTAAACAGCTGCAAAGGTTGCTCCACCAATCAGTGTTCTTCAGCACACAACCCCTCTAGAGTTCCTGGTAATCTGAAAAGTCCCTCGTCACGAGTAGGTACTTTCGGTGAAAGTTTGGGGTCGAGGGAAAGTTTTTTCCCCTAGGAAATTTTGATTGAAACGTGCTGAGGTTTTTCAAAATCCAGGTTAAATGAGAAAAGTTCCTGCAGTGGAAATGGCGTATGTGTTCATTTCTTTTTCGTTCCTTCCACTTTCTTGAATACATGTCCTGGACCCAGTCACAACATGGGCCCAGTGAGAACTTGCTTGGCAAAAGCAATTGCATTTGAAAAAAAGTTGATTCCCACTGGTCCACAGTCTATGAGAATCAAAGTCTCCAGTCCTGAGCTCATACACACAGCAGAGGTTTCATCTGCTCACTGTCGGGCCATTCAGTTAAAGGGACACTGTGTAGTATTTATGGGTTTATATAACCCAAAATCCACTTTTGTATACATATTATGTGCTCCTTGTCTAGTCGCTGTATAATAGTTTTTGTTTCATTTTCGTAGTGTTTTAAAAAGTCATGTAAAATAACATGGTCGCGGGCCGCGGTTGCATAGCCACTATTAGCAGCGAGACGCCATGTTTCTACCGAAACCTATAAGGACAAACGCGAGAGAACAAATCAAGCGTCACTTTACTTGTAGCGGAAGTCCCGCCTCCTCTCTCTCCGCTTCGTCTGCTACGGCCGCGGTAGCTCGCCCTCTCCCTCGCCTCACAAACCTCATCTGCTGACACGGAGAAAGACGATGAGGACAACATTTGACCGGCTGCGGATACCGTAGCGCTCAGGGAAGGGAGGGGGTGAGCAGAGATGCAGTTCTTGGTTGTAAATTTCAGCCTCTCCTCTAGATGTCACTATAAGCTACTTACTTCACCTTTAAGTGTTTTGCAATCTGCACACATGCATGGCATTGGCTAATAAAGAGATATTATTAGCTGTATTAGCCTAGCAGCATGTTGAAATGATTGCATTTGTTTTTCATGGTCAAACAGAAAGGTCTGTTTGGTTTAGAGATGAGCTGTTTCAAACACACAATGTGTACTTTCTACCACTCAGGGTCTGTCAGTCAAAACAGTAAGAAAAGGCTGAGGTTGAATGGACCTTAATTATATTATAGGAATTGTCTGCATAGAGCTTCGATGGCGGAACACACACCAAGCTGCAAGGAATAATTGTGATTGTATAGTGTCAAATACACACTATATAGCGCAAATACAAAAAACAACACACTGACTTGTTGTACCTGATATTTCCTTCCTCACTTTGGTGTTTCTTAAAGTATTTGTGGTACTATTCAAATGTGGTTGTGCGTTTTCTATGTGTTTTATGGTAGACACTGAGGTATCCCAAAGTCCTGCAGCCAGCACAGTATAATATACAGGAGAGTCATAGGAGAATGTGTGTGGGTTTGTAAGTTGTGCACTGTTGCAGTGCTCAGTAAATTCAGTCAAAGTTCTGTAAAGCCTCCATGTTTGTCGGTGTCGGTAAATGAACCATCCAATAATAATAATAGTGTATGACTGCAGCATGTTGACGGTTCCTGGATCCCATATGCGACATGGGATCCAGGAACTTTCTCGGTGTCAAGACATATTAAATCAATGAAACGCGGTGACATCACTCCTGCAACCCTCAAACACACCCCGATAATTCTGAGAAGGACATGTGGTCCCTATTATGTGTTAGGTAACACAACATAGCAGCAGCAGCTGCTCTACATTTACTATATGCACACGCTCATACATGCAGATCTTATTCTCCATATGTCTGACATCATTTTAGTCCTGTATGACCATTTGGCTCAGTTACCTGAGCATTGGCACAAACCCACACACTCTCTCAGGCATGCAGGGTGCAGCAATGGGCCTTGCTGAGTGACCTCTAACAGTGTATTACATAAGAGCTGAGGTTCATTTAATTGTGCAGTCCCCACCCTACATATGGATTCAAGTAGCAGTATGAAGCAATCTAATCGTATATTTCCGTTCTTGTGATTTCCTATATATGTCTTTGTTTGTTTTCTATTTGGTTATTAAGTCGACTCCTCACTGACTTTCTCTGTCAATGTGTCTTTCGCACAGATGCACACAAGCAGCTGTCTGTTGTGGCTTTATCATGCCAATTAAGTATAGGGAAGGTTTGAGCAAAAACGTTGAAATCCAGAGTTATAAAACCAACTTTGAGCGTTATTGTGAGAGAAAATGGTGAAAGCGCCTGATGTGTTAAGTTCTGCTGTGGCCGGTGGATTAAATGGGTGCTTTTCCTCATTTGTGACTGCCTGCAGGGCTTTTAGGTGACATGACACATCTGTCAATGATCACATAGTCGCAAAGCATTTGAAGCATATGTTTTTAATGTTTCACTTTGCGTTTGAAATCATCTGGCAGTAAACCTTTCAGATTATTTTTGGTGTGGTTGCCAATGTATGACTCTAGATTCATTTGACCATGGTTCCTATATATAATCACTTTAAAATAAAAAAATGTTTGGTGTGTAGACTTGAAATAAGCCTTAAAATAAGATAAGAAGATCCTTTATTAGTCCTGCAGTTGTGAAATTTACATTGTCATGGCAAAGACCGTAAAGATGAAAGTAATGAACATACATTTCCAAGAAAGTACACTATAGATACATATTAACAATAAACTATAAAAAGTTAAAGATTGTCCAGCAGATAATAGCTTGGTAGTCATTCTCCTCTCCCACCACCTCCACTGGGTCAAGGGGACAGCCAAGGACATAGCTGGCTTTTTTTAAATCAGTCTGTCCAGCCTCTTTCTGTCTGCAGCTGAGATACTACTGCCCAAGCAGACCACTCAAAAAATAGATGGCTGATGCCACTACTGAGTCGTAGAAGGTCTGAAGGAGTTTTTCCTGAACTCCAAAAGACCATAGTCTCCTCAACAGTTAGAGTCTGCTCTGACACGTCCTGTGTGTGTGTGCAGCAGCATGATCAGACCAGTCCAGTTTATCGTTTATGTGAACAACCAGGTACTTAAAAGATGTTACCATCTCAGTGTCCATTTCCTGCATGTTCACCAGTATTGGAAGAGTGTTTCCTCTGGAAATATATACTCGATAATATGTGCTGTGAATGTGAAACTCGAAACTCGAAGTGGACCATGCAAACAAAGGAGAACCACATTCTTTCTTGTATGTGAAAGCCACCGTAGTTCCCTGATGCTGGATCCTTGTGTTTATGCTGTAAAACGGCATTGGTATTGTTCACACTCACCTCTAAAGCTCCACATAAAAAGTTCAGGTGACAGTCCCTGGTTTTATCTCTCTCTTGATTGATAGTATATTGGATATAGAAGAAAATACTGATGACTTTGGCCTGAATCAGTGCATTGTTCCCCACTGCAGTCAAACTACGCAGTGGAGGACAAAATTCCATGTGAACAAAGAAGAGCGGTGGTTAGTTTTCTCTCCCTGACCTTATTTTCTATTCTCTTCCTACTGTACAGTATTTCTTTTAACATGACACAATACAGGTAATGGTACTATTTGAATGATGAGTAATTTGAGTAGATTTCCTTTATTCTATTAGCATTAGAAAATACATATGGGTAACAAGATGCTTTGTAGAAAATATGAGAAAAGAAGTCAAAATTCTCACACCCTTTTTGATAAGCACTGTTTTAATATACTTTACAATTATAACAAGAAGTTAAAGCTGGGGGCAAAATATCTGAGCACGGACTCCTCATGTGGAGACAGGTTTCTTCAGATTTCATGGGTGTGGTTGCATATGATGTATTTAATAATGATATTTAATAGTTCTTCAAAGAGAGGGATTACTTACTTTTTTATGTTTATTTATTTTACACAATGAAGAAAATATATATCAACATCTGCTGCGATATTGGTATGAAAAATAAATATTAATTTCACAGAGAGTAAATGAACTTTGCAGTTGGATGCAAGGAAAAACGTATACCTGTAGTCGTTCTTCTTAATTTTGTAAGTCTCCTGGTGACATTTTGTGCTTCTAAAGTCAGGGCTCTGGCTGAACAATTCAAGCACATTCACTTTTATCCCTTAATCCTGCTCTGTTAACTGAGATTTTACGGTTATTTGACCTGTTGGGAGGAAAGTTTCTGGCCCAGTGGGGTCCTTTCTTCATCAAGCGCTGTAGTAACCTTTGTACCATCTCCACACAGGAACTCAGACAGTCACCATTAGCTTCTTGGTGACCTTTCTGAAAGAAGTCCTCCCTCACTGATCAGCCTGGCAGGGCAGTCTGTTAAAAGAAGAATTCTGGCTGTTGGACACTTCTTCCATTTAAAATTATTTAGGCCATAGTGACTTTTGGAACCAGATTGTTGAGGCTTTTCCCAGATCAATACCTCAAAACCCTCTCTCTGAGCCCTGCATGCAGATTTTCTGACATCATGTATTTTTGCTCTGATTTATATTTTGAGTTATGAGTCTCATATTCATAGATGTGTGGATTTCCAAATAAGGCCTAAACCATTTTCTGTTGGTGGACTTAAATCAAGATATTTCAGTGTTGAAGGGGTTTGAATAATAATATTCAAACCCCTTCGCCTTTTCCACAGCCTTAATTTGACAAAATTCAAACAGTTTTTTGTGGAAATCAGGCTGATTTCCACTAAATCTGATAATACAAACAAATTGTATTATAAAAACACAATCATCCTCAAGGAAAATAATTTCTTCAGGATCTCAATTTGTGAGCAAATTTACAGCTAGTGCTTGTGACCCACATTATGTGTTTCGTGCACAGACGTCCACTCCTAACCGATTTATCTTTGCCTTATCTGGCTGTTGAGGGATGTCCATGTTTTTCCAGGGTCTCCTGTCACAGCTCAGTAGGCTGAGAAGTTGGCAAACATTTGAACTAAAGGCGTTGTAGTCCAGGCTGTTCTTTGCTTAGTTTACAGTATTACTTTGAATTGTTTACATAGTTAGAGGCTAGGTGTTTTTACCTGCTGTTGCAACATATAACCTAGTTTTTTTTCATGGTACATGCAGGTTACATGTGAACCTTGAAACAGGTTATCAGCCCATCCCTAATTATTGCATAGTTATCTCGGACTATGTCTGGAACACCTGGCTATTCACGATAATTAGGTTTTCAGCTGACCTAATTGTTTGGACACATAACGTTGCTGAACCTAGACCTGGTTAACTGAAGCTACCCCAGATCATAAAGTTGACCCCACAAGTCAGGACTGTAGGCAATCAGCAAAATATAAGAGAATGTGAGTGTGGCTGAGTGTATCTTTCTTATAGGTGTATAAATAATGGTTTGGTTGTAACAGAATGTGACTCCCATCCTCACACAAACATACAAGCACACATCCTCAACTACAGTACAGCATTAACAGACAGAGGAGGATGTGGTGTTGTGCCCCGTGTGTGTGGCTTAACACCACAACAGACTCTCATGTTACCAACACCATGGGAAAAAAATATATGACTAAATTCTGGTAAATTTGACGACACTAAATGGAACCACATGAGCAGAGCGGCTGTGCGCGTGTTGGCAGAGCTCGTCGGCTTGTGATCTGCCATGTGATGCAGGAGCTGCCATTAGGAAGGTGAGAGGAAGTTAGGTGTAGTGTGACCGTTGGAGACGGTGTGTTTGTGTTTCATATGTGATGTAATCGGCTTAGCTTTGAGCAAAACACATGTGGAGTCTAGTGTCAAAAACAGATGCAACCATAACCTGCTGCACAGTGACCTTCTGACAGGTTACAGCATGTCAGGAGAATCACATTTTAGTCATGAAACACACATTTTTGACATTCATTTAATTGTGTGCAGAACATCGATATATGACGGACAGATAGACAGGAAAAAAAGGATTATAGCATAATAATAGGACCAAACTTCTGTGAAACATTCACAGCTCACAAGCAACTTAAGAGAAATGGCCTATTGAGCTTTTATATTGTTGTATATGCAAGTGAGTAAGTGTAAGTAAAAATAAACTAAAACACTAATATACCACAGTATGTTTGAGGTAATTTGGAAACTGTAACCTTTACAAAGTGTGTGTGTCTGCAAGTTGCATGGACTACTAGCAATGGACAGAGAAGTTTGCAGTTTGTGAATATGCTAAATCATTGTTCAACAGCACATTTAAAAGTGTCCTGTTTCTCAGCCAAACTTCCCTGTTGATAACAGCCCTTACATTAACAGTGTCCTAAAGCGTTGCTGCACTGCACAGACCTCATTTAACTACAGATGTTTTACTTAAAAATAAGAAGCTGGTGTGAGATTTGATAGGAGAGGGAGAGTGTGTGTGTTTATGAATGTTTTCAAATTGTTGTTAGGTTACAATGGGCTTTGTATGTTGGCAGGCCAGCATAATAAAAAATGTTTAATAGGATTTAAAATGAGCCAAAACATTATGTCCATATTACAGCATGGAGTTTGTTGATACTTGATACCTACATGCTAGCTCAATGTCAAGAGTAATTTCTCCCCCAGACTTTCCTGACAAGACAGGCTCCACTACTATATCACTACTTCACCTAGATGCTTCAGGCCTGCAGCTGCAGCAGTGGTGCAGTCTGAACGCTCACCCTCAGCCTGTTTCTCATTTCGTCTCAGCTCCTTATGTAACTCCACCACAAGGTCTGTGTGCTGTGAGAAAAAGAGTGCAGAGAAGCCAAGTGAAATCTCCTCAGTGAGCTGACTGCCAGACCGAACGCCCATGTGGGTTTAATTGTCTCCATTACATTGGCTTATTGAGCACATTCTGTATTGACCTTGCTGAACCAGGCTGCTCAACCAGCTGCTGGGCAGCAGTTTATTCTAATAGTATTAAGAAATGATCAGGATGACTAGAACATATTATCCTGACCTACAGTGTTGTCCAGATTGTAAATGTGGATGGGCAATAGTAGGCATGAGACAATATTTCCTTCTGACAATTAGTCTGACAAAAAGTGTTGTGATTCTTTAAATTATGTCAATATTTGTTTTATGTATTTATACTGTATTTAGATAAAAACCAACTTGTATTAGATTTGTAGTCCTAAGTCCTTAATAATATACTTTTGAATCTGCCTCTCTACTAAAGTAAATGGCAGGACTCCTTTTTATGATGCCACACATTTGTGGGTTCTTCAAATCTGTCATAAAATATGTACGTATTTAATGTATCTAGGGAAACCCAAACACCACAGTGCTTTTACTTTTATACAGGTAAAAGATGTGTTGTGTGTGACATATTTAGCAGATACTGACATTGAAACAGTGTCTAGTTTGCTGTGAAACAAATGCAAGTTGGGGAAACTGCAAGAGGTTTATTCCTCAAAAGAACATCTGATGTCAAAGTTGCCTATAGTCACTATAATCAAATAATGAGGATGCTTACCTGAAAAGCAAGCTGACATTTTTAAATCACTCATCTGAACCTTTAACAATTTTCCCCATCACGATTATTCCAATAATGGAAATTCACCATGATCATCTTATTGTGACCACTTCTTATCGTGGTGTTTGATTATATCGTATACCAACAACCACAAGTATGCAGCTTTATAACCAAACTGTTCAATCAGGGAGTTTGGTTAAAAGCTGTTAGAAAGTATACATGGTGTAATCTGTTTGCTGGTGCAAACATTAACACTTTCACAATGCACAGTTGTCAGACTTTGCGCACCAGCTGTTGCGCTTCAGCCAGAGTCCATGCAGGAGTACCATGGATGATTTTATAATACATCCACGAGGAGTACTGGGACTATTCCGTGCTGTCCATCCTCCTTCTCTTCCTCCCCGCTGTCCTCATTGGCTCCCCGCGTTTCCCCAAAACACGTGGCTCCAGCTCCTCCCTGCCATGACTTTTCCTGTGAGAGTTTGACCGAAGTCATATTATGTCCCACGCTGTACACGGAGAGGGACCGTGCAAGCAATGCGATACAATATTATGAAACCGTTACGGGAACTTCTTTAAAATTGGACACGCCCTGGCTGCATTATTGGGACACCTCGGGCAACCACGCGCAGGAACACATTGTGTCAGATTTATTTATGCGTCACGCTGCTCAGTTTAATGCAATAGTGTGGGTTTGGAAACATTTCCTTTTTGCGGTGTGTGTTTCATCACCTGTGCGCTGTGTTGCAACTATTAAAACTTGAGGACATCCGGAGCATAATGACTGCGGGAGACGAGTGAAAGTTTTTTTATTTTCTGTCTGGGACCAAGTACACCCGACACCTTTCTCCGCTCCGCTCTGCGCTCCACACCGCCGGCATGACGCTCGGAGCGGTGTCCAGCTCTGACAGCTCGTCGGCGGTCAGCTTCTGCTCCTGCTGTGGGGCCAAGATGGTGCCTTACTTCAGCGACGACGCGGTCGTGACAAAAAATGAAATCAACCAGCTGTAAGTTTAAACGAACAAAGTTCACTGTGAGACATGCTGTAGTTTGAAGTGTTCTGCTCCAGTCAGTCAGCCACTGGTCACACATGAAACTGTCTGTGTCTGAAAGTGAACTGCTTTGTTGTGGATTGTCGCATTGTTAAGGCTCATGTTTAAATATACAGCAGATGAAATGCTTCATATTTGGAGTTAGTTGGTAGAAGGAATAATATGGCTCTCTACTCGAGTGATCTCATGGTTTGTGTAAGTTAAACTGTTGTTGTCCACAAATTGTTTTCAGCTCCA